>NW_024366569.1:4914-456264 GCF_014805655.1 Passer montanus
GATTAACTGATTGTTTCCCTGATGCTGGCCGCATGCCAAGAAGATACCAAGGGAAACCCTCCAGGGTAAAGAGATGGGCAGTGACACCAGAGACAGCATGCAAATAAGAAACGCAGTGCACCCTGGATTTTTAGTTTTACAGTTTTTATAAGAAAAACCCCTAAAATCACGAGCCAACAAAGTGACTTAAAGTGACGTCTAAGGATGGGAGCATTGTCCCGTACCTGCTTGAATCTTTTTATTTCTCACCCTAACCTGAAAAGAAACTGATTAAAGAGACCCCCCCCCGGGTTTCTAAACCAACAAACCAAGGACTCAACAACTCTCCCGTGAGGACAGAGTCCCCAGTTCTGTCTGCAGACCAGTAGACAAAACTGCATCATCCTCCTCCTTCGTGCCACGCCTGGGAGCAACGGTGGCGAGGGCGCAACCCGTCGATTTCTCCCCACCTGAGCTGATTCTTCTTAATAAAGGCATTAAAAAGGAGAAAGATCTCCTGCCCATTTATTTCATCAGAGGCATGAGATGGTTACAGATTGTGGTTTTCTTTCCACTGAAGATTTGATATGCAATACTTGGCATTATTAACCAGCATACATGGAGATTATGCTAGCTAACTATTCTGGTGCTCTTTTGCTACACAGTTGTAAATATGCTAATGTCACATAGTTAGCCACTGATACTATGAGATGCAATCTTGAAATGGAAATCTATGGTCGGGTCATTACCCTCAGGGCAGGAGCCCATCAGGGAATGCTGGCTGGCCAGGATAGCTCAGCAGGGGGCTGAGACAACCTAGGCAAGCTAGAGTGATTTGCAGCTCTTTGTGATAATCAGCTCTTTTGTGATATTCAGCTCTTTAGCTTGCTAGGTGCCACAGCAGCAGATGCAGGGGAGAGAGGAGAAGCTGTGTGACGGTTCTGCAGGATTCTTTTATTCGGGTCTCCGCGAAGGGTCCCAGTGACAGCTCTTCTGCCGAACTGGGCACAATTAGGGGTTTTTATACCCTACAGGGGTTTTGAAAACTGTCCAATAGTAAGGGTCAGGGGAAAGTGACCTATGGATTTATACGGAGATAAGCAGGGTCTGAAAGGCGGAAGAGAGGGACTGCTAGGGTCATGCTGACTCGGCATTTCCTAGCTCTTAGGCCTCTGATCGCCAAGGAGGCCGTGCAGGCCTTGTGCCTGCTACAGAAGTCTGAATAATGCATTACATGTGTAACGTGCGAAATGACATAACTCTGTGGGAAGACTGCAATTCATAATCTGGACATTTTGTTCATGTAGGTGCCTCAGCTAGTCATTGAATAATTCTATTAATTTATAAGCTTACATTGCACTAAGTTCAATATAACCAGTTTCTCTAACTCCCAAATTACAGCATTCATACTTCTCAGAACAACATAATTCTGCATTAAATTAATGAAATAGTAAAAAACCCAATACATTTCTACACTAGAAACATAAATCCACTCTTTTTGTCAACTTTCAGTTGTGTCTACATCTGGGTTTCAATATTTTCTATCCAGAAGCATTATTACTTAACCTCTATCCTCTGTAGTTATTTCTGTATGATTTAGTTTTCCATTCACCATTACAGGGCCTGGATAAGACAGGTACTTATTTAGTACTTTAGTACTTATTTAGTACTTTCAAGGATAGAACTAATGTTAGGGACAGATGTCCCTTAATGAAATCCTTTTTGACTGTGAAGTGCAGGACATAAGGGTCCTGGCTCCCTGAGGTAGGCATGTTAGGGGAAATCCCCTTGAGAATATGACCATTCTGGCATATATTTTTATGACATTTCAGCATCCTGGCAGGATTTCTGAAAAAGATTTCAGATGTTTCAGTAGGAAGAGACAAAATAAATATCTGTGTTAACAGCATGCTGAGATTTCCGTGCTTCTGTAAACAATAAATAGGTCCAGATCTTGGGTTTTTTTAGTCGAATAAGAGGTGACATCAGTAGAAAGAATCAGTACTACAACAGGACAGGAATTGTTTCTGCTACAGCTACCAAAATGTGACAAATATATGTGACAAGCATTCTGAAGGGATAAAGTATCTTTAGAAGAAAATTCTAAGAGAAAACCATTCCATGAATAGTAGGAATTAGAGATTCAAAAGCCACTTTAGGATCTAAATAAATGTAGGATCTAAATATTTCGTAGTTCCTGAATTGGTTGTACGGGTGATGAGGGACACGAATATGTGCCTTCTGTAATATTTATCGACGGAGCCCTACTAAAGTCATTCAGTGGAATTCATGCAGGCTGACTTATATAAATTTATAGCGCTATGGTTATCCAGTTCCTTCCTCCCCTAAGTATCTGACTATATTCAGGCTATTTAGACTACTCACTTCTATTTTAGCAAGTAATGTGGCGTCTCCACACTGCTATTAGGCTTGAAAAAAAGTAGAATATCATTCTAATATCTTCTGTTGCGCTACAAAATCTCTTAAGTCTCTGTCCTAATTCCCTAAGTAACTTTCAAGTCATGCCCTACCATCTTTTAAGTACTCAGCACTAGTTTACTCATTCCAGTTCAACCTTGTCCTTTTCAAACTACTTAAGAGATTAAAGTTCTGAACTCTCTCACGTTTTCCTTTATTTTTAGGAATATTTTTTTCTACTCTTACAGTGGTGTGGAGAAAGCAAACTGTAAAATTTTCCTCTAGGACAAGAATCATTGTGTCATTTACTGACAGAGCCTTTGTTCTTGAAATTAATCTTAATTAATTAAGTCTTAACCCTAAGACCCGTCCCTTTCCTTTCTCCAATAACCACTTCTTGTTCTAGGCCCAGCTGTAATTTAAAGGTTCTCTTTGTCACCTGTCAAGAACCACATATACATAGCACCTGTCTCCAATTCCTGCTGGATGATTACTCTAGAAAATACTTCTTTATTTCAGTGGCAATGCCTTGGAGCAGGATGCTGCAAACTCTTGTGGCTCTTTGGATTAGAGTACCTTGCTGAAAAAGGTTAACAGTTTATCTTGATCACAGGCACCCAACCCTGTACACACATTCCAGAATCAATAATGCTTTTGACTGGCTTACAACTGACTGATAAATGTGCTAAACTCAGACTAAGGAGTGAGGAGGAGATAAAAAGGAGCAAGGCAGAAGTCAGTCCTCTGCCTTTTCAAAGCTCTGGCTCTGAGCTAGTCTTCCTGTAAAGATAAAACAGTTGGAGGGCATAAAGGCTTGTGGCACTAGGCAGGTGTTGAGGGGTATGTATTAGAAGTCTTTGTCCTTTGTTTCTGAAACTATCATATGCCATGGTTGTTTTACAACCACACTGTAAACAGAGACTATAACGAGTCACAATACACAGTCATGGAAAAAGGAGTTATGGAAGAAGTCTTATAATCTCTTGTGGGAGAGACTGAAATCAGGAACAATTTATTTTTTAATGCATATAACTACATGAGTGATAGGCTTACACTGCAAAGAGACAGCAGTAATCACAAATAATCTAGTTTTAGAATATTTACTTGTAAAGATTAAAATTGTGATAAACATAAAAAGGTGAAGAAGAATATATTTTTATGTTCTGTTTTTCAGTCTCTTTTATTAAAAAATTAATTATTTGTGTTACATATTTAATACACTATATTTCTATGCATTTGAAAGCTTTTTAAAAAATTTAAATTAAACACCACAGTAATTTTTAGTTAGGGGAACAAATGCTTGTACAAGAACTTTTGAGTTATTATGATATATTATTCTAAATTTTGTTATTGAAGATGAGTAATCATGATGGAGAAATATGGTACTTTTCACAGAACAGGAGAGATTAAGAAGTCGACCAAGAGATGTCAATACTTTCATGAAAAATCAACGGGGTTGAAAGTAAATGTCAATTGCAAATCAACCTCAATGAACTTTGCAGATGTTTTCTAAAAAGTTCTTACTTATTGAGTCCAAATATCAATATTTAAGATTCATTTTAATACATTTTTCAGAACTACTCAGCTCATAATCTGGACAGCCCTAAGAATTTACCACCCATTTTAATGATAGATGTTCTCTAACACAGCAGAGAGGATTTGATCACTTGTTGATCAGAAAAATACATTTTAATACTGTTCAAGCATTCTGTGGTCCAGTTACACATTTTAAAATGCCTCCATTTTAATCATCCTATGCACTATTGTTTTCTTTGTAAAGTGGATTGGAACATAAGTTTTCAAAGACTTTTATGACTACAAAAGCAAACATCCTTCCTACTGATCTTATAAATATAGAATTGAATCAAAAATCATCTAGATTGGAAACACCCTCTAAGGTCATTGAGCTCTTCCTAATGTCACGGCGCCAAGTCTACCACTAAACCATGTTTCTGAGCTCCACTTTTACATGTCTTTTAAATATCTCCAGAATTGATGGTTCAACCATTTCTCTGGACAGCCTGTTTCACCGTTTTGGTGATGAAATTTTCCTAGCTCTAATTTCTTTTCATTGTTATCATCATTGTTATTGCTGTTGTTGTAGCATTCAGGAGCCCACAGCACAACTGACAAATCCTCTGAAAAAGCATACTCAGCCTCCTCTTCTAACTGTAGTTCAGCAGAACAAGGGGATCTCCTTAAATGTAATTCTCTGCAAGTTCTTGCTAACAAGGGATTTCTACCACAGAACAAGAGAAAACTGATTTCATAAACACAAGGAGCTACCTGAACACTACCATTCACTCTCTGCACATAGTTACTTCATCCTTCAAATTTCTTGAAGTTCTGATATCATAGGCCAGAGGCAAAGGGCACAGGTACAGGGAAACATGCACAAGGAAAAATGACATTTGTTGAAAAGTTTTTTTGTCCTTATACAAAAAAAATAATAAATTCCAGTTTCTTTTCAGCACCTGATTAATAATTTGTCTTATTTAGCATTGAAACAGTATTTTTAGAAGATTCAATTTGTCAAATTTCAATGCTCTTTTATATTTAAGCAGTAAAAATTTTCCTGATTGATATCAAGTCAAAATATTTCTCCAACATCTAAGTCTAAAATATTTCTTTCACATCTTACAAATCCTCTAAGTTTGGTCTGCTTTTTAGAAGGAAATACATCTTACCAGACAGCATGTATTTTATACTTTTTTTCAGAATAGAAAGAGCATCAGAGCTATTGAACTGATTGGGGTAAGAGACAGTAATGACACTGAAAACTGGAACATTTCTTAGAAATGCAGTCAAACTAACAAGCAGAAAGTATACAAACTTCATACTAAGTTCAAGAGAACTTAGTGAGTTCAGGTCACAAATATCATCCAGTTGAAAAGCAGCACTACAGTTCTCAATAAAGTGGATGTAATTGGACATTATTTATTTTTTGTGGATGAAATTAATGGAATACACATAGCCTTATGCTTTGTCACACCTCTCCCAGGCTCTTCCCAAAACAACAAATGCCCTCGAGGCACATTTTTATTGTTAGCCAATGATATGACACTAAGATTTAACTGTGATATATTAGCTTCCTGCTAATTAGGACAGCTAAAAATTTGCTCGGTTACAGCAAGAAAAAATATTAAAAAGAAATATTTTAGAACAAACAACATCTAATCCATTACAAACAGATGATACACAATCTTTTGTTCTTTCTCTTTCCCCAGGCTCCATGAAAGTGAAGAACACTTCAGAGGGGATTTTCTCTGTGTTAACAGTGCCATCTAACAGGTCACATTTCCTCTGTTGAGAATGCTCATTCTTTTTCCATGCAGAGCTAAAGGTAGTGTCTCCCACAGCAGCTAGTAAAAATGCTGGCAGAGTTATGATGTGTGATTTGTACACATCAGCTCACAGAACTGGAAAGATGGACCCCTGAGATCAGTTTGTATTTTTCTGCAATCCACTTGAAGTTTAAAAAAATTGCTTCTCTCTCTCCATTTCTTCTCCATCTCACCTCTTAGTAATGACTTTATGGACACACATGTATTTAGTCTCTATAATTGTGAATTAATGCTGCTTTTTGATACAAATAATTGCCACTTTTCTTGTGATCTTTACTAATAACAGATAAATACAAAGGACGATATTTTCGAATACAATCAGGCAGGAAAGCAATTACTTATAATAATCACCAGGGCAACAGAGTTTGTGGGCTTTTTTGGTGGGGGTGTTTGGGTTGAGTTTTTTTAATTTTGTGTTTGAAAATTTTTTGCTTGTTTGGTTGATGTTTTCATTTGTGTGCAGGGGTTTTTTGGTGCAGTTTTTTGTGCATCAGCAAGGCTGTTTCTGGTGAGCAAAGGTTAGGAAAACCATCATCTGTGGTTTTTTCCTTACTTCAGAGAAAATAAGTAAAATTTTTAAGGAAAAGTACAGCATTTTGAGCAGATTGAAATGTCAATGAGAAGATTTGTGATTCTTTTCCTAAAGTTGCTACACAGTAACTTTCCAGAAGGAAGAGTAATATTCTAAATAGACAACCCTGAGACAGCAGATTAGTGCATTTTTAAGAACCAGAAAAATTGCATGTTGTGTGTGTGTGGAGAGAGCCAAGATTACCTGTTAGGGTTTTGAGAAAGTTCTTCCAATGTGATACAAGACTTTTTTAGCTCTAGAATCCCTCAGGTATGCTTTTTCCCTCAGAAGTAAAAGTTACAAAAGACAATATATTGAAAAGTAGTTCTGAGTTCAATCTGTAGGTCTTTAAGTTTTTATGATGCACTATTTGATAGCAGAGAACAATTCTTGACACTGTCAGGATTCACTTATAAATGGTTCATGGAATCAGAAATATATTGCAAATTTTGTATACTTTATGGTCTGAAAATTAGTTACTAGATGATTAAGAGGAGAGTTCAGATTGGATAAAACAGAACAGTTATATTACATGATTCCAAGAAACAATCCAAAAAAAACCCCTATTTAACATTTTTAAAAAAAGTAATTCAGCCAATTTCAGGAAATAGACATTGTCTTTATATCTTTATAGCTGCATTAACATAATTAATTACGTGTTTATAAAACGCACTGTAAGGTGTAATAGGAATGATGAAGTCAATACAGAGAAAAATACAACTTTCTAACCATAAATACAAATATTTCTAACCTCTTAAAATCAGGTTTTGAAGTAAATAATTTTTTCATACTACTTCAAATATTATCTGTATGGATATTATGGCAAATCATGGTACATCAATGGTTTTGAAGGTAAGTGCACTATTTTCTTCCTCATAATACACAATGTTATTTCAATACTATGGAGAACTGAAAATCTGAAAGTTAAAGAATGCAATAAAGTCTTGTATGTTTTGAGATAAATTTGGATACTTTAACTTCCTTAGCTCTTTGGCCCACAGATCTAAGGCCACAAAGGGATCAGCATCTGTGAGAGGTTTAATGTGAGTTTGTTCTTATCTCTTTCAAGTGACCATACTGTAAGAGCTTCTTAATTCTTTCCTACAGCACAGAATCATGCAAAGAAGATTGAGCTGTTGGAACACTTCTGTACATACACGCATAACACCTGCCATCTCTGAGATGTGGGAGACCATGGCTTGTCTCTTCTCCAGTTTTAACTTGGGAGACAATGACTGTGACCAAGTTTACACAGGAGATAGAAACTTTGTTCCTACCACTTATACTGTGCTGCACAATTCCAGAAAGCAAATTTCTCAAGCTTGGGAACTAAATTAGTTGGGATCTCAGCACAGGCTGCACATGGTTAAGCAAAAGCAGCTTCTGGGCAGTTTGTTTTACATATGTGGTACTTGCTAGCAGCAAACCTCTGTCACAGTCAGGAAGTTCCGTCTTATGTATGAGTTAACAATATGATAAAACACGTATCTGTGACAACCCTATATTTCCTGTAGATTTTGAGAATGAAAGGATTTGATTAAAATGAATTAAATTATATCTTTTTCTGTCACTGGGAATTTAATAACTTTCTAAAGTATTTTTGCTTGTAGGGCCAGAGAATTTCAAGACATGTAGAAACATGCATGCATAATAATTTAAGTAGAATAAAAGTATAATTTTGAATTAAGTTTGTCCTTTATACCAAATATGAACTGCCCCATTTGCAGGGGCTTTAAAGCCCTGAAAGCAAAAAGCAGCCAAATATCAAAGCAAAGCCCTTGCATCACTCTATTTATAGTTTGAGGGTTTATTGCAACAAGATATCATTTACTTCAGTGCAGTATGCTTGGTTTTAGAGTAAGTAACATTTACACTGTTTGTGAAACTTTCTTTTTTTTAATTATAGAAATAGCTTCTGCTACTGAACTTCACTAATGTAAATTATTAAGATGGAAACCACCTTTGAATATTTTGCTGAAAACTCCACAGATTTACACAATTTTCTGAGTTGGAAGCAATTCACAAGGGTTATCAAGTCCAACAGTTAAGTAAATGGCCTATGCAGGGATTGAACTCACAGCCCTGGTGTTATTAGCACCATGCTCTGAGACATGGATCCTTGTCACTTATTAAAAAAAATAAAAATTAACCTATTTCTCTGTAAAGAGAGAGATCTGAAACTTTACAATCTCGCATGAGGTGAGTGGCAAAAACTATTTATCCAAGGACATAAGAGTAAATGTGCATGCAAACTTTACTTCCGTGGAGGCTGATTAAAAATGTTCTATTTGTAGCAGGGATCTAAAAGCTGATCAAACCCAAAAGTAGTGTCAATTCAGATTTTAAACAAGTTTCAAGTAATAAGAGAATGACATATTAAGTGATCTGAATTAAATAGAAATCCAATTTATAATAGTAATTAGGTACGCAGTGTTTCAAACAAAAGAGAGTATCTCAGCATTTATCTGTACTTGGTAGATAAATCAGCACGTGGCTTTTACCAGATGAATAAGCTATGTACTCCACATGTGTATAAGACTAAAACATATGGACACATAATAAATGGCTTCTTTTCTATTTTGACAGACTATTCCTCTTTTAAAATAACCAAATTATCTGTTTTTAAGCTTAATTATAAAAGCAAAATAAAACCAAACCAAATAGCCTTTAAGGACGAAACCTCATGCTCCAACTTTATACACAAACAAAATTTTACAGTTGAATCAAAAAGTTATGAAAATAAGAGGACTATAATGGAATTGGTGGCATAGCCTTAAGTATTTCAATACTAGCAGGCATAGCCATGATATAAAATATCCTGGAGAAAACACACTAAAAAACCGAAACAAAAAAAAACATGCCTCCCCCTTAAAAAAACCTCAACCAAACCTGAAAGACAAATCCCCAGGATTCAGCAGTCACAGAAAGAAAACCATAATATTTTTGTATTTTTTCTTGATGAAAGGGAAGAAATATTATTCTCTGCATAATGGGGAAAGTCTTAGAAACAAAACCATAAGATTCTATTAAAAAATATTTCAGCTATTCTCTCCTCATTGCTTAATGAGACATGTGACTAATGAAAAGTTTTGCTGTTATGAAACACCTGTGTAAAGATCTTCTCAAGGGTACATTTTAACAACAATACTGAAAGAGTGCAATAAGAGATTTGCTATAAAATAGAGCTTAAAATTTTTCTCAATCCAATCTATTGATATTATTCTCAAACTAATACAAATAAGAATAAAGAAAATCAAAAGCGTATTTGGTTTATGATGAAAATCAAAAGCATGTTGGGTTGAGCACTCAGAAAAAAAAAATCCATGCTTTCCTTATTTTTCCCCCAATTTTACGTTATTAATTTGGCAGGACTTTTTTTCCCAGAACAATATTGACTAAAATTTGATTAGTGATTTGGTGTGCATACTTCTTAAACATGAATACAGTAAGCACCAATTTCCCCAAGACAGCAGATCAACTCCAGGTAAATGAGGTAGTTGAACATTAAATTTCCTTCCAAAATATTTTCCTCTTTATTTATTCTTTTGTGCTTCTGAGCTTTCAGAAAAACTGATATCCCCTAATTATATAATTTTTAAAAATCCAATTTAATTGATCTTGCAATTCAACCCAACCTTATTCCTTTGAGGATCTAACACTCTCCTACAGCCTTATGGAAATATGTTATCCACAGGGAATCTGGATTCCTGGTTGAAAATTTAGTCTTGATACCATTTAACAATTTTTATATGAGAAGAAAGAATTATCTCATAATTTCCTGAGATAAATACAAAAGTTAGTTTTTCCCTTGATGTCAGACCTGAGCACACAGTTTTTCAGGAACTTGACAAATAAAATTACTAGACTCTAACTGAAGAAAATTCCCTGATTGTTCTATTCACAGACTCTCCAGCATATTCATGCAAGAACAGAATGTGAAATAAAATAAATGCCAGCAGAAAATTTATATCAGTAAGAGAAAAGGTAAATAGAAGAGAACCTTTTCCGTTTTAATATTAAAGTGGACTTTCAGAGTAAGCCAGGTGGAATTCTCAGGATCCATATGAGAAATGTAGACTTACCTCCACAGTGGGTCTTTTTTAAAGTTATTTTGTTTTTTAACGAAAAAAAAAAATATTGTCTGATATTGTGTCTAAACCTTGTCTGAAAGAGCATCAAATGAGTTTCCATGAGTTCCTGGCATATAGTGATCCAAGAATGTAGCCATAATGGTCTTTATATGTGCTAACATCGTCAGAGAAATTATTCATAAAGGGAGAGTCCACACGACTAGCAGAGTGCTTTTGACTGTTCCTATTTAGTGTGACATTTCCTATTTCATGACACCTATGAAAGTCATAAGAAAGATAAATTTGCCTAATATAGAACTACAGACAAAATCAAATCTATCTAGAAGGGTCTGGTCAGTGAATTTTGGAGAATTCTTAAGGAAGAATAAAAGCAAATAAAGGAAACATAAAATGCAATGACTGTTAGTCTTTTAATATCACATTATTTTAAAAGTTTTAAGTAAGATATATTTGGATGTTAATAATATGATAATCCTACACTTACTATAATAAAAGGAACCCCTGGATACTTACTTGATGTTCATTTGATTTATTTTAACTTATTATAACTAAACAATATATTTACATACACACACAAACTTCTCCATATATATGTGTACTTATGAATGAATAACACATACAGTATAGGTTACAGATTGTTCTATAATAGTTACAGTTGATGAGACAAGTCTTGAATGTTTTTTCCAATTTGAACAGAATTTTCAGAAAAAAACCCCAAAACTAAGCTGGAGAATAGAGGAACACAGCAATAAAAAAAAACCAAAAAAAAAAACAAGGAAAGGTGACATGTTGAAGAAACTTAATTTTACCTAAATAGAAAGCAGAAAGTAGACTAATCTGCCATGTTAACTTCACAAGAGACTTAGCATATAAATCTGAGAACCAAGTATTTTACTGGTTACCAAAACTTAACCAGTAAAAATATTTACACGTTGTTTTAAGTTAAACATCAATTTATACCATAACAATCTTCCTGAATTTCTATTCAAAACCATAATAGTCAGAGGTCCTTAAGTGGAAGAGTAATTTTTTGTTCAATCTTCCTCTCTTTCTTGTCAGAGCTAAATTCAGCCATTGAAAAAACACATTCCTAATTTTTTTTTTTTGAGGGCTAATCTAAATTATCAAGATTGTATTTTGCCTAAGAGATATGCAAAAATGTTTATAAGTACGAGACACCTTGGAGAAAATTAGCAAATAGTAGAAGGGATATATCAAGTTGAACAAAAGAAATGCATTGAGTCATAAACTCTGTAAGTTGATCAACTTTGAAGTAAAGAAGCTTAACAAAGTTAAATGAATCTAAAATACTTAGTTTATTTTCTCTCCTAAAGACCTGCCTTGAAGATATTTATGTTAGAGATCAAGTCTGTTCAAGAAAGCAAACAGTTACAATCCTAGGTATTTTTATGGTCAATTTAGTAGGGTACTGATAGTCTTCACATTTCTTTCCGAACAAACTTGAAATTTTGACTGCAGAAAAAAAAATAAATTATAAAACACATCACTGTTAATAATTTTGTCCACATGAAAACTTTTTTGTTTGGGTTTCTTTTTAACAACTACTTCATAGAAAAGATTGCAGAAAAAATTTAAGTTGATAATATATTGGTTATTTTTCCTTCTGAACATGTACTATGTATCTCCTCTTTTCTACTGTAAAATTTCACTCCAATATATCTTTCACTTCTGGAAGTCAGTAAGATATACAACTACCAACACATTTGTATAGACATATTTACAACTTCTTTCAAGCTTCAAATATGTCAACTTCACAATATTCTTTGTCACTCAGGACTTTACTCAGGTACTTACTTTAGTAAAGAAATCTTCAACTTCATATTTCCAACCCTTGTATGATGTTTCGTAAGCTTCCCTTTTTTTGGTTAAATTTTTTTCTCTGTCAGATTTACTATTTCCATGTATTTATAACTAAAGAAATGTTATCATTCAACAAAGCTAAGTTCTAAAATCTTCTTCAGCAACGTATCAAAGCATAAAAAAACATAGTTCTCTACATCTCAATGATTGTGTGCACAGAGACAGAAGTACCCCAGAAATGTCTAAGTAGAATTTTGCTGCATTTTACAACTGACTTAGGCAGAGTTAGTGTCTCACCCAACATAATTCTTAAAATATATTAATTTGAAATTGAGTATTTAGCATGCCTTAATTATGTTTTTGAAAATGACAGTGTTGGAAGCATATAGGTCCCTTATTTGTCCTGATTAATAGTTCTTAAGTATAAGTGAGCAATAATCCCAGTTTTCTACTATTTCTATTGTTGTTCTCTAAAACCATACTGAACAATATTAAGACCACAGCAACATTACCTACATATATGCTCATTCTGTATACCTTTGCATATAATATTTTGCAGGGGGTAGGCTTTCTTTACTTTTGTTCCTTTTCACTTACGGATTTTTTTCCCATTGAGTTGCTGGGAAGCACTGATGACTGGGTACTTGAGATGGTGGAGAGGTGACCAGGCCTCGGGGAAGGAGGGGTCTGATGGCACTCCTCTGGTTTTTGGGAGTTTCTGTCAGAGGGGCAGAAGTGCTGCAAGACTGGAGCAGGTGGGGGCAGGGCTGGGGCAGCTGCTTGCTCTCTCTCACTCTTGGCTTTAAGGGGAGGAAGGTTGGAGCTGCTGCTTGGGAAGGGAATTTGATGCCACCAGAGCCCAGCCCAGAGCTGTTTCTTCTGCCATGAGGTGAGTCTGCTTGTAGGAGTGTTATGAGTAGAAAAGTTGTCCATTTTTTTTAAAGTTGCAGAGTTAACAAGTTAAACCAATTGCTGTTGTTAATAACTTCATGTTGTAATCACCTCTTGTTAATAGTTTTCTTCAATTACCTGTTGATGGTTAGAAATCAGCTCAATTGTCCCCCTGCTGGGAGGCAACATCTAAAGACTTCAGGTAACAGGGGGGAGGTGATGTCAGAGCTAGTATGCAGATGAGGAAGTCCCCTCACCAAATCTTGCAAAAAAACCCCCTAAAACCAACAAGCCAACATGGAATTAAGACATCTAAGTGATGTCTAAAGGTCAGGAACTTAATCCCATGACTGCTAAGATCCTTTATACCTCTCACCATAACCTCAGCTAGAAAGAGGACCTGGAAGGTCAAACTAAAAAGATGGAATCTCCTACTTCTCTCCTGAGGATGGAAGCTCCAGCTCTGCCTGCATACCAGTGGACACAGCTGCATCATCCTCCTCCTCCGTGCCACATCTGGGAGCACCGGCGGTGTGGGTGCGACCCGTCAGTTTCTCCCCGCTTGAGCTGATTTTTTTAAATAAAGGCATTAAAAAGGAGAAAGGTCTCCTGCCCTGTTTATTTCTGGAGCAGACACTGAACTGGGACCTTTTGAACACCCACCTCACTAAAAGAGAGATCTATCCCCATCTGCTGGGTGCCCAGGATCTTGGGCTCACCCCTCTCTGCCCTGGTGGGAGCCAAGCTGCCGCTGCCCTGCCCCCACTGCTTGTTCAGCACTGCTCTGAGTTTTTGCTACGCGTTAGCCCTGCACCCCTGGCCTGCCGAGACATCCCACAGTTCCAGCCACAGCTCCGGAATCTCTGATACATCTTATCCATTAGCCTGGGATTTTTGCTTATTCCTGCCATTCCAGCGTGGTGCTCCTCGGAGTCCCGCTGGGGCACTGGAATCGACTACCACAGGGTTTGTGAAGCAAAGCCTCTCCTCCATCCCTTCCCATCTCAGCCGAGCCGCCATGACAGCGCGCTCCCTGAGCTCACACCACAGCGCCCCCTGCAGCCCCGGGGGAATCACCGCACCTGCCCTGCCCAGCGGGAGCCACCAGCGCCCCTTCCGGCCATGACCGGAACTGCACCAAGGGGAAAGTGCCGCAGCTGAGAAGGGCACTGTCACTGGGTTCTGGTGCTCGTTGTTTTAGTGCCATTGTTATTGTTGTTTGTTTGCCTTGTTATACACACTAGTAAAGAACTGTTATTCCTATTCTCATGTCTTTGCCTGAGAGCCCCTTAATTTCAATATTATAATAATTTGGAGGGAGGGGGTTTACATTTTTTCATACCAAGGGAGGCTCCTGTCTTCCCTAGCAGACACCTGTCTTTCAAACCAAGACCTATTTCAAGAAATACAATCTAAAAAACTCTGCTAGACATCATTTTAAAGAGCTGCATTGAGGGGGAAATAAAAATCTTTCTGTTTATAGAGGCCCTGCGGTATCCCAGGATTCCTTTGGTCAAATTTTATTTACATGTCTTATTAACAGTAGCTTTAGATTTCAAGTTGTATGATTCATTCTAATAGTTTCATAGTGTTGTCCCTTCTCTTCAATGCTCTTTTTTAATGTAAATTATATTTATGTCCTTTTCATGATATATTTACTCTATTGCTTTCTTATTAGACTTTTTGTATCTTTCATAATACAAGCAATACAATACAATACATAATACAATACTTTAAATGGTCACAAATCTTTGTAGTAGCTGGCAACAGAGAAAATATTTTTTTACCTTTCAGTGACTGACATAAATGCAGTTACTTATATATTACAAATGAATCAAAACCAAGGACTGGTCTAGAATGTTGTAAGAGAGCACCTAACGCACTAAAAAGAGGCTTCAGCAAGTCATTACACAGTCTACGATAAATTTCTCTTAAATGCCATCTAAATGACAATGAACTTAGAAATGTCAGGTATAATTCTTGCTGATTTTTTTTATCCCAATACTGAGGAAAGAATGCCTGTTTTGTTACCCTGGATATACAATTATTGCAGTAATTGATTCTTGCATATTCATTACTTCAGACTATGAGAAGTTACTTGTGCAGCCCAAGACCCATGCTTATGTTAACTTAACAAATATGCCAAAGGAGAACTAGCAACATAGGAAAATAACCTGAAAACAGGATTTGAAATTGGTTTTGTGCAAATATTTCAGTTAAAGGAGATGTTGATTTACAGATTCAAATATTTCTAGGGCATATGAATTGCCTTGCAAGAATAGTGCATGCAGTGAAGATTGTGACTCTTTTATGCTGGATATTTTAATATTCAGAAATGAGAAGGAATCACACTTACTCGATATAAAATAAAAATTATTCCATGTCAATTATGTATACTATTCTAGTTCACAATTAGTTCAAAATGCTGATAAAACCTGTAAGTCCAGGGGACTGAAAGAGCTCAAGAAATTGATACTGGTAAAAAAAAATAAATTGAAGGTAAAGAAGCACATTTTTGCCTGTAGTTCAACAAGAAATTGTCCAGCTTTCAGATGAACCTAAGAGAATAAGGTGGTTTCACCTTCAAGAGGTAAGTGTGAATTTCAGAGCTTCCCAAAATCATGTTCGCTGTACAAACCACTTTTCCTATTGTATAACAAAGATTTCATGCTTCTTTTACTATCTCTAGGCATTGTTGCTGAGACCTCTGTTTAGTCTAACACCTCTGTATTTATAAATACAGGTGTACTTTGTTCACACATTCAAAGAGCCTGGGTAGTTTAGTTTAGTATTTGATATAGACACTACTGCAAAGAAGTTAATGCTGTTCCTATCATGCTTAAAGGACAAATCATGATAATTTATGTTATTGTGAATGATGTGCTAACAATTTGCCAAGTTATGTTTTCAGTACATTAGTGTAGTAAAAGTAATAATAACTGCATTAAATTCTCCATGGAATTTGACTGTCATTTGAGGGGACCACACGGTTTCTTCTTTCTGAAGACAACCTCTTCCAGTTCAATTCAGGAATCAAATGTTATGTTCCTAGTTTTCTGCTAAATGAATATCTGGGCTCTTGCAGATTTTTGTATGGACAATTCTTGTCTATTCACAGCTCTAGCATGCAGTCCTGGGTATTTTTGTACGTTGTCATTTCAAAAACAGAGATTATAATGGCACTACAATTTTGGAGGCGGATAAAAAATTTTATGGACAATCTGGAAATAGGAAGTCATCTAGGATATGTAGGTATGCACATCCAAGATGAAAATACTTGTGGGGTTTTTTCCATATATGCCTAAGTGAGTCATGTAGGTGCGCTGGTTAATTAGGACAAATTATTTCTTGATCTTAAAGACTCCTTAATATTTTCATTCATATGTCTCATTTCTAGTTACTTATGCTAATTTTATTCTTATGGGAATTCTCTTTTTATTAAAAGGATTCTTCTACATTGTACCAATGTGACATAGGAAAAAAATTATAGAGCTGTGGAGAGGGATTTATTTAACAAATAGGGCTATGATTCTCTTTTCATGCAGAAGATAAATAGAGATAAAACAAGACTTGTTTGACTTTTATGTAATTTTCCAATAATGCCAAGTAGGCTTCCCTTGGATGCCTTGTGCCTAGGAAGCAGCAAGAGGTTACTACTTACTTGACATCTGAAATTCTTTTAGGTTATCTTTGTTCACTTTATTACTCAGGATTTAATCTGAAGACAGCCTTTTGTCTTTGAAAACTGAGAAATTATAGTAAAATTTTTTGTCTGTTAGAAAATGGGGGTTTTTTGTCTGTTAGAGATGTTCTGTGTTATCCTCTGATTTTGTAACTAAGTAGTATTTGACTTTGGATTTTTTTTTGTGGTCCAGCTGATGTTTACAAGTGATGCTAAAGGCATAGGCATAATATTTCTATGTATTAGATACAGACATTTAAAAATATTTGCTCTACCACTTTGCAGCTGATTACAAAACTGAGATATGGCATGCTATACGCTTTCTTTAAAAAGAATTGGTTTCAGGTTTCCTGTGGTCTTCCAAAGTACTGGTCTTTGTGCATGTTTTTATAAACATAGAACATTTAGAACATTCACAAAGAAAGCTGCACAACCAATTGGGTATTTGCTGTGTGTGAAATTGCTCACTAGAATGCCTGACACAAACCAGGGACAATTACAGATGAAAGGACATCTATTCTATAATGGTAAATTTGTGTCTTGCTTTACTTGCATAGGGAAGTGTTCTATGAGTAAAGACAGTCCCATTTTTTCATGCTTGAGTTGTTCTGTTTGAGGTTTTTTTGTTTGCTGGGAGAGTTTTAGTGACAACAGATTTGACCAGGCTGAGCACATGCCTAGGCTGAAATATGTGCTACTGAAAAATAGATTTGGTGTTTTAGAATTACTCAATTCCTTTGGGCAACAGATAAACTAAAATATGTATAAATACATATATAACATGTCTAAGATGAGTAAACGAGTTCCAAGTTCCTATTCACATTATTCTATTTCCATTTTTTACTATTAAAAAGTAGCCTTTACTTTAAAACACTATTTAAAATCTTTCTGGAAAAATATGAAAGCTATATTACTGTATTTTAGGTAGAATATTTCTTCTGAACCAGTAACTTATTCCTTCACAAAGTATTTAATGGAAATAAAGGTTGAAAATGTACACAGTAATATGAAGCAATGGAAGAAATGTATTTTGGAGATTACAAGATTAGGAAACACTTAGGGAAATGTTTTTGTTATATTCAACAGAACTGCAAAGTCAACTATATTTCCACCTTTATTGCTGTTTACAGATACCTATTAATTTTATGAGATAATAGAGAAGGTTGCAATTTAGAAAAACAGAATAATCAGTTCTTCAACTCTTTATTCAAGTCTACACTGGAAAGTTGGAATGAGCATGAACAAATCCATTTACTTGGATCCAAGATTTCTATTATTTGTTGCAAGCTTTCCTGACCAAACTTCTTTTGCTGAATCTGCAGCTCCCTAATTATTCTTAATCTTGATCTCTCCATTCTGGCCTTCCTATTATGTGTGTTTTTTCTGCTCCTTGTCAAGAGTTAGGCTTTGTTTGAAACATCTCTCTTTCCATCTCCTTGCCTTGATCCCATTCCCTGTGTTTCAGCATATGCTATGTTGAATGGAAAACTTTTAGTTTTCAAGTTTCTTCTTCTGTTTTGCATCTACAAATCTTTACTTCAAAGGGTTTTTTAAAATATTTTTTCCGTAACACATTAGCAAGGTCTATGTAAATACCCCACAAATCTACTTCAGCATGCCAGCTACTAGTGTTAATTGTTTGGGTTTTTTTTAACTTTGTACCACTTTATACTCTGGAGTCTTTGATGTTTCTGTTTAATTATCTTCCTTCTACTTGCCTATAATGTTCTGATTAATAGATTGAGTGGGGGTGAACAGCTAAGCACTATTTCACTGGCTGACTCTCTTGGTTTTGAAAGCAGGTGTCTGCTGTGGAAGGCAGGAGCCTTCCTTGGAATGGAGAATGTAAACTCCCTCCCTCTGAATTACTGTAATATTGAAATTAAGGGGTGAAACGAATGGGCAAGAGATCTTTCTCCTTTTTAATGCCTTTATTAAAAAGAATCAGCTCAGGTGGGGAGAAATCGACGGGTCGCATCCACGCTGCCGTTGCTCCCAGGAGTGGCACAGAGGAGGAGGAGGATGCAGCTTTGTCCACTGGTCTGCAGGCAGAGCTGGGGATCCCGTCCTCATGAGAGATTAAGAAATTCCACCTTTTCGGTCCAACACCTCAGGTCCTCTCTCTAGTCAACATCCTTTGAGGTTAGGGTGAGAAGCAAAAAGGATCCAAGCAGGCACTGGACTATGCTCCCATCCTTAGACATCACCTAGCTCCCCTAGTTCTATGTTGGCTCATTGTTTTTAGGGGTTTTCCTGGAAAACTGCAACATTTGGTGCAATGCATTTCTCATCTGCATACTAGCTCTGATGCCACTCCATTCTCCTGGTACCTGCAGGGTTCCGGTGTCACTCCCTAGCAAGCATCAGGGGGACAGTGGTTAATCACCAACCATTAACAGGTAATTGAAGAAGAACTCTTAACAATGAAGCTAACTTAACAGCAACTGGTCCAATTTGTTTTAACTCTGCAACCTTAAAAAAAATAGATAACTTTTTATTCATAACAAGGGGCACTCAGGAAAAGATATGATGATAGGAATAACAGTTCTTTACTAGTATGTATAACAAGGCAAACAGAAAACAAACAGAACCAGGTACCCAGTGACAGCGCCCTTCTCGGCCGAGATGGGAAGGGATGGAAGAGAGGCTTTGCTTCACCAAACCTTGGGGCAGTAGACTTCGGTGCCCCTGCAGGAATCTGAGGAGCACCAAGCTGGAAATGGCAAGAATGAGCAAAAATCCCAGGCTGGTGGAGGAGGAGAGTTATCAGAAGCTTGGCAGCGCTAGCCAGCACTGCCGGACGTGCCGGCAGGGCAGAAGGGTGCTGGTTACCACGTGGGGAAACCCAGAGCAGTACAGAAGAAACAGTGGGGACAGGACAGCGGCAGCCCGGCTCCCAGCAGGGTGAGGAGAGGCGAGCTCAGGGGCAGAAGAGCAGATGGTGATCGGTCCCTCAGGTCTGAGCTCCAGCAGTGCCAGTGAATACTCCTCACAGAAAGCGACAGCCTGGCCATCCTCCTCTGATGCCAAAGAGTGAGAGGGAGCAGCTGCCCCCAACCAGGTCTTTTCCCTGTCCCCCATTCTCGCGGTATCTCTGTCCCTCCATGAAAATCTCCCCGAGGAAAAAAATGCAGCCAGGTGCCACACTCCCTACTTCAGCTAATTCTTTTGTCTTTCTTAAGTACTCAAAAGTACCCATAAGTATCCAGTAATCAGTTTCTAACAACTTAAGGGAAAAATTCCTATAAGTAAAAAAAAAGAACACATGAAGAAACCCAACGCCCAATGCTGGTATAAAATTATCTCAAACCTCAAATAACAAAGTGCCTGCACATTTCCAAGAGCTTCTGATTGGATCAACTGTTTTAATAATTTTTCAAGTATAAAAATGAAATTACTTTATGGCATTTTACACATATGAAATATCTCTGATACTTTTTGACTGTTTCAAAAAGCAAAAGCAGTTGGACTAAAGGCCTAACAGTAATAAATTTGTTTGTTGTTATGAATAAGGTGGTAATTCGTGCTGGAAATGTAGGATTATTAATGTAATATAAAATAAAGTCTTAAGATCACTCCAGCAAAGGAGAGAAGGAGATTGCCACACAGGATGATGAAAGCCACAACTCGCAGCTGAGGAGGAGGTGTATCATTAACATACAAAGAAAACCTAGCCCATACAAGAGATGGGCACTCCCGATGATGATGATGGCCCATGTAGATGTCCACCTCAGATAGACAGGACCATCAAGGACATACATCTGAATGAAGGATTCCGACAGATACACATCAATTCCCAGAGGAGGCTTTGTCCAGCACAGGACAGAGAATAGATACAACAGGAATATGAAGGACTCCAGGAGGGGACAAAGGGACTCCGCCACGGGAAAGCAAAAGAGTATACAGATCAAATTCTGCCACGCCTCAGTAGTGAACAGGGGGATTTGGAGCAATAGAAGCCGAACCACAGTTCAGCTGCTCCAATCCTGGGGTCGGTGCTACTTTTTGATTGTTGGCAGTTGGGACTGTACATCGGTTGTGAATTAAATTTAATTTTTATTTTTGATTTAATTGGCTGGATCAATTTTTGTCTATAACATTTGTCATTTTAAATGAACAGATACTGCAATAATCAGAGGATAAACAAATCAGAGAGGGAAATAAGGCATATGGGGTGTGGATACTTCAGAAGGTTTGTTAGATTACTTGAGATTGGATAAGGCTTTCATCTGTTATACATGTTGAGGCTTGACCTCCTGAACATGGTTGAATATTGTAAGAAATTCTAGGTAATAACTCAACATTAGAAGATGAGAGTGGGTTTCATTATAAACTGTTTTAGGAGGACAGTTATGTGAAGTTAACATATGATGTTAAAGAGGAAACTGAAAGAAGTTAAAGAAGAAACTGAAATTTAAGAGCTGTGTAAACTGGAGGTAAGTTCAGGACTAAAAATAAAGACAAAGGAATGTAGAAATGAGACAGATGCACTTCCGGATGCTTGCATTGCTCAGTAGGGGTACTGCTGGAGGAGATGAGCAAAAATTGCCATTAAAAGGCAACAAGAGAAGTAAAATAAACTGAATGTATAATGGAATTTATTCTTCACAGAAGTGGAACAGAAGTAATATCAGTGTTTAAAATTGTAATTAGATAATATGAACAAAGGTCTTTATGATGTGACATGTGTGCCAGTAAAGTTATACTATGGAAAGACCTAGAACAGAAAACGAATAGGAAAAAAAGACACATGCAAATCTGGCAATTGCTAAAACAAAATGCACCATTCTTTCTTTGAAAATAAAGTAAATTATACAGGTAAGTATTTGGTTCTTTGACTGATATTCCTGGAACAATAATCAGAGCTTATTAAGTATATGTGTTTACTACTGAATATGTCCGTTTTCCTTTTAATTAGAATTGAACAGCATGACTAAAGATACTGTTTCTAACATGCAGAATAAAAGTCAATGAACCTCTGGCATTTATACTGCCTAAGGATTCTCCAGCCATTTATTTATCTTTTCTGCTTAAAATTCGTTTTCACTAGCCCACAAGCGATATTCTCAGATCACTTCAGAGATCTGAATTAGACAAATGGTTATGAGGAAAAGAATCTTTCTCTTGTGAAGGAGCTGTCCTCCACAATGAGGAGCAGTTTTCTTAGCTATAACAGAATGAATGTATCTTAAAAGGCATTTGAAGGCCTTTTGCACTGAAAGGCCTATTTTAAATGGATGTGGCCATATTGACACCCTTGTCTTTGAAAAACTAACACAATTTTACAGGGAATGATCTTGATTACATCAGCATTTTATCTCATGTGAAGACACGTGTCTGTTTAATTTTGTCAATCACACTAACAGTACCTTAAAAAAGGGACAAGGGGGATTTTGAAAATGAGACACTTGCTTTGGAAGATTTACTGAACTCAGTCAGTCATATTTACTAGCATGTTACTAGGTCACTTCATATTTACCTACTGTTTTATTCTTGTCTGCTGTAGACTTTTCCTTAATTAAGCCATAATGTAGAGTAGAAATGAGTAACAACATTGTAAAACCTAAAGTTGATAGGTTATAATATACTATAAACTATATTGTTATGATATACGATATATTTTTATAATACAATATAGTTTGCCTAGCATATTAACTACATACTAAAGATGCATATTTTGAAATCAATGTAATGCAAATGAACAAATCAATCTTTATATTTTCTATAGAGAAACGTCTTGATCATTAGAACAGCTGATATTAATAAATAAACTAACATTCTTTGCTGTGCTGGGCATTGCTAATGCTATTGACTACATTAACTATGTAGACCATAGTTAATCTTACCTCAATAATTTCTCTGGTGCTCTGACTTAAATGTAACACAGAAGAGGAAATGGTAGTAATTCTCAAGGATTAAGACTTCTCAAGAGGTGAAATATCTGTGTATCACAACTCTTGGTCATGTCAATATGACATCAATGATTGGAAGCAATTTAATGTGATTAAACTGATCTCTCTCAGGCCAAAGCTATGCACCTTTTGATTCAATATGGGAAGGAGGATTGAAAAGAGCAGTAGCATAGTCTGAATGACAGGTGAGGGGGAAGATGCTGGCAGTCTAAAGCTATGTTATTAGTCAGGTGAAGGACAGTAAAGTTATATTAGCAGGAGCAGCTGAATTTTGTTTACACTACTGTTGAAATGCCTTGTTCATCAACTACAAACTTTAAGACTATGACAAGATAGAAGAGAATTTTTCTAAAATATTTTTTTTTCTCTTTTGGAGGCAGAACAACAAAATATTCAACATTATTATATTGGTATTTCTACTTTATTCTGCTGCTATGAGTATGACTTGAACACTTGAATCCAACTAACACAGAAGGGTTTATTGCTCTTTTAAAAATGATATATCAACTTTTGTTCTGATGGGCAAACTATGCAATTCATCAGTTATTTTAGCAGATACAAGAATATAAATCAATGAAGTCCATCCTTGTCTTGATTTTCTAATAGAGTATGAAATCAGTAGGAAAGAAAGAAAAAAAAGGTGGTATGCCATTATGACACAGCCATGGCTTTCTATCAGCTTAGCATTGTTCTGATACTTAATACTACATTCATTTTTGCCCTAAGATTATTTATCAAAGAAAGGGAAGTAAAGCCTGGCAAACAATATTAGACTTGCTTCAAACAGTGCCAGAAGTAAGCACAGTTGCTCATATTTACAGACCAGAATACATAAAACAGAAGAATCTCATTGATAATTTCAAAACCCATCTGCTCTGCCTTAACTTACTGTATGTCTCCGTCTCTCTGGGTGCCTCCCAGTGAACCCCGGCCAGCCCCGGGTCGGCAGACAACGCGGGGGCAGCCCCAAAGCGAGCGACAGCGGGGGGAGTGGGAGATACGCTCTGGTGCCCCGAGGGCAGCTAGGCTAGTCGCCTTTGCATCAAAAAAGACACTGGAGAAATCGGTAGAGGGTAAAGGTCGACTCTCAGCAGGGGGCCAGTCCAAGGTTTATTTGGAGCTCCCGAGGGAGCCCCACACCTCAGTGATGCGCCTTGCTCAGAGTAAAACAAAAGGAATCTCAAGGTTACATTTGAAGTGGGGGAGGAAACCGAAGGTAGATACATTTGTTGACCAATAAAGACCCTTCAGGGATGAAACCTTAGGGATGGACATTTGGGATAGCGTATAAAATAATACTTAGGGGGCTGACCCCTGGCCTCGGACTAATCACTGGATGACTTTGACTGAAAGTTCTAGATAGAGGGGATGGGATGCTGAGTGACTCACAGAGAGCCAGGGTGGGGATTTGGGGATGACCTCAACACAGGAAAATGATTACACAGGTAGAGGAAGGGGGTACAAAAAAGGGGTACATCATTTGGGGAAAATAAGGGGATACAAAACCAAAACTATTACAAAGTATTACAAAGTATAAAAGCACACTACAACAACTGTATAATAAATGTATATGAAATGTAACATGGATAAAGCTTCATTGTCTTTCTTTTAATCTATTTTATAATGTATTGTAGAATTTCTTGGAAACAGAACATTTAAGATTTTATTGGAATACTCTGTGACATCTTATCAAAAATACCCTAATCCTGCATTTAAACTGAATTATAATTCACTTTAACCTAAGGAAAAGTTGGCTTGCCAGGAGTCAATTTAAACTTTTACATGTATATTTATACACCTTCATCCATATGTACGACTATACATTCATAATCTACAGCTGCACACTGTCGTGTCTGGTGCCCCATGTGTGGAGACACGAGTCTGGACTCCATGTTCTCAGAAGGATGGTTTATTATACTATTATATATATTATATTAAAATACTACATTAAAACTGTACTAAAAGAATAGAGAGAAAAAGATTGATCAGAAGGCTAGAAAGAACAAGAATAGAATGCATAACAAAATCTTGTGACTGTTCACAGCCTCGGCACAGGTGGCTGTAATTGGCCATTAATTGAAAACAATCCACATGGACCAAGAGAAGATGCACCTGTTGCATTCCACAGCAGCAGATAGTTATTGTTTACATTTCTTTCCTGAGGCTCCTCAGGTTCCCAGGAGGGAAAAATCCTAGCAAAGGATTTTTCATAAAATATTGTCGCTACAGCACACTTATGTGCAGGTGTAGGCTCTGAAATTAGGAGCAGACAGCAATATGCAGGTGATTTGAAACTTCAGTTTTCCTTTGCTAAGCAAGGAAACCCTGTGCACAGTGTAGCATGTGTGAAGAAAGAAACAGATAATAGCGCATTTACATGTAGATTCACCAGGTCAGCATGCTTACCAGCATTATTACACCTTCTGCAAAAGCACATTATTTTTTATGTTATCTATCTATGAATGTGGCTTAGTATCAGGCTGATGTCTGTGATGTGTCAGTATAGGGGGACATAAATGGGAATCCCCCCACAAAAAATAATTTTGAAAGTGTATTTAACAAACTTAGCGTGCATGTTGAATCCATATCTGAACAACCTGCAAGGCAGAATGAACTCAGAACCTTTAGGCCATTCAGAATCTCCAGGTCAGTCTGAAAAGTCTTGCTTTTACAAGACTAACATAAACTAATGTCAAATATAGCCTAAAGCAAATGTAGCAAGGTACATGTGGTATTTTTGTCCCTTTTTAAGTAAATTATAGTAAACTGGCATATTGCCTAGCACATCCATAAAGCATCATTCTGAAGGTTGCATAGCAGAAGGATCATAAAGGCAGACATTAATTTGTTTGAAGAATAGACAATTACTAATGCATTAATTTTAAGTGTTTATTGAACAAAGCAAATAAAATTATTGTGGTGTGAACAATCATTATTTGATATGAACATATTATAGATATGTGTATACAATAATCTGTAAAGATTTAATTACTAATAAATAGATTTAATAAAAAGATTTAATTTCTAATAAATAGAAATTTGCACTACAATTATTTTTTTAACTTTAGGATAAATTGAGATAAATAATAATTTTCTGTGTTCATGACAATCATGTGTTCCATAATTAAACACTGTTTACAACTTGAAATTAGGTAAAATAGCAAAAGCCATTTGATACATAAACCAAGCAAACCTATCTGTCTTGAAAATTTTCCACTAAGCAGATACCAAATAATGCAAACAAGTAGTACAACAGTAAACATCATGCAATATGCTTGTAAGAGAACTGGAAATGGCAAAAGTACTAAGTGGAGCCCTGCACTTCATTTAAAAGCCTTACTGAATTATGAAGACTGCTGCTGAGGACAGCTGTATTCTAAGGATCAAGCCAATAATATGTTTTCTAGTTTTGCATAGTTATTTGTGCGTTTGGAGCTTGCATTGCTACTTGTTCCCCTGGCTTTGAACTTCACTGTGTTGCATATATGCATGCCACAGTTTATCTCAGACTAACGATCTCCTTTACTTGCGGTTAGAGAGGAAAAGCTGATATTATTGTGGTGTTCATAAAGTACCCGATATATAAAGATTCAATGTATTAAGCTACAAATTCAGGGCTGTGAACTGTGAACTGTTTGACAAGCCCTAGTCAAACACACACCCAAGTCTGAAATGGCCGCTACTGATGATTAGATCAGAGTGGAATTTTGAGCCTTCATTTCCGTTGGTCCCTGATATACACAAATTAAAAACTATTTCTTTCTGTCACTGGGACATGCTTTGCAAGTTGTACCTGGACAATTTCCATAAGAATTTCAAATTTCTCCCTCCAAAATTTAGTGTTAACCTAACCTAGGGCTAATTTCCAATTTTTTCTACTGTGGAAAGAAATTATCTAATCTTACTCTCTTCTCATGTGTGCACTGTGATACTTTCTCACCAAATTGGTCAATTGTCACATTGAAATGTCACATTGAAAGAATTCTCTAACACATGCACATTTAATCAACAATATCACAGAAATGGTTCTAAAGACAACCTTTACTCATGGCATTTTCATTTATAGAATGGTAGCCACACTAGACTGTCATCCTGGTGCTTGTCAAATAAAGACAAAACCATTTCTGATCTTTTTTGTTGACCAAAGCCTTCAAGTGCCCTGGAATTTTTCGGAGAGTACCACTTTTTATGTGATCTTTAGGTTTTTAATTGCTACACTGAAGATAATCTGCACATAGGTGGAGTGAAATATTTGTCTGTGCAAATCTCACTTGAAGAGATGAACATTCTTCTATATGTAAAACTCACAGGGGGAAGATTTCAGACAGGTGAATGTTATTTGGTTGCAGGTAGTAAATGAACAGTTCAGAAAGATGGAAAAATGGAGCATGATGAGGGAACAGTTAATTTCTGAATTAACCATTCCTCAAGCATAAACTCAGATGAATTCTGTTTACCTGATTCAAGTTACAGAATCATTTCTGATGGAAAAGAACATTTTCGCATAGGTTTACAGTTATATTTAAGAGACAATGGAAAACAAGAAGACCCCAGACCCTATCAATATTATTGGACTGAACTGTGATGTGATGAGTAGGAAATTTTAATGGTAAGGGTATAATTGTCCAGTGATTTCCTTGTTCAAATTTCCTCTCCAGAAGCACACAGCTTGAGCTGTATATTGTCACTGTATGAAATAAATAAATTAATTGAATTCTCCCTGAGATTTTGTTCATGGAAACCTATGGTGGAGAAACTTCTTTAAGAGATGTCCTTGACATGCTCCAGGACACCAATGTCTTTGTTGTAGCGAGGGAGCCAAAAGTGATCACAGGATTACATGTGTGACCTCACCAGTGCCCAATACAGAGGAAGAATCACTTCCCTGGTCCTGCTGGCCACACTATAGGTAATACAAACAAAGATTCCACTGGTTCTCTTGGCCACCTGAGCACACACTGACTCATGGCCTGTGGCTTTGCTGCGAGACAGCTTTCCAGCCACTCTACCCCAAGCCATGAAAGTAACATTCTTTTTGCAACAAGAAATTTAAAATACCATTTGGGAATAAATTTTTCTGACTGTAACTGTATTCCAATTATGCATTTCCTGGGAAAAAAATAGGCGAAAATGTTCAAGTTTGTTTCAACATTTGGAGTAGTCTGAACATCGCCTCCCTGGTATGAGAGTGAATAATGTGAGTCATACCTCTTTCATCACTTGTGTTCTTCACTGACTTCAGAGACAAAAGTAAAGGGCTTGGGGAAAAACTTTGAAGCTTTTTATTTTCATGTATTGGTGTTGGATTAACATTAAAGTTTATGCTAACAAGAAACAGTCTGGGTCAGCAATCAAAAAAATAACAACCATTTGGAGGAACTTGGTTCTAAATATTTGTGCACAGCGTGCAATTTTAAAAGGAGCCAGGCTGACAACCACTTACTGCTTCTTCCCCCTTAGACTTAAGAACTAATATAGATTAATCAGATTACTGTACCTCAGGATGTTACTATACTCTGTGATTGTGTCACTCTCAACATTTTCCTTGATAATCTAAAGAGAGTGAGCTCTTTTCAAGTCCATCATGTCTATGACAAAAGGGGAAAAAGAAAAGCTGCTTGTTGTGAGTATAATATATTAGAGGGTAGGAATTAGAGTTTGGAGGGAACAAGCATAGGAAATATACAAATCTATGTTTTCTGTCCATATAGAAAATTGCTTTTAAATATGTGAAAGGAATACCACAAACAGTGTGTAGGAGGACTACCAGAATTTCCACTCTCAAATAACATCTTTCACTTTTCTTTGATCTTGAGATTTTTAATATTATTTGGAGAAAAGAAATGAAGTGCAAACACTGTAACTGGACTCAGAACATGGTCATATCCAGGTAAAAGTCATATAATTTTACCACTATATATAGATAAATGTAGCTATAGATATAGATATATATAACACAGAGGTAATAAAAATAAAAATTCTTCTTCATTGAGAATACTTTCCCTTGGAAAAACTTTCATTCATTCATTCTTCATTCATTCATTCATTCATTCATTCATTCATTCATTCATTCATTCATTCATTCATTCACTCCCAAAGTTTTGGCCACAATAATACACATGCTTACTCTATATTTTACTTCTATAACTATGTCACTTTTTTTGGATCAAAAAATCTTGACAGCAGGACTCAGGAGAAAGTCTTGAGAGCATCTGCTACTGAGAAGTGGGACAACAGCAAGCAACGTGTGCTTGAAGCCATGAATGGTGACCACATCCTGGGCTGCATGGGCCACAGGTGGAGGGAGGGTGTTCTGTGAGGCACTTGTGAGGTCTCACGTGTGCTACTACACCTAGTTCTGGGGTTTTCAGCACAAGAAGGACATGGAACTGCTTGAATGGTTCAAAAGGAAGGGCTGGAGCACTTCTGATATGAAGACAGGTTGAGAGCGCCATGGTCATTCAACCTGGAGAAAAGGCTCCAGGGAGATGTTACAGGAGCCCACCAGTAACTAATAGGGCCTACAAGAGTGGTCCAGAGTGAGTTTTTACAAAAGCATGTAGAGACAGGACAAGGGCAAATGGCTTTAATCTGAAAGAGAGAAGGTTTACATTACACATTAGGAAAAAATACTTTACTATGTATGTTGTTGAGACACTGGAATAGGATATCCAGAGAAGTTGCGGATGTCCCATCCCTGGAAGTGTTCAAGGAAATGTTTGATTTGGCTTTGAGGCACATGGTTTTTAAGGTCCCTTCCAATGTAAACCATTCTGTGATCCTTCATATTGCTACCATGTGCTACATTTTTCTGCCTTTGTAATTTAGTTTATATCTATTATACTGTAATACTCATTTTATAAAAGACTGTTTACATTAGTAATCATAACTATTTATAATTCAAGGAATCAATATTTATTATGTAAATACTTTACAGTAGAAATTTTATTACTCCTATTTTATTAGTGGTGGACTGAGAAGTAATTCTACCAAGTCCTTCAAGATACGCTGCTAACCAGACTTTATTCCATATAATATATCAACAAAAGGATTTTGTACTCTTGAACTCACTGCCTCAAAATGGAATTATTCAAAGTCAGAGATTGAATGCATCCCCCAAATTTGCGGTTGTATTCAAAGGAGATGCTAAGTTGGAGTGATTAGGCTTAGGTTTCATAAGTGCATTTTAATTTACATTAATTATATTACCTCCTCTTAACTCTTTCTTACTCAAACCCTGCTCAATTATTTTCTTTGGCATCAATAGCAGGCTGACAGGGCTATAATTAACCATATGTATTCCCAATTTAATTTATGTTTTCTAAATATTGACATAGCGTTAGCTGTTTACTAGTATTAAGGATTTTCACAGTCTTCCAAAACTTACATAAAAGTGGTATAAATGAGTGTGCCAATTTAAAAATACTAAATGCTAATAAATGTCACTTAATATGCTTGATAGTTAGCAGCAGAATTAGTGTTGTCATTATGACATATATACTGCATCTAGCTGTTCCTGAAATACAGACATACTAGCTGAACTCTTATGCCTTCTCTGCTGCCCGCATTGTTGCTGGTAGTGCTAGGATGTTCTTGTATGACAACTCAGTGTCATGCGGACACTAAAGAATCTTTGGGGCATGTCAATATCTCAGTGCAGACCAGAGACTCTTTCACTTGAATGTGCAAGTTCATCCAGCAAGAAGTATGTTGATTTGCAATATTGAGTCCAGAAGCCATGTAATACTATTAAACTATCACTTTATCTAAGTGTTAGTAGTAAAAAATGGTGAGTAATGAAGTTAAAACACAAGAACAAATTTTGATAGTAAAGACTGAGCTGTGAAATGAAATTAAACCATCTTCTGAACCTGGAAGGAGGTATTTGCCTCTCTTTGCCCTTCACTACTGAAGGCAAGGCCTATCAACTAATAAATCATAGAATCATAGACTGTCCTGAGCTGGAAGGGACCCACAATAATTACTGGGATCAAAACCTGCAGATCTGTAGTTTCTTTATTCAGGCTGACATACGACTGGCAAGCTCATTATGCTGACAAGCATACTGATCACAGTGGAATTTATTCCTCTTGACATTGTGAGCAGCTGAGGAGTGTGTGACTGTGTGTGTGTATTCATTATTCTTTCATTGATTTACTTTTGAATTTCTACATCTTGTAGTAAAGACATAGAAGAGGCATTGTTGTGCAGACCATATTATTAATTCTAAACCAATAGAGAATTCTGTAGTTGCATTTTCAATGCAATCAATTCCATTAGGCTTAATCTTCTACAGAATGCAGATTCACTCCAAGGTGCAATATACAGTGCTGTGAATTAGATGGTTCACATCTTAACTCGAAGATGCTACTATTCCAATTAAAAACAACTAATAAAAATACATCCTTTTCCTCTGAAGAACATTACTTGTCAATGTCCAGTTCTGATATTGTGAAATGTTTTAGTTCAACATGTAAGGAATGCATCTATTTTTGCTGATTGATACATACTTGTCCTCACAATTATGTATCCAATTTCAATCTTAAAAAATACAAATTTCTGTGCTGATCTGTTCCAATCTTTTGCCATAAATGCTGTTAAATATTTCTTTCTAGATATGTTTCTGTAGGCATTGTTGAAGTCCATGAATTTGAAAAGACATTCATTAAATGCTTTGACTAAAAATGCATGGAATGTGTTTCAAATGTTCACTCAGCTCAGAATGTAATGTTCAAAAAAATTACAAGTAATTCATTTTATTGCCTTGTTTGTTGTTGTCTTTCAATGTATCGGGAATCAACTAATATTCTGGTATACTAGTAAGAATAAAACCCCAGGTTTCTTATTCTTCCTTTCAGGTTTTTTCTGCTTTTCTTTCCTCCAGATGAGAACATTCCAGGAAAGATGAGGTACTGACTTGAACTACCACTACAGGGTAGAGTTGCATCCTTGCTTGTACTCCCCAAATTTTTTTGCACTTTTGGAAACATCTTACAACATACAAATTGCCCATGTTTGGCAGCATTCCAGTAAAATTCATGTTCTTACAAAAGCTTTTTTGTGTTAGCAGACAGGATTGATTTTTCAGCGATGACAAAAGGTGAATTAGCATTCATGGCTGTATAATGCTTTCTGATGAAATCCTGTGCCAGAACATCCCTGACTGCAGTGGCAGAAGTTAATTCTGTCAAGCCCACCACTCCTATTGCTTTCCTTTCAAAACAACGTAACTTTGAGCAGAAAACACAGGTTTGTGAAGAGTTAATATATTCATGGAGCTTTGTAGCAGGTGAAAAATTACTCATATTCTTATACTTGTATAAAATGACCTTAGCAACTACTGTAAAACAGTATAATTATTGCAGTCTAAGAATGACTATAATTAATGCAATCTCCAAAGCACAAAGATATTAATATTTCAACTTCCACATTGTCTGTAAATTTTCTGCATAACCTGGTGCTTTTAATGTGCAGGCTGTACCACAATTCACAACTAATCTTTCAATACTCTATCTTTAAAGAGACAGTTCTTAATAAATTGTGGCTATAAAACTCTAAGTTTGACCTTAGCTCTTGCCAAACACTGGCAATTTAAATCCAGAAGTAATCTAATACAAAAAAAAAATTAAAACAAACAAAAGTAGATACCATCTCTAATGGTAGCAATTATAAACAAGAGCAAAGTATTATAAACCAGGCCTAGATATTTAACAAAGCTAACTTATTGTATCTATTGTTTCATACAGACTTTCAAAATCTTTACTGTGTTTCAGAATTTACACAAACAGAGAACATAATGTTTCCTACTTGAATATTATCAAAAATTTTAAGTGAGAAAATCTAATAAAATATTTCTGCTATAAGTTTACATAGCCTTTCTTATATCTTTGCAAGGCGTGTAGGGCTGGCCACTTTGCCAAATAATGTGAGTTAACCTTGAATTACCTGATACAGTCAAGGCATAGTTGAACAAGCTATAAAAGAGATTAACATGCATTTGTGTTAAAAGGGATTTGTGCTGCAAATGAATTTTCTTCCTTGAGTTACACCTAGTCTGCTTAAAGATTTTGAAGAATTCTTTGAAGAATTTTAATAAAATTTTTTTCTGTAAATATATTGTTTAATATTTTAAGGCACAGATAGAATGACACTTGTAAGGGATATTAAAAATAAGGCATTCTGTAAGCATTCAGAAAAGAGAGGCTGAGAGAATGTGCCTCGCTGAAAAATGAGAAGGGAGAAATAGTGGCAACAGATGTGACGGAGGAGAGGCTGTGGCAGGACAACAAGCAGCTGGCAGCTCAGCTCTGATCAAGAGCCTGGACACGATCCTGGCAAAGCAGCATCCCAAGCTCCAGAGTAGGACAAGCAGCTCAAGCATATGTTCCATCAAAGTGGGATTCATTCCAATGGGACCCACAGGTACTACCTCTGGAACATTAGACAAGCACAACCACAGTGTAGACCCTCACCTCTGCTAATGGGTTCTTTGAAGAAAGTTAGTCCAGCCGGCAAAGCCGTGGTTGCCTTGGTCACTCAATATCTTTGGGTCAGGACTTTGCTGGAGTGCTTAGAAGAGCATGGGAAGCTGGCAGCTGAGTGGGCTGAATTCCATAACTGAGAGTGGCTGATGGAGGAGTGTCTGGACCACAAGATGGAGCAATCCCAGATAATGAACTTCACCATGATGAGACTGGCCAGGGTATCACAGCAGAGCTCCTTCCTGTAGCCTCCAGCACCCCCTGCGAGGATCAAGGATGGGTCCTGCCCACAGGGGAGACAGCCGGTACTGCCTCCAGGTGTAAAGCCAGAGATATCATTCAGTGTGGTGAGAACCAGGAACAGCCTCCACCTGCATGTCTGGACATCAACACAATCATCAGTCACCTTTGTCTCTATCCTGTGCCTGTGAGGAGTTTAGGCAGAGAGAGCAGAAGCAGCTGTCACCATTTTAAGTCAGCTGAGAGGAAACCTTCCTATGCCATGGGGATGTGTCCACAGTTCTGCTCCTGCCTGGATCTGCCCAGAGGGAATATGTGGTACAGACAGTGCAGCAGAAATCCTTTTTGGAGGGCTACTGAGGTGAAAAATAATCATTCAGGTTTACTTTTTCCATTGCTGACAAACTGCTGAGCCTTGTCCAACATGGTAAGGAACTACATCATTCCTGGGGGAAGAAGTGTGTGTGTGTCTGTATAGTCACAGGTTTGCCAGCCCTGACCCCCAAGAATGGATGAATAGAGGACAGTGCTCTAGTACTTGGTGGTGTTGTTCTGCACACCAAATTGGCTTGCAGGAGAAGTTCAGCAAGGACATAACTCCCTCATCTATTTAGGAAGGCATGAGGCAGTGTCAAGAACAGGGCAAGGAATGCTTTGGTTTTCCCTGTGCCCATCCTAGGAGCAGACAGACCTGAAATTACATGGCCAGAAGCTGAGCGCCAAGGAAGAGCAGCTGGAGAGGGACAAGGAGCAGCTGGATGAATCCTGGCAGGAGCTTCACCTGAAGAAAGAGTAGTGGAAGAGGGCCAAATAGCACATCCAGCAGAAGGAGAAGGAGCTTAAAAGCATGACTAAAGTAAGCATAGCATCTGTGTTGCAATTCACAGCTGTAGAGGGGGTGGGAGCGAGGCTGGGATTTCCCACTTCTTGCCAAGTCATGAATCTGAGCTGAGAAAAAAGGATATGTGCAAAGGGATCTTGCCCCCAGGCAGTGACAGTCTCTGTTCCTAGTCTCTCCAGCTTTTCTCTTGCAGTGCTCATGCTATAAGTATGAGGAAGGAGAGCAAGTCTTCCAGGAGGCATGCTGAATAGAGTCCAAACACCAGGAGAGGCTGAGGGCCATCCAGAGAGAGATGGAGCAGCTGAGGCAGCATCAAGAACTTCTGGACCAGGCAAATGAGCCCTTGCCTTCCATTCTCAGCCTGCGGCCAGTGTGTCAACGGCCTGAACCATTGCCAACAGCTTCTGTTTCTCCTGGGGATGGGGCAGGATCATTTAAGTATGGCTCAACAGAGCAGGCAGCTTGAACAGCTGTGCAATGAGCTCTTACCCAAGAAGCTGAAGATGCTGCTGACTGAAAACCAGGACTTCTATGCTGCTATGGATGGCATCTCCTGCACACAGTGTAAGATTTCTTGTGTGCTGCTGATGGGAAGGGATATATGAAAGATATATGTGCTTGTATTCTGCTTCTCAGGACAGATGTTTCTGGGGTGAAATATCATATCTCCGATGGGCTGTTTGGGTCCACTCTGGCTAGCTGTAGAACCTAGCCCACACAATATTACATAGATGAAGGTAAAAGATTGAGAAACGCTCTTCTCCATGTGGGAAACAAAATGTTCTCTGTTTATTGTCTTGAGCACTACCACATGGAAAAACCCGCATGGAAAAGAGAACAGTGCCTATGGCAGGGGACTTTTATATCCCGAAGAATGGGGCAGAGGAAGAGGTCCACAGCCAATGGGATATCAGTGAAGAGGGGCGAGGGGAGGGACTGACCAGGGAGTAGTCCACCAGGGGGTATTGGGCAGAGGGGTGGGTGAGGGACAGACTATGTGGTGGGAGAAAGGGATAACAAACCACGTGATATAACATAAGATATTTAGGGAAATATAAAGACTACTCTGTGCAAATTTCCAATCAGTGCAAAACAACAACTAAATAAACTATTTAACGCAACACAACGCTGGGGGCTGTTTTAGGTCACCTGTGTATAAAGATCAGCTGGGTGTTTTCCTCCTCATCTTGTGCAGGAGTTCATCTAAAGTCTCTGAGCCAGGGCAGTGCTCTGGCAGAGTAAGAGGGGAGAGGTTGGTGGGTTAAAGTCCATTTGCACTAGAAGTTTTCAAAGGGTTCTGTTGTCCATACACATGGGCAGCAAAAAAAACCAGGTTCCTCTGTTGTCTTCATCTGATCCCTCCCACAGCAATGGTGTCACCCAGTCAGATGTCCTTTGCAGGCAGGATGTGCCCGCAGCACAGTCTGTGGGGAAGCAGGGCAAACATAGCCAGCTTCATTGCCTTCTGTGCTATGCTACAGATACTGAAACACAAAGCCCAGATAGTGAGGTGGTGGGACATGGAGGCTGGAATACATTTGGGAACAGCTGATGGGAACAGGCCTGGATAAAGTGTGATTGAGACTAACATACACAGGGTGGGGTGTTTCCTGAAATCATTACTGAGCTGCTGGGATGGGAAAGCTGGCAGAAGCTGTGGGCTGTCGTGGAAGGTGGTTGTCCAGAGTCCTGCAACCTTCCCGAAGAAGCATCTTGAAAAAGATACCTTGGGGGCACAGGTACATCTGTGCTTACATCAAGTGATTTCATCTCTTCTGTGATCCGGAAAACACAGGGGAGACAGGGACTGCATGTGGGGTTCCAAGGAGAGGCTTTATTGAGCTTCTTCCTCAAAAGAGTCTAGGAATGAAGAGCCACTCAGGCAGAAAAAGCAGGGGTTTATATAGGGATGTTGAGGGGCATGACAGAACACTAGGACCGATGGGATGAGGGCACAGGGGGGAAGGGCCAATGGGATACATTAAATCTGCATGTCATAGTGAGGTATGCAGGGAGAAGCCTTTCTCCTCATCCTAGAAACAATAGTTATCGCTTGAGGGGGTTTTCCCTCCAGGGGGATGATGTGGTCTTTCCCTGTTGGCCCACCAGGCTCCACAGTGGACACTTAAAGGAGTAATAACAGAAACAAGGACAGATAGCTCCTCACAGCTTTGCCTTACATTAATGGATAACATCCTTAACTGTCTGGGGTTGTCCCTCTCCCACCCCATCCCTGGGTGGGAGAAACCAGCCCTGCCTGACTCTGACTATGTGATGTCCCCGTCCTCTCCTATCAGCCCCTGCTTCACTCTTGTGCCCTTGTCCAGACAGAGATGCTCTTAGAGGCTTTGTCTGTAGATCCCACTCAGAGTATGAGATTATGGTCTCATTAAGGGTCTCCATGCACCCCAAAGGGTACCAGGGATGTGTCAGCCCACTGCTACGTGCATGGGAGACAGTTTGGGACACTTCCCTCAGTCATGAGCATCATCCTGCACAGTGCCCCGGTTTCATGTGGCTCTCTCATACCCATCCCTTCCACCCCTCTCTTCTCAGGACTGTGATTCTTGCAAGGTGAGCACATATTTCTGAAGTTAGTGCCCCACTGTCCATGATGGCATTCTCACACACTGCTGCAGGAGGTGCTATCCCCACGCACTATCAAGGGCTGGTGTGCCCTCCAATACAAGGAAGAAAGTAAAAATAAATACTCCAGTTGTCAGGTTCTTTTCTTTCTAAATACTGTCCAGGTGTTCCATAATTCACTGTAAATCACTCAGTATTGTAGAGATTGATCTGGACAAGCTCAAGAAGTGGCCCATAGGAATTCCACGAAGTTTAACAAGGCCAGGTGCTGGTGCTGCACCTGGGTCAGGGCAACCCCTGGTGCCAGCCCAGGCTGGGCGTCAACAGATGGAGAGCAGCCCTGCCCAGAAGGACTTGGGGGTGCTGTGGGTGAGAGCTGGACATGAGCCAGCCATGGGCACTCCCAGCCCAGAGAGCCAAGTGTGTCCTGGGCTGCACCCAGAGCCCGTGGGCAGCAGGGAAGGGAGGGGATTCTGCCCCTCTGCTCCGCTTTGGTGAGACCCCACCTGCAGAGCTGCCTCCAGCCCTGGGCTCCCAGCACAGCAAGGACAAGGAGCTGCTGGAGAGAGTCCAGAGGAGGCAGCAAGATGATCAGGGGGATGGAGCACCCCTCCTATGATGAAAAGCTGAGAGAACTGGGATTGTTTAGCCTGAAGAATATAAGGATTAGGGGCAACCTAATTGTAGCCTTCCAGTACCTGGAAGCTACTGTAGCCTTCCAGGGAGGTAAAAAGAAAGATGAAGAGAGATTTTATACAGGAGCATGCAGTGGCAGGACAAAGCACAGTGGCTTTGAACTAAAAGAAAGAGGTTTAGATCAGATATCAGGAAGAAATTCTTTACTGGGATGGTGGTGAGGCTCTGATACGGTTTGTGAATACCCTATCCCTGCAAGTGTTCAAGGCCAGGCTTGGATGAAGATCTGAGCAGCCTGGTCTAGTGGAAGGTTTCCTTCCCCATGACAGAGGTTTTAGAACTAGATGATCTTCAAGGTTCTTCAATCCAAACCTTTCTATGATTCTATAATAACTACAGTGTTACCTGTTTTCAAAAAAATGCTCTTGGCATTTAAACTCTGAAAGCAAACTAGAATGCAGGCTTAAAGGGATAAGAGCAATTATATTTTGCATTGGTTTATTTGTTTATTTGACTTTTTTGGATGCTGCATTTTATATCCTGTAGACTAGCATCTTTATGCTGTTCTGTCTAGTCTAGTCATTACATATTGGAGATTAATAGATATGGACTTTATGCATTTCAGTACCTTGTTTATAGACTGGTCCAATCAAACACATTAATTAATTATTATCAATTTAAAAATTCTTACATTCAGTTACACTTTTATTGACATTGTTTACTTAGGCATAAGGAACTGATCAAATGTAGTGTTTCATTTCACTTGTATAAAGGAAACAAGACTAATTTCCAGATACTTACTAAAATGTATTTCAGCTACACTGAGCTCTGTTTCCCAAAGGTCAATCACATTCAAAGATTTGTTATCTGTTAGTAAATTATTCACTGCTAGAACTTTCTCTATCCTCTGAAGACATTAATCATATAAATGCATGTTTTTCATTCACATAAAATTCAAAACTCTTTGTTACTTTCTTTAATAAATTAAGTGGATTACCTGCTTTCAGATATTTAAATTTCTCAGTAAATGTACTTATGATTATCCACTTTCTGCTATTGTTCACATAGGTGTTTAAAAAAATTTACTATTTCAAACACTTTAGATGTTATGCTTTTGCCATCATGGATATCAATAGTATTTACTTGCAGTGCAGTATTTTAGGTGGTTTTCCCTGTTATGTGTGTCTGTTTTTCAGCATCTTTATATGTATTCACATTTTTCATAACAATTCCAAAGATTATGGATAATAATAGTTGACCAACTGGAAGCATAGCTTTAAGCCATTAAAAGCAAGTGGTTAATACACAGAAAGTGTATATAAGACATTGAGAAACAACAAAAAAAAAACTTAAGAAGGAACAGAGAGCAAGAAATCTGAGCTGAGCCTAGCTTAGCTCAGCTCAGTTTAGGTTCACTTCTCTTACAAGAAAAAAATATATCAAAAACCCCACATGGAAATATCACTATCTTCCCTCATTTTCTTTTGCAAAATTTTATATATTTTATATATATATATATATATATTTTTTTTTTTTACTTCAGAGTAGAGGTGATTTATCTATATGTAAATATGTATATACACATAATGTTTGGAGATATACAGGAAAGAAATAGCTGAGCAAGGAAGGGAGCTTCAATAAATGAGCAATGTGTGAGAGTTTAAAAATGAAGTGAAATTGTTAAATTGTTGAATTAATCCAAATTTATGGTGATTCTTTCTTCTGTATTTGATGTATTGCTATCCATTAAAGAAAGTAGGAAAATGCAAAATCTAAGTGGAGATTCTAACAGGTCATATCATATATTAGCAACTTTAATCCTGATTATTCTTACTTTCCATTTCAATTTGCAACTGGTAGGAATATCCAATATCTGTATGTTATATGTACATTTCTGTCTTAATTGATTCAAAGTTATTAGAACAAACACAAATTGTCAGTACTTTGCAAGAGAACTTAGGAGGCCATAAATAGAAGACGTGTGAAGATAATTAGCAAGGGAAGACACAAGTTTGTGACTGCATAACATCCAGTGGCCCAGAAAAATCCATTTGTTTGAAAATGCCAGGGTCAGTAAAGGTCTGTTCGAAAAAATACTGTCAGTGCTTCCCTCTGACTCCTGGGGTAAACTACAAACCAAGTTATTAAAATTGGTACTTTGAGACATTTTAGAGAAACATAAAATAAAGTCATTGCTTTACAGAATTTGAGGGAGAACCATCAATAAAATTATTAGTTGGAACCAAACAAATTCATGAGTTTTCAAATTTCTTGGTAAACTGGTAACCCATACACTGTTGCAATTTGTCAAAACACTCTGTAGACCTATAATTTACCAAAGTTACTGTACTATCAAGTTAGGTTGTGAACATTTCAACTTGGGTGAAATCACTGTTTTCTTCAGTAATTCATGAAAAAGAAGTAGAGATCTTGAACCAAGGGAAAAAAAAAAAAGAAGCCCTCTGTAACATAGTGGAAGCTTGGATATTTACAGGAATATTAAATGAATTATAAAGAGCCTGATATTGAAAGATTGTATGAAAGACTGAACTTCCTTGCATCTTTCTGGCACAATGACAATTAACAATACATTAAATGGAATATTTGAAACTTATGAATCTACATCTCTAAGTCAGAAAGTCTTCACTGAAAGAAGTTTAAAAAAACCAAGAGACATGTTACCCAGATAAACTGCTGCATTATTCTTTTCAAGTATGACAGTTGATGTAAAAAAATGTTTAAGAAAAGACATCTGGGTTAAATATCTCTGTCACATTTCCTTCTCAAAATGGTTGATTGACAAATTTCAATATACTCATTGTCTTCAAGTGGTATCAGGAATTCTATTTTGAGATGTGGAAATATACACAAGTATATCTAAACTGAAATTCATTTGTAGCTAAGAAACAAGACAAAATGTCAGAACTGTGTGAGAGACCTTTTCTGACTTTTCTCAAATCAAATTTACTGTGTTGATGTTTCAATTATCATCACTGAAAGTATGTATTACTTCTTTTAGTTGAAACAAATAGAAATTTTTACACATTCCATAGATGCTTTTCGTAACTGTTTTCATGTCTTCTTACAAATCTAAGCAGGTGCCTCATCAGAGATGTGCTGAGGTTTAATTTGCAGTCATAAATGTTAGATATATCTTTAAAATGGCAGGTCAGAAAATGACAGAATTTGATTTGTCTCTCTCTTAGCAGCCAGTGAATAGTTTTTAAATGCCATAAACACATAGTTATACCATTTGCACTCTTTTCAAAAGCACTGGTCACAAATTTAAAGCATCTGGGATATTACCTATTCCTTCTTGCTTGAAGTGATTGTATAATTTAAAGTTAAATTTTTGACTTCATAAGAAAATGCGATTTCCAAAAATATGCTATATGCCTTTCTACTGAAGTCACAGTTCTGCAAAACGACATTAAAAATTAATATTTTATGTTTTCTTTTCAGGAAAAATAGCATGTAGTTTTTACAATTCAAAATTCACCTTCTCGAATTCCTCAAGAGATTCTACAATTATTGCGTCCTAAAATGAGTAATTTCCGTGTGTTTCAGTCTTACAAATTTCTGAGTAGGAGCAGTCCCCAGACTGCATTTACAGGTACTGAACTTTGGAAGAGGGAAGTACAGAGTTTAGGGCCACCTAAGTGCATCTTGTGGATCCAGCCTTCTTTGGTGTTCTGTTTGTCGTACTTAGGCTGCTACTGTCAAGCATGTAGACATTCAGACGTAAAAAAACAAAAAAGAGCTTGAATTTCTTAAAAATGTGTGGAAAGAGTATAGCTCCATGAAATCATTCTAGTAGTCCATCAGAACTGGTAGTTTGTCAGCATTTTTCCAGAAAGATAAATTCCTTGTTTCCATGTCTCTCCTCAAACCTTAAACCTGGCAGTGGTGTATTCCACTGCTATTTCACTGTTTCGACCACTACTTATGAGACTATGCTGGCAAGGAAGTAACTATTAGTTCCATTTGATCTAATACTCCCTGGCTGGATCAGTGAGTTTACATAACCTACGAGTCACATGCAGAGGAGAGCCTGTGTCTGTTATCTGGTGTACCCATGAGAGACAACCCTTATAACAGAGCTGAGTACTGCTGGCAGGAATCAGCTTCACACAGGATATGGATTTCTAAATAGATTGACCTGCCAGACACTTTGGTACTTTTTCATCAATGAAACTGTCTGTTTCTGGGCAATACTAAAGGGCTCCTAAATTAGCTTCAGAAAAAAATATTAACAGAAAATTGAAATATTCCAGCTGAGAATAATAGACCTAATATCTAAAGCAGCATAGTTTTTTTTACCAAACAACTCCAGATGGTCAGGCATTTGATAAGCAATTAATTATATTATTTTATTATAATGGATAGGTGTCATGATTTATAATGATTAGATGTGGGATTTTGTTTCATAGGTCAATATAACAATACCAGAAAAGGAAAGAAAAGTTTAAGGACTATGAAAAGAACTAATGTTTCCATATCTGTTTATATCTGCAGTTCTAAAACTGGAAACTACTTGGAAAGGAAGAAGTATTAAAACTACTAAAGCATAAAGAGATTCATGTTATTCCCTTGCCCATACCTTTTAGTAAGATAATATTACTGAAACAGAAGCACCCTTATTCAGTGAGGAAGTAAATTTCTTGTTTCTCATTAAGTAAAGTTCATTCTGCTAGTAGAAATAAGCACAAGAATTGCAGTGGGAGTGCAATCACGAGGGGTCTAAAGAGCATCTTCCAAGAGTTCCAAGTTTATAAGAAATGAAACACAAATCCACCATGGCATCTATATAGTGAGTTGGGATAAGACAATTCATATTTAAAGTAAGTGGGGGAAATGCTCCAGTTTCTGTTTATTTTGGGGTTTGGTTAGTTGGTTTGGTTTTTCATTTGTATTTCTCATTTATCTATTCCCTCTGTTGTGTTATGAGTTTAGAACAAAATTTTATTCCAAAATTATAGCCAATGTTGCATTGACAAGTCTGCTTACAGAGTGAGAGAAACATATGTTACTGCTAATTTCTCAAGTTTAGTGTACTGATACTTCTCAGTTTTGGATGGCTGGTCTAGTTTATCATATGTCATTACTTATTTTCATGCTTTCTGAAATTTTCTATCAAAATTGTACTTTTTCCCTACATCCTGACATTACATCTCCTTAATAAGTGAGGTGTATTTTTGTGGCATTGTAGAAGGATAAATGATAAAATTTTAATGTATTTTCTGACCTTATGAAAGCAGTATTCTAAGTTACTACAAGTCTACCAGTTGCAGAAGAATTTGTGAAGCCACAAGAAAAATTAGTTCTATGCTCAGTAATATATATCTTCCGATTTATTTAGGAAACATATATCAGTATTCTGTGCAGTAATAAGTATTATTTGCGTATATTTATGGAGTCCTTTTCATTTTAATATTACTTATTATAGGTTTCAGTCCTGTTGAAGACAATGTGTAAAGTTTTTAGGTTAATGTGATATCAAAGACAGAGTAAAAATGTAAGTAGATTCAGACTCATAGCTGGACGAATGGGACAGTAGGAAAGACAGATATAACTTTTTAGCTTCTTTTTTCTCTGACCACTCTGCAAATATCCTAATCCCCTGATCTATCAAGCCATAACAATTCATCTAACAGTAATAGTGCATTTTTATAATTTGGACATGTAAAGTTACGTGTTAATCACTAGGGCTCGACACTTAGAGCTATGAACCATAGCAACATGTCTAATTTTCAGATTCGAAAGTATATTTTTCAATTGGCATGTGCATCTTCTTATAACAGAAAGAAGTAAATATTTGCATGTTGACAAACCTGTAAGTATAATGTTACTGAAATTACACATAGGCTAATAAAGAAGTATTGATGGCTGCATTTACAGTGCTACTCAGGAATGAACAAAGTTCTTGATTCTGGTAGTTGCCAAGCCCCGCAGCCCAACAGAGGTGAGTCAGTTGAAGGTCTAGGTTGCTAGAGTCCAGCTATGGACATTTTTGAAGCTGTATGCCCTGTAGGTACACATGCACATATGCATAAGACGTATAAGTATATGTATGTGGCCAATCACGCAGTTAAACACAAAGAAAGAAACCATTCCACTCATGCAACCACAGATGATTTCAACAGCATCATGGTATTCTCTTCTCCGTCTGATGAGGGCGAAAACCTAAATGTACTATAAATTTACATTAGTAGACACATGTTTAGTACAGGTCTCTTCAGCAGCAGATCAAGACAGCAAATTTCAATTGCACAGCAAATTTCAATTGCATCCCCCTTCAGCAGCTGGTCCTTTCACACAGGAAGGACCCACACATGAGTGTGCACTTACACTCACTACGGATCCCACTAGTAACTGATTTTGTACATTTGGTCTAACCTGTATCCCTTGAATCTGATTTTCCATGGATTATTTCCGTGGATCCATGAATTATAAATTCAAGAGTAGTCTCTCTGTCAGCTGATCCAGCTCAATGGTCAGTAGTCTACCTCAAGACCCTGTTATTGCTCCAGCTGCTAGTTTGGATCCCTGGTACCCCCAACACCCAAATCTCAGCCCCCCTGATATCTTCAGTATCCAGCTTGAGCATATGCCACCTTGGCACTGGCTTCTCAGCTTCTCATTCAAATTTCTGTCTCATGTTCAGTAGCAAAATCCCATTGACTTGCATACCCATACAAAACGCATACACCTCTAGCTGCTGCTACCACAGATACAGTGCATGACACCACTCTGTGCTGTCTCTGTTTACTGGCGCTCACTCTTTCACTGCCTCATGGCTCTGGAATCTTTGTGCACATGCAGATTAATGTCTTATTGCAGAGCCTAAGACCCTCTTTCTCCATGAGCTTCGACCAGTGAAAATCTGAGCTGTGATAAATAATATATTGTTGTGGTTTGGCCCGGAGGTGTGTTTCTGGAAAAAAGAAATCAGTGGCCAGATTTGAAATTGGCACTTGTGGTGGCCACTGAGGTTTGGATACGCCTCTGAGAACACACAGGGGTCAAAAGCAGAGGATTCCCAGAGAACTCTCTCTTTGGAATCCTGGTCGGGTGAGTGGAGTCTGACCTCTCCCCTGCCCAGCTGCGTCTGGGTGGGGGAGGGGAAGACCATACGGCGTGTGGGGAGGAGGCCAGAGCCTCGAAAGGTGCAGGGGTGGAGGAGACCGTGCAGGGGTGGAAGAGGCTTGGGATGTCTGGGCAGCTCCCCCACCCGCCCCCGGGAGAGAGTGATAGAGACTGTACTGGCAGCACAGCCAGCCAGAAGTGGGGGATGCAGCGAGAGAAGGTGCCCAGCAGCTGTGAGAGTCCTGGGCAGGCAAAAGCAAAGATTTTAACCCCTCAGTAGAATAATGGAAACCTTACAAATACTGATCCTCCTGAATCAGAATGAGGAGAAAGAGATGAGAGATGAAATGGGTAAGCGTGAGGAAAGCTGGAAGAGGTGAGAAGAATCTTAGGTGGGAAGAGATGATGGAGTGGCCTTGGGCTGGACTTTTTCTTGTATGGCCATGGACAGACCCGTGTTTTTCCCTGTGACCTAGAGACTGTATTTAGGGGGAGGCAACACCTTGGAATCAAGAGTGAAGCAGCGGCTTGAACAGAGACGGCTGAGAAGAGTGTGAGATGCCCTCTGTCCTCAGAGAGGGTTTGAGATCTCTGTTCACAAAGCCTCTCTGCCCCAGGAGGTGAAATTTGGGGGGACTGGTGTCCCGAAGTTGAAGGACTGCTGCTTTTGGAACAGGGTAGAGCATCCTTAAACGGGGAACCCTAAAAGCAGTCCTGGCCCATGTGCAGTGGTGAGAGCACTGGACATGGTGGGGGAGAAGTCACGAGGGCAGATGTTCTCTGGACAGGGCCATGAGTGACACGGAAGCACAAGAGGTTTCAATTGGGTTTCCAGGGGAAGCCTATGGTGCAAGGGGGGACTCCTCTCTCCCTGATGGCTTTGAGGTGGATTATTTGATGGGTAGTGATAGACTGGAAGTTGATTACCTGAGAGATGGTGACTAGGTGGAGATCTAAGCTGTTATTTCATTCTGTGGAGAAAAGGGAGGGGGGAGGAAGAATGTATTTGGAGTGTTTTCATTTCTTAGCTTTGTGTGTGTGTTCCTTTTTAGATATTGTAATTAATAAAGTTTTGTGTTTTTCCCTCCATCCCCAGGTAAGAGCCTGCTTTGTTCTGTTTCCGGGTCACATTTCACAGTAACCATTTTAGAAATACACCTTTCATGGGGGCCTTGGCATTGTGCCAGGGTCAAACCATGACACATATAAAAATGATGCAATGCTCCCAACAAGATATTTTCATTATGGAACTGGATAAAAGGTAAAAAAGCCAAGTGAATTACTCCATGGCATGTGAATAATACTCACTCTTTAAATTCAAATGAAATTTTAACTGTCCCTAAATGGATTTGCTGACATTTATCAGATGATAGAAAATGTTGGAAAAAATCTGGTTAAGACATTCCAGAAATGCTAAAGTACACATTGAGTACTGAAAACTTGGTCTGCTTCTTAAAGAGCAACTGAAAACCAAAATTTCTAGAGTATGTACTACTTACTTTTAAATTCAAACTATTATCAAGAGCATTTCTTTCTGTGTCAAATGTTAGCTGATATCCTTTGTCTACCTCTTTACAGCACTTGCAAATAATGTTATTTTATGAATATTGTCTATAAAACTCTCCATCTGAGCTTTTGGTTTCTTTCTGGTATACAAAGGTATTTAAAGAAAAAATTGTTTTTCAAATGTGTTTGCTTAATTACAGGTATTACTCACACCATAATTTTCCTTTTAACATTTGACTATCTAAAAATGTGGTTAGATAAATTTGATGGCTATGCCATATTTTCCATTTTAGTTATTCTTAAATTCAAAGCATAACTCCCTAGCCACAGCAGCAGGAGCATGCCTCAGTAGATTTAAGACACCTTTGAATTATTTAGTTGTTCTGTCCTGTGATTGCACCACTCTGCCTGGTTTATGTCCAGGTATTACTGGCCATAGTGAAAGAAGAGAGTTGTGTACTCCTAGGACTTCGACATAAACTGCCTTCCATATATATGTTATCAAATAGTAAAATAAACTGTAGTATAATATATATTAATTTTGAGTTTATCTTAAAATACCAGTATTTTAATAAATCCATCTTCAATGAAAAAAGAAACAAAAATCCCAAACTTTTTAATTGTTAGAATTTGTCCCATCAAAGATTTTCCATGATTAGAAGATAATGTAAAATTATAATGAAACATATTGATAATCCTCAGAGCTACTGAAAAGTTGAAAACCATTGCACTGAAGGAATATATCAGAAAAAAATTTCAAAATTGTATTTGCAAAGCAAAAGTGGGGGTTTTTTTTCATCCAAGAAATATTTGGGTTATTTTCTAGAGTAACATTTTTCTTTTAAGCATTGTAAAGTTAATATGAATTATTTTTGAACAATTTTAATAATACTTCCAAAATATTTCTATTTATATGCATTTTGATACAAATTGAAAACTACTCTGATTTTATTACATTAATTCAGCAGCTAAAGTAGACTGAAGTAAATTCTGTCTCTATTTTGAAATTACTTTATAAATAGCTCCTAAATTGTAGAGGAACAAATCTAGTCTAATTTAGATCTGCTTTCAGGATTTTATAGACTTCAGAAAACACTTCTGTCTTTTCCTTCTGCAGCATGTCTTAGTTTTTGGAAATCTACATATCATCATTGAAGATAAATGCCTTTATCCCTTGATCCTCAAAGATATCTCAAATATCCACCCCATTCTGTACCTCCCAAAAAACAATCTTAAGAGTGTACAACAGTAAGGTTGTTAAGGTCAAGTTAAAAAATGAAAAAAATTTTAAAGGCATCACTATAAGATCATGGAATAACAGAAACTGAGGTTCATATAGGTTGGAAAAGATCCTTTAGATCATTCAACTTAACTGTAAACCCAGCACTGCAAATCTAGCACTAAACCCAGTCCATAAGTGCCACTCCTACATGTCCCTTATACCTTCAGAGAAGGTGACTCAGCCACTTCCTTGGGCAGCCAGTTTCAGTGTCTGACCGACCTTCCAATGCAGAAAGACAGCCTCAGACCTTCATATCACCCACGTTCATTGTTGTTCACAATTAGCAGGTCCGCTTAGCTGTCTTCCCTAGGTATCTCCCTAACCAGTTATGTCAGGAAATTACCTGTCACTCACTCCATGAGCCTTCTGGACTGTTTCCTCACCAGCAGACATCTGGTAAATGGAATTTCCCGCAAGATCATAAGACTGCTTCCAGCTACTTATAAAATATTTCATCTGTCTCTTCATCCTCCTTGAGTAGTCTGTAACAGACTCTCACCATTACATGTGATTTGTTGGCCTTTAACTGGACTCTTATCCATAAACACTCAATATTGCCATTGCTATTAGGCTATAGAGTGTCAAAAAATCTCCCTAACAGATGGGTTACTCCCATCACTCTATTCTTAGCCAATCTCTTCTGAAGAGTTTATAGTCATCCATCTCAGCACTCCAGTTGTTATTCCCATATGTTTGCATGACTGTAATGACATCATTGTTTTCCAGCTGCAGAATGGCTTCCAACTCCTCCTGTTTATTGTCCATACTGTTGTACATTGCTGTGAATGCACTTCAAATGGATTATTGATCCTGACACTTTTTTCAGGGGGAGAAGCCCTAATTCCTTTTGACTGTTCTCAGATGTTTCTGTGGTTTCTAATACACCAACAACACTTGAGTCTTTGATGTCATGTGTATCTCCATCCCTTTCCCTCATTGAGACTTCCACTTCCAGGCTGCTGTGTGCTTTAGTCAGGGGACATTTGTCCCCTGACTAATGTGTACTCACTACATTGTAGAGCAGACCAAAGCACAAACATTGATGTGCCACTTCTAGGCTTATCCCTAACGAGATTTATTTTATCCTTTTTCCCTTCAATTATATGTTAAAGTTCTTCCCACAATCCCTAATACTTCCTGCATTGTGATCTTTTGGCCCTTTGAGACAGGTGTATCCTCTCCATCATTAATAAGTCTGAGCTATCACGATCAAAAACCCCAAATTTTGCCTGAGATACCAGTCATGGAGCCAGGTACTCATATGGCTGGTCTCAATGTTTCTTCTAACATTATTCCTGGCAACTGACAGTTGAGACCACTGGTGTGCCCCTGACATTTTAAACAGTTGTTCCAATGCCCTGAAGGCTCTCTTGATTGTCCTATGACTCCTTAATGCAACTTCATCTCTGCTTACATGAGAAATCAATAATGGGTAATAATCAAGAAATCAATAATTGGATTATTGACCTTGGATTATTATCCAAGGCCATCTAAGATTAGGAAGATTTTTTTTGTCATGTCTTTCAACTACGCCACAGGGAAACAGCAGAATTTCCTAAGAAGTGGATCCAGTTGTTATGTTTAGTTATTTCAAAGGATCTTTTTGTAGTTTCCAGGCCTCCTAAGTTAATGGAGTAGGATTTCTTCACTTCTTGTAATGCCTTTTGCCACTTTAATATCCCTTTACTTCTTATATTCATTGCTTTAACTTTCTTCTGTGCTTTGGAATTGTTTTCCTTTGATTGATTTACTTGATTTCTTCTTTCTTCTATCACATTAGCTCCGCATAAAAAATGAACCTGCAGTCTGCATCTTTTCATCTGAAAATGACTGCTTCAATTGAAATGTGCCCTACACAAAGTGAAACAAATAGAACAGATAAGTAAAAACATAAAGCTCTACATTAAGTATATTGTAGATATTTTAAAAGCTTTCAAATACTTGATTGCTGTGTAGTTCACTCTGAATTGTGACCAAAAGAAAAAAAAAATGGAGAAAGAGCATGTACTTGGATGAAAGCTATTTCTATTCATTAAGAGAGTCTACAGTAATTTCTTCTTCCATGCCAGGATAATACTGACAGTGTTGTTAATAAATTGTACACTCTTCTGTACTTATTTCCATGACCTTAACTGATCAGTTTGAGAAAGAAATGGTCTTTCATTTCTTTCATTCAACAGCAAAATAAAAGCCAGTAACTGACTGAAAAGCATGGGTCTAGCTATTTAAAACCACTTTCAACTAATGGAACCTGCATAGATGGTATGAAAGTTGCAGCCAATGACAAAATGTCACATAACTTTTTAAATTTTTTTAAAGGAGGATTGAAGACAAAATGTCTTTATATCAATTATGGACACTACAACTTAGAAAAGATGGATAGAAGATATGGCACTAAACACTAAAAAATAATCAGAGAATTGCAGAATCATTTAGAATGGAAAAGACATCAGAGACCGTCTTGAAGGGATCATCACAGGAATTTAGTAGTATGTATTTGTCCTAGGGCAAGGTTATGATGTTTGTATCCCCAGTCGTGTGTTCTGTTAGTGCTGAATATTATGTACTGTGCCTTCAAGACTGGCTCTGAAGAGCAAGGTTTGTTTTGGTTTGTTATCAGCCTGCTCCCCCACGGCTGGTGGGACAGAGAGACGGGGCAGTACATAGTGCGGCTTTTGCTTTTTGCTTTGCTTTTTGCTGCTTTGCTTTGCTCTTGCTCCTGCTTTGCTCCTGCTTTGCTCCCGCTCCACTTTTGCTTTTTTTGCTTCTGTTAGTTAGTTTAGCTAAGCGGTCCAGATTTTTTCCCTGGACTGTTTTTCCCTTCCCTTTTTTGGAACCATTCAAACCTGCTCCAGACTGGGACCTGGGAAACACCAAGAGTTTACATCTGGTGGCTGCAGCAGCTATCCCCAGCGCCGGAGGGAGCAACAACAGAGTGACCACCCCCAGGAAAGACTTTCTGAATTTGTCATCCTTTTCAGATCGGTGAAAGTGTTGTCATCTGGTATAGTTCATTTTGTGTGCTGGGGGTGTTTTTCTTGTTAAATAAACAGGTTCTTTCCACTTCTCTCCGAGGAATCCTTCCCAAACTGGTGGGGGGAAGGGGCTGTGTGGGTTTGCTTTCTGGGGGGGCCACTTTTGGAGGTTTTCTCCCAGATTTGCCCTAATTTAGGACAGTATTATACCCTTCTTTTTTGTGTTCTTCCTGCACTCTCTTTTAATTTCATCTCTGCAGATATAAAGCTCCAAACATTGCAATAATATCTGATAAAATCTGAGCATGTTCAGCAAAGAAACAGAGCTCTTGTGGTCCTTTCTCTCATAAACCCAAAACGTAGTCTAGATATGTACACTTTTTTAATAAAAAAAAATCACTAACACACAGCAAATGTAGTCCAAAATAAGCAGTGCATATTATGAAGATAATGATGCTCATTTTTTGACACAGTTACAGGAAAGTAATACCATGATCCCAAACTCAAACTTTTCACACATCTAGGTTTCTTCCTAGCTTCTTAGTTGAGCTCTGATATTATGGGCACAGGGAGTGAAAAGTGAATAAGGATTCTGTTCATATTAAACTACTACAGCTGAATACAAAGACAGGGTTTAAAAAGCTTATCAGTGGAAGTACCTAAAGTAATTATATATATGATGGGGACAAATCAGCACTTTTATTTCTTTGGGAAATTAGTGTGGAAGAAGATGCAGAAGCTGAAGAGAACATAACATCAGTAACACAATTGTGTTTCACATCTTTGCCTTCATGTGTCTACTGCTCTTGGCAGCTATAACAGAGGGAGTAAAAGAAACAGGCTAACAAATGCATTGTGAGACCTGTCTATACTAATCAGCTGATGTTTAAATAAGAATTTGTGTTTCTCTAAAATGCTTGAAATCACTTTCATCACAGATTTAAAATAATTTATGAAAATAATTCTTAAATGCAATCACGTACAATTTGGTTTAAATTAATTCAGGGTATAATTTTGTCCATGTAATCATCTCAATAAAAGGAGAAAATAAAAAAGCTTTTAATTATTCTAAACAGGAATTGTTTTAGAATTCAGCTTGTATTTGGTAAGAGCAAGCCTAAATCTACTTTGTATTTTTTCAGGATTGTGGCAAATGCTACTGTGTTTCACATCTTTGCCTTCATGTGTCTACTGCTCTTGGCAGCTATAACAGAGGGAGTAAAAGAAACAGGCTAACAAATGCATTGTGAGACCTGTCTATACTAATCAGCTGATGTTTAAATAAGAATTTGTGTTTCTCTAAAATGCTTGAAATCACTTTCATCACAGATTTAAAATAATTTATGAAAATAATTCTTAAATGCAATCACGTACAATTTGGTTTAAATTAATTCAGGGTATAATTTTGTCCATGTAATCATCTCAATAAAAGGAGAAAATAAAAAAGCTTTTAATTATTCTAAACAGGAATTGTTTTAGAATTCAGCTTGTATTTGGTAAGAGCAAGCCTAAATCTACTTTGTATTAATCTAATTCTTCCTTATATTTATTAACCACACTGTAGTATTTTTAGAGAAAATATTAATTTCATAAAATATTTTTTCTCAGTGTATGGGCTGACAAACCCATACGTATAGTCTATTACAATAAAAAACACAATAAACACATTTTCCCTTTGTTCTGAAGACACAGGTGGCACTTTTTTCCCTCAACAGCTGGATTATGTGTCCTCATTTTGTCTTCAATACTTCAAGTATTTAAACAGTTTTTAAAACATGTTGTTGTTGCTTTTCATGATGTAACTCATACTGATTAATAAACACATTGATAAACACAAATTAAGTGTTCTAAAATATACTCTGTGAAGACTGAGCTATTTGAAATTAATTCATCCTCATATTAATATTTCTTTTCCATGTGGCTTATGTAATATTAAATTTTGCACACACATATATGTACAGTGGCTGGTATTTCTTTGGCAGTCTTTATTTTCCCCTCTTTCATTTAATTTATAAGTCAAAAATGTAAATGAGGTGAAGTAAGGGAGGTTTTTTTTGGTTAGTACTTTACCTGATGCCATGGAAATCAATATTTTATTCTCATGGACTCCATTCACATACAATTCACAATAATAGACAATGTCACTAGCCATAGACCTATCATGGGGTCAAAAACTACTCAAGAATTTCCAAATTAATCTGGTCAGTTATGCATTACTGTACAGAAATACAGGTCTAACAATTAGTTCAATTAAGTCAATATACCTAGAATTTTTAATGGGAAAACATTATACCAGGCTAAGATACGCTAAAGCTGTTGGTGCAATGTAAAATTAGTGGGTCTTCACATTTAGTATTATGTAATCTCAACTCAAAGTAAAAGTCTTAATGGTTAAGAAAAGTTTTTTTGTAGGTGCATATGTGAATTGGCTTCATGTGCTTTCATGCCCACATCAGGCTCTCCAGATCTACTAAAAAACTTGAATGTCTCATGATACGCACAAAGAAGCAGAAGACTGCTTGATATTTTATGTATTTTTAATAGATGTCACAGCCACTTCTTATCAGTATCTTACAGTTTAGATCTAATAATAAATATATTTTGATAATTTAATTTCAAAATATGGTGGATTTTTGAGTGTGCATCTGCCTTACTCAAGAAGTAAGGGACCATACTCTCTTCTTTTAAAAGCTTTTGTCACAGGTTTATTGCACAAATCATGGATGGGTATCTCTTTATTCCCTCTAACTTGCATGTGAAGAACACAACAGAGGTGAACCCGGAAACAGATATTTTGGTAATAAATACGTATTTTTACCATTAATGATGTTACAAAAAACCCATGTGTATGTTGCTTTGCACAATAAGGAGGACAATCTTAAAAGTGGAAAACCGTTACATAAAAAAACTATCCATGCCTTTTTCTTCGCTCTTTTTTTGTTTGTACTTTCTTCCCACATATATCAGCAACATCTGCACAAGATTTCCAGAAAATCTACTTCTTCTTCTTTTTCTTCTTCTTCTTCTGGTTGTTGTTGTTGTTTTGGTCATGATCTCAGAAACTGTATCAATCTGTTTAAAGCAATAACAGTCTATTATGTGACAGTCTTAAAGAAGTCAAACTAGGAGCAGTAATCAGTCCTGGAAAAAAATTATGACATTCAAGTTTTCTATTCACCTTCTTCTAAACATGGCAGATAAAGTAGCCTGGTTAGAACATACAGATGCAGGTGTCAATTTCTTCTGGTGGTTTTAAGCAATTATTGTATTTTCCAGTACAAATATGGAGGCATCTATGGCTACATTATCAAAATGTTTAAAATTGCGAACACTACTGTTTTTTACTTCTAATATAATCTTATTATTTTCTTAGGCCCACATATCTGTGTTTCAGTTCAGAGAGGGAATTGTTATTTACTTAGTCTTTTTTTCCAATTATGATAAGCAGAACGGAAATAAACAGTGCAAATTTTACACAACGTCTCATTTTCTATTGAGTTCATATAATGTAAAAAGTCACCATAAAGCTTTTAAATCATTTCACTTTGATATAAATCAGTGGATTTCAGTGTAAAGGTTTTAATTGCATCTACTGTAGTTCAAACTGCATAGACTGAAGTGTAAAGTAATGCTATTGCAAATAGTATGGATTTGCATATAATATATACCTAACTAATGACAAGAGAGAAATATAAGTATTTATAAGAGAAAAATACCGGTATGATTTGAGATTCAGATCCGTACATTAATTTGTTCATAAAATAAAATCTGTTGCACACATGAAGAAATTTCCAGCACTTTGTATGACATTGTAATTTTATGCTTTTATAATAATGCCTTGTTGGAAGGAATCTGTTTAAACCCAAGTTATTAATAAAGAGCAATAGCAATCATGCCAGGTTTTGGCATGTGTTTTGTAACACTTTCACCTGAGGAATTTGTATTATGCTTGAATATTAGTATATTCTCTACTAATACAAACCAAAACTGGAAAATATTTCAGTGCTAGAAGAAATAAAATGTTCAAAAAGAGAAAATTATGTTTGTCACTATTTGCTTCTCCTTATATTGGATGTACCTTCATAAAACCTAAATGTTCAGGAATATAGTCTCTCTCACTATTGCAGACAGATTGTTTAAAATTATTTTACATATTTTATTTTTTTAAATAGACTAGTTATGTAAAGTGTGCTAAAACTAAATAAATCATTTGGCATTACCCCTGATTCTGTGTAATGTTCAGGAGTACTTGAAAAATAGGTATACATTACAGTGGAAATGGTAACATAATTCTTTGTCTAGAAATGTTTGCAAAGCTTGCTCATGCTTTTTTAAAAGGGAAGAAAAGATGTTCCTGTAAATTACTGGCATGTCAGCCTTGCCTCTGTGCTGGGACGTTCATGGAACAGATCTTCCTAGAAGTGTGCTACGGTACATAGAGGCAGTAGACAAGGAAAGGGATGTTCATGTCATCCATATGGCTACCTGCAAGGCCTTGACATGGTTCCCTTTGGCACCCTCATCTCCAAATTGAAGATACTTGAATATGATGGGTGGACTGCTCAGCAGATAAAAAATTCATTGGATGGTCACATCCAAGGGTTAGTGATCAACAGCTCAGTGTACAGACGAAAACCACTGAAAATTGGTGTTTCTCATGGGTCTGTATTAGGACTTCATTAATGCCACAGAGAGTAGGATAAACGGCAACCTCAGCAGATTTGCAGAGGACTGGAAGTTGAGCAGTATGGTTCACAACTCTGAAGGATGCAACATCATCCAAAGGGGCCTGTGAAGATCAAGAACTGGATCCATGTTAATCTGATGAGATTCAAAATGGCCAGGTGAAAGAAGTTGAGGCAAGTGGTAGCTTTAGTATTAGCTGTGTGGTGAAGGGATTGAGAGCAAACCTGTGGAGAAGAATCTGGTAGTACAAGTGGATGACAAGCTCAATATGAGCTGGAAATATGCATTATGGGCTGCACCAAAAGCAGCATGTTGAGGGAGGGGATTATGTTCCTCTATTCTGTTTTCCTGGATCTCTCTCTGAAGTACTATGTTGAGCTCTAGAGTCTTCAGCACAGAAAAGATACAGACCTGTTGGAGGCAGGTCTAGAGGAGAGCCACAAAAATGATCAGAGGTGTGGAACATTTATCCTGCCAAAAAAGACAGGGAGTTGGGGTTGGTCAGCCTGAGGAATAGAATTATTGAGGCTTCATTGAAGCTTTTCAATTTTGAAAGGGAAATTACAAGAAAGACCACAGAATCACGGAAACATTTCATTTGGAAAAGACCTCTAAGTCCAATCTTTGATCACCACCTTGTCAACCAGACCTTGGCACTAAGTGTCACACCCAGTCATTTCTAGAACACCTTCAGGGATGGTGACTCTACCACCTCCCTGGGCAGCCCATTGCATTGCTCAAAATCCTTCTCTGTGGATAAATTCCTCATGCTGTCTAACCTGAACCTTCCCTGGAGCACCTGAGGGCTATGTCCTCTTGTCCTATTATTAGTTGTCTGTGAGAAGAGCCCAACCTCACCTGGCTACAATCTCCTCTCAGGAAGTTGTAGATAGCAGTAAGGTGGACCCTCAGTCTTTCTGGAAATAAAATGGGAAATTCACTATTAAGAGCATTGAATTAAAGACTTTATATCCAAGAGTACAAGACCGTTAGACTAAGCATTCCTTTATTCACATCTTGGCTAATGTTGGGGACATGTTGGGGACATGTTGGGGACATGTTGAGGATTATTCACCATAAACATGTCCAATTAAATAAAGACTTACAGAGGTTGACATACATTGCAATATTAGAGTTTTCCAAGACCCTCTCCCCAGTCCAGCCCCAGTTCATCACGTCATAAATACTTTCTCTAATTTCGTCTTGCTGTTTTTTTCATGGAGTAATACTGACATTTAAGGTCCTATTATTGACATAATTTTGGGGGTGGCAGTCAGTGCTTCCTGTCCTCTGGGTGAACTTCCATGCTGGCAACTTCTTGGGCATTCTTGGTCTAATTCTGCTGAGTTGCAGTTTTTCTATCTTATGGCTTTAATTACTATTATGAAATTCCATCTATCTTTGATTAAAGGATAATGCAAAGCTTATCTAGCTAAACATCACTTTATTGAATTTGCTGCTCTAGATAAACAATCATCATTGATTGAGTTTTCTGGGGTGTATAGGTCTATGGAGCAACTCCATACAGGTACAGTGAGAATACTCCTTATTTTCTCTTTATAAAGGGTATTTTATCTTGTTCTGCTGAAGATAAACTAACCACAGATTTAAACCAAAACCAGTTTAAATAACAAAATATAAATTTCATTGCTAACTACAGCACAGCTGCTTGCAAAATTCAGAGGGCCACCGGACTCCTGGTGGCCCTCTGAATACATACAACTCCTTTTCAACATACTAATAATAATAGCACATCTGTCTCTTTCATGGAAACATGTCAGAAAACTGGAGGCAAAGAGGTCAGGGCAGCAGGGGAACTGTGGAAGGTGAATTTAATTTTTTTTTAGTTATAGGAAAACTTGCAGTGAACCCAAATGTCCCCCGATTTATTCAGCTGAAAATGTAAGAGTAATGTCTGAGAAATTGTGGAAATTATTGAACCTTAAAATGTTGTAATTATAGGCAAAGAGAAGTGTTATATATTCATAATCATGGTGAACACAAGTGGTATCAGGTTTTGAGAAGTTCATTGGATTGCTGATGTCTCACAACTTTCAATTGCATTATCCTTAACCTATCAACTTGCATTATGAATTTAACTGAATAGAACATCCTTCATTCTGTTCCTAAACCAGTGTGTGTATATTTGTGAATGGTTGATGTAGCATAATTACTGAAAATAGCACATCATAGTACTAGCAACATGACTGATCAGGTTTCTTTGTGTGTCATATCACAGGAATGGGGAAGAACAAATCGGCCTGTATTCGCATGTGACACAAGTTGGATTAAGGACCTGAAGTACGAGGTGAGGCACAATACAGGTGATTATTTCTTCTTTCTTTTCCAGAATATTAATTTTCACAGTAGTTTGCAAAAATTACAAAACATTGTCATATGTGTGCAAATTTAACTGCATAAATTAGTCTTAATTTTAACAAATGCTTTGAATGAAAATTGTTTAAGTCATGACTTCATGGCTGATAGATTTTTCCTTCGGTATTTCTAGAAAATTATTTTTTCAGTCCAAATTGAATTAAATTAAATGTACATATATAAAATAAATGAAAATATTTTAAAAAATCAATTCTCTTGGTCAATAGGCAGAAAAAAATTTACTTCAACCTAAAATATCTATTTTAGAGTTATTCCTACCATTTATTTTGAGTTCAACTTCTTAATTTGGGATGTCAGGAAACTAAGACCTTGAAAGGTTTTACATTATTATTTTTTAAAAAATTAAAATTACAGAACTAGAGCTATTTTAATACTCCACCGCCCAGAACTACAGCTTTTCTCCTTCCTTATCCACAGCCTAAATAAATGCAACCCAGATATGTGCTCCTTATCTTTACTAAGATTTTCCTTAGTTGCAGTACTTGCTATCATTCGGCCTTCTCTTATTAACATGTAGATTAGAATTCCAGCAGCCAAATCAAGCTTGAAGTACATTTGTACAAATTTTCTTGTTCAAACTTCCTCTTACCTCAGCCATTTCACGTTGGTGTTAACCAACATTTCCATCACAGCAGTAGATAGAGATACTACAGATGATGGATGAAATATGCTAATATTGAACTTTTTAATTTTTAGATTTTGTTAATTAGTACATAGATGACAATTAAAAATATAACCCAATGACTTGGTGGTATTTTCTAATATTTTTGCATATGACTACTCATAATGCAAATTTGGTAAAGTAAATTTAAACAGTCCAATTAAAAGATGACAATTTATCAAATACACAATGCATGCTATACATAAGAATGTATAAGAATGATTAACAAAATATAAGCAAATGCCTGAAGCCCTGTCAGATTCTTTACTATTTAGCCATCTGCCTGTTGTAGACACTTCCCCAAAGACTGACATGTCCTTAAAGCAAAATACTCTTTCTATGTTCTATAGATTCTAGCTATAAATTTTTGCAAATGTTTGTACATTTAAATAAAGTGAAAAGTAACATGGTCGATGTTATTGTTCTATTAATAAGCAGTGGTGCTAGAGGAGATGAAAGTTAAACAAAGCAATATCACCTAAATATGTTTATTTTTTAAAATAAATTGAATTCTCAATCAATTGAATTTTTAATCAACTGGGTTTTTTTGTTAGATTTTACATAAAATTTGAAAAAGGCTGTCTTTGAACTTTTTCTTAGTAGTGCTCTAAAATTTTTAATTAATAAGCTGTATTTTTAATTACAGTAGGAGGAAAACCTACAGTTAATTGATTCATCTTTTTTTTTTTCCACTTCATTGTATCCTGTTCAAACACTGATTGTGGAGCTGTAGAATAATATTTATATAGTTAGACAAGCTAGACATATGAAGATGTTTCATGTCTCACTTGTTATGTTGAGGAATTCTGTTGCTTCTCAGATTTCTAGTTCTAATTGCATTATTCTTGGTGCTCAACTGCATTCAGTACTGTAACTAACTAATTTAATTCTTTAAAATTTGTGCATAGCCTAGAATACGTTATGTCTCCCTCTAAGAGCTGTGACTGTAGACATTTTTTGATGAATTATTTCATCTATTATTTGAGCTAAAGAATGGCCTTTTCACAGGAGTAACAAGTCAACATTGTAATATTTCTTTTGATCTTCTCATATTACAGATTCGCTCTTATATTCAAGAAACAAAATGCATGAGTCACAAACCCATTCTGAATTCCTTATCTCATCAATCTCAAATTAGTTGGCAAAAAGAAGTGCTCTTTAATAATATCAAATAGTTTTGATGCTTCATTATGAAGTTCTTACACTGTACTTCTTTATTTTACAGAATAAAAAAGGACCTATCAAATTTAATCTAACCATACCACAATATTTATTTTTAATTTTCTAAAATTAATTCACCTTGAAAGTCCTTAATTTCACCTCCACAATTAAAAAAATAGTAATTTTATCTCAGCATACTATTGCAGATTAAGAGCATGAGATAATATTAAGCAAATGTGTATAAACTCTTAATCTACTGTCTTTACATATGGCATTACCATTTACAAACCATAACAACTAGATTTCAAGTTTGGCTAATATAGTATAATCTATGCAGAAAACACAAGACTAATTTGTATTGTTTAAGTACAGTAACATTTAACATTTTCATATCAGTGATCACACAAATGAAGTCCTAATTTTCAAAAAATAAGGATTATTTGCTTTTTGATTATTTTTTATTTATGGTGCCAGTAATTATATTAGCTGATTATTAGTATTGCTGCCAGATGTCAAAAGCAAAAGTTTCCAGAAAAACATACATATTTCAACAGTACTGAAATTTCTGGGATAGGCTTACACTCAATTTAGTACTTTCTAACGCATTCAGAATATTTTTTAGGAATGGTTAAAATCCAGTCTTGCATTTTTTAGATGAAGAATGTTAATTTTTAGCTTTATATCCACTTCAGATTATTAATTGTGTTTTTTTGGCAACTCCAGTTTATATCAACATATATGTTTTCATCTGAGTGTCATTTAAGGTTTTCACATCTCAAGTTCACTTTTTTTTTCACTGAACTTATAGGTTTCTGTTTGGTTGCTATTTTAATATTATTTATTTTCCTGGTTTTACATAAAGACTTGTCAAAGGACTGTAGGTAATCTTGACTCATAAAAGGAAATCAAAACAAACAAACCCCAAAGCATTTCAAGTTTAATAAAATAATTTTCATACTTAGTTCTTTTAGAGATTAGCAGCCCAATAACATGTTTTGGGAAACTTTAATTAGAACTTAATTAGAATGCATAGATTTGAAATCAATCTAAAGATGCATCAAATCAAAATACTCATGTCTTTGCCAGCACACACCAGTCATTTTCTTTCAAAAATTTCAGCACTGATTCAGTGCAGAATAAATGTAATTTATGCTGTTTTGGGATGGGATAGAGCTATTCCTTCACAGTGGCTAGTACTGCGCTATGGTTTGAATTTGTTCTGTAAACAGTGTTGATAATACAGGAATGTTTTTTTTATTGAGAAGCAGAGTTTGCACCAAGTCAAGGACATTTCTGCTTCTCATCCTGCCAGTGAGCAGGCTGGAGGTGCACAAGAAGATAGGAGGGGACACAGCCAGGACAGCTGATCCCAAGTGACCAAAGGGATATTCCAGATCATATGATGTGCTCCATATACAAAGCTGGGGGAGAAGAAGGAAGAAAGAGGATTATAGAGGGACAGCTTTTGCCTTCCCAAGTCACACCTTATGGAGCCCTGCTCTTCGGGGAATACCTGAACACCTCCCCCTCCACAGGAAGCAGTGAATTAATTCCCTGTTTTGTTTTGCATATGTTGCTTTTAACTTACCTATTAAACTGTTCGTATCTTAACCCATGGGTTCTCTCACTTTTACTCTCTTTTGATTCTCTCTCCCATTCCACTGGCATGAAGTCAGTGGCTCTGCGGGGCTTAGTTGCTGGCTGGGGTTAAACCATGACAACTGCATACATATAAATGCTTCTTTAATTAAAGAAGGAAGTACATACCTATGGATCATTTTACCACCACTGGGAGTATTAATAATTAAATGAAGGCAAACTCTACCAAAATATTTTTTCTTTACTCTCCAATTCCTACTATTCTCCTGATGCTAGTGTTAGTGTTTTGATATGCAGAAAACAATGGTACATAATTGACAAGATATAGAGACTCCGACAGTGTGATCAATTACATCCTGTGACACTTCCCTCACCAGCAAGCATGTACAAGAGTGTCTGAATGACAGACAACCTAACTATAAACTGAAAAAACAGAATCTGATACTCACCATGCCTTAAGAAGCTTCTCTTTCCATTGAATATGTGACTCTCTAACCTGGCTTGCATCGTCTGTTTTTTCTTCAGAAAGGAGGACAATGGCAGCAATCCCTTTTTATTGTTATTATTATGATAACTGTCAAGAACCTATAATCTTCCACGAATAGTTGATTCTTCACAAACACTTAGCTATTCAGTCTGAACTAGAGGGATAGATAGAAAACCTATTTGCATTTTTCTTACTGGAGACAGACGAAGGATGATTAAAACTGCAACATGAGTTTGGCATGAATCTGTGGCATTCCTGAAGAATCTTGTGGCTGGAAAATGCCAAAGGTTGTTGAAGGGCTTGGCAATTGCTGGAATACAGAAAATTCAGGACAGACCCCAAACAACTGTCGAGATATGGACATACTGGAGAAATTCCAATAAAGGGACACAGACATGTTTATGAGTATCTCCTATTGGGAAAAACTGAGAAAGATGTAACAATTCAGCTCAGAGACGAGAAGGGTCAGAGAGATTTTTATCAATATATAAATACATGAAGGGAGGGAGCAAAGAGGAGGGGGAGCCAGACTGTTTCCAATGGTGCTGAGAGGCAATGGGCACAACTTGAAGGAAAGGAAGTTCTCACTCAATGTCAGGAAATATTTTTCACTGTGACCATGACTTGAGAACTGACACAGGGTGCTCAGAGTGGTGTTGGAGTCATCCTCATGGGAGATAAAAAAATCTATATTTTTTTTATGGGTAAAAAAGCCCATTCCGAGCAACTACCTGGAGGTGGCTGTGCATTAGCAGTAGAGGTGCACCATATAACCTCAAGTTCAGAGGTCACTTCAAACCTCACCCTTCTGTCATTCTGTGAATCCTGCTTAGTATATTTTCCTATTTTAACAATGTCCTATTAAAAAATATTAATGAGAAAATTGTTGCATGCAATTTTTTATTTCTTTAATTGTAGTTTCACTTTGCCACCTCTTTTTTAAAACAGTGATATGACATGATGTATTCTTAAACCTCTTTTATCATTGAGAGTTTTCTTCTCATCTTTCTGACTGACAGGCAGTACTCCTAAACTTTTTTTGGATCTGAATACTTTATGAAGGAGAAATAGCTTTAACAGTTCTCTCCCACTGTACAGAACTATCACTAAGAATTCTACAGCAGCAAGAAATCTGCTATATTAGAAGAATGTAGATGGCTCTTGTTTGCTTCTGATGCTTGCTTTGATGCTTCTGAATCAAATTAATGACCAGGATTACCAGTTAAAAGGATTGTTCCTCCCCAGCTCAAACTGACATCTCTGTATTCTTTGTTTTTTTCAATTTAGCTGCTTATTTTCTTTATTCCCTGTTATTACCATCAACAATTCATGGTGTTGATTGCTTAATGCTTTCCTGCACTTATGGAATTTACCAGTTTTTTGATGATGCAACTTTAACAACAATGCAAAAAAAATTAAATTAGTTTTCCAGTTTTGTAAATTCAGAACATACAGGAAAAAAAAATATCCAAGTGTTGTTCCAGCCTGTTAGCTATATAAGCCTCTACAATATGGAAAGGAATTTAGTTCCTTCAATATACACAGCTGATATAATGAATATGAGTTGGGCCCTTTTAGAGATTATACCTGTATTGCTTATCTTCCTCCACCAAAGTCTTATATCAGTACATCATTTTGAAAGCCTTTTTAAAACTTAGTACATAAATAAATAAATTTTCTTAACTAAATGCAGAAAGGATGTTGAGACAGTTGTAGTTTAGTGGTGTTTGGTACTGTCATTTCTCCCAAATTAATAATTGGATGCAATAATTTATGTCATCCTAAGATATTCTACAAAAACAAATTTACCTATCTAAGATACAGAGGAGGAATACAGATTCACATTATGATAGCTGTCCGATTTTCAGATATTCTGGGAAGATAAAACACTGTGTATCAATGAACAAGGCAGTATGAAACATATAGGGTACAGAGTTCTGTGAATTATCAAGTATACATAATTTTACATAAAAACAAATTCAATCTATATGATTAGTAACATTAAAGTGTAACATAGGTAGAATATATAGTCAAATCTCAAGTGATGGACTTGTAGAAAAAAGCCAGTAACTACACTTTCTAAAATCAAGTAAGTCAGCTGCTGAACTGCCTTTAAAATAGTTTGAGATAATACAATGTCCCTCATACAGATAATTTTCAAGTGCCTCGATACTGAAAGATTTTGGGCTTATTCTGTATTTTTTGAAGTCACAACTCAGGGATAAGGGATAAGAAAAGGCAACTCTGATATGATCCTCTGTAATATCTTCTTTTACAAAGAAAGCACTTCTCAATACTTTGGGAAGGATCATTGAGTCTGTCTTGGTGTCATGTCAGAATGAAATACTTTTTGAATTTTTTTTTTCCCTGAAGGTTGTCTAATTAATACAAAATACTGGACAGAGAGGTAGTATTGAAAATAATTTTAAAATATGTCCACTTAAAATTATCTTAGTGATAACTAAAATATTGCTAGATGTGTTTCTCAGCCTTTTCCCAGAGCAGAAGCATCACCTTTAAAGACTTGAGGCTGTTCAGCTTTTCTTTGTGGTTGTCCCAAGCTTAAAGGCCACATACATGATCTACAAGAAAAAAGAAGCATGTCTATCTATATTGAATATAGTATTTTTCCTCTTTGATAAATTCTTTGGTTCAAAATATCAACGGCTTTGGATACAGGAGAATTAATATGGGTAGGGGAATAAGGTTTTTGGTTTTTTTTCAAAACTCACAGTGAGGGAAAGGTGACATTTTATGCTTAATAAAAGGACCAACAAATTTGTTCATGTAATCCTGCCCTAAGGTAAAATGAGGAATAATATAATAATGAGGTCCTGGTAAGGGACATATGTGGCAAAAAGTCTATTTAAAAAGACAACATCTATTTTTAAAAAGAAATTTTTAAGTAAGTCTTGCTTTAAAAATTGTCTAGATAAGGAATTTTCCTTATTTGATTTCACAAAGCTAGTTAATTGCAACAAAAAAGGACAAAAAAATCTCTTCCACATGGACAAAATTCCAGCCCCTTCTCTTCTGTCAAACTGCTAGAGCAAAAATTTTGATTTCTGGATGTTAGATCTTTTCTGCCACTTCATTACTAAAATAATTAATACTTTCTGAGACTTAATAGCCCTACCTTTGCATATGGACATCTGACTGCAGGGTATTATTAGCAGGTAAGAGGAAACATAAAAATGCTTTATCACAACAAATCACTTTTAATTTACTAAAAGCCCATCCTTAAGATTTTTATTATTTCTTTCCAGAATAACTACTGACTATGTTCTGGTATGTCGTGTACATATATTATTGTAGAAGTACATGGGCTTCTCAAACAAAACTAAGGCTTATTGCTATTACCTTAACACAGATGCCATTAAGACATATTGATATATTTAAGAAGGACATCAGCATGGAGATGGCAGAATTCACCCTAATCTTGTCATAAACCTGTCCATTTGTAAGCCAAGAGAAGATAAGTACTCTAGGGAGTCTCAAATGATTTTTACATAGGCAGCTGAAGTTTGCCCAAGTGACAAGAGAGACTGAAGGGAAGAGAAGGAAAGTGATTTTCAAACTGCAAAGCATGTCACCATCAGTCTTCAATCACTTCATATATAGGTTCCTTGATCCTTCAGACAGTGATCCTAACACACTCATCCTTATGTGCATCAGCAATAACACCACTGATTCAAATGCATTATGTATTAATTTATCTGTTATTTTGCAGCTATTTCCCACATACCTGCCATCAAGGAGTAAAAAAAAATAAATCATAACTTCACAGATGAATTTTATATTATCTTTTTCTAAGGAGTTTACTTGCTATACTACTCATCTGTTTAAACACCACTTAAAAAAATTAATAAATGTTTACACACATTTTAAAGATCATAATTAAAAGAGCATCATTTAACCTAATTAAGGAGTGAAGAATATATTGGCTGCACAAATGTGCCATTATTAGAAAATTACTGGTGTGCCCAATTGTCTTACTACCAACAGAACACCAATTCAAGTGGTTGCTTGCATTTGCCACTGTCATGTTTATTTTATTGCCATGTCACTATAATGTTTTTACATAGAAAGCATAATACCTGTGATAGAATAAAACAATTTTGCTGGAGCTCAAGAATACACATACTATATTGTCTAATGCATCTGAGACAAGAGTTAGAATACGCCTTTATCTCAGAATGATTTGGGTTGACAGAAAGTATTTTAGAAGAAGTCAATTAAACAAGAAAAAGATTATGCCAGTGCTAAACAGTAAAGATGTACCTGTGCCATGATTTCCTGACTCTATAATGAAATAAAATAATGCTATAAGTTAGTTACACAGTTGAAACAAGCAGTGAGGTATGATTTTTATTTTGGTAGTAAGGTTTATCCCTACTTGATTAAAAACTGCATTGTTCTTTTATTGTTTCCAGAATTGAGTAAATCACAGAATAGGTAAATGCCTAGTAAGGTATAAATAGATTAGCTTATATGTGATACCTTAATGCAGTAGTTTAATGTATAGCCTAGGTACCATGGTTTCGGTCAATATAGAGGAACTCGTGCTCTTTTAACAGATATCTTTTGTTAGTTAGAGATCTCAATGTCTTTAATAATCCTTCTATATTTTATAAATATACTGTATGTATTTATGCCTACATACAAGTAGGTGATAAAAGTTTAGGATTAAATAAGGCTTCAAAGTCTATATAAAATTTTCAAAATTACTTCATTTACTTACAAACTTGAAATCAATTCAAAGGCATACTTTCAGAGTTACTCTCTTAAAACTGTGTTCCATGCTGTGGTAAACATTTTTTCTTCTTTTCTGACACAATCCCCTATTTTGTTCCTAGTATTTTGGGTTTTGTTGTTGTTCCCTTTTATCCTATTATAATCATACACCATTTATCCCTGTTCTTCAAATGTTTGAACATTAGGAAAATTTCGATTAAAGGAATTACAGCAGCTGAAATTTACATTCCCTTGACTTTGCCCTCTATGGATCTTGTCTAGACAGGTGGAAGTGCAAATTTCCATGATCTTATTTGTTCTATTACATTCAAAGATTTATTCCTTTTTCTCCTTAAAACACACTCTCTTTCTACCCTTTAGATTGTAAAGCCTTTTTGTGTAAAACTGGTCTTATAAAGTGAGCCATGATTGCTTCTGAATTATGTAAGTTCTCTTTCATCTGAAAGAAAGAAATTAGAAAGACACAGTAGACACAGATTCATGTCACTATGTCTAGAACATATTTTGCCCCATTTCATTAAAAAGACAATAGGGAAGAATTCATTGACTAGAAAACACTAAATGCCAAGAATTCTTCATGTATTTGATATAGTTTCAGAAATTATTCTGCCACATCATTAACTCTTCCACTGTTCATTGTGCCACACCAAAGTATAATCTTTACATAATTACAGCATAATCTTTTACATACTCTTACTTTCAGCTTTCTGAAATTAGTATATATTTACCATTTTCTGATATTACTCATTCATATTATCTTCGGGGTGTGGAGATATGCTGTCCTTGGACCACAACGACCCCATCCACTATTGCAGGCTGGGGACAGAGTGGCTGGAAAGTTGTCTGGTAGAAAAGGACCTGGGGGTGCTGGTCAATGCCAGCTGACCATAAGCCAGCTGTGCAAAGGTGACCAAGAAGGACAAAACTATCCTGGCTTGGATCAGCAATAGGATAGCCAGGAGGACCATGGCAGTGACCGTCCCACTGTGCTGGCACTGGTGAGGTCACTCCTCAACTGATGGATTCAGGTGTGGGTCTCTCATGAGAAGAAAGGCATTGAGGTGCTGGAATGAGTCCAAATAAAGACAACAGAGCTGGAGAAGGATCTGGAGCACAAGTCTGATGGGGAGCAGCTGAAGATGCTGGGGGTGTTTAGCCTGAAGAAAAGGAGGCTCAGGGGTGACATTACTGCTCTCTTCAACTGCCTCAGAGGAGGTTGTAGCCAAAGAGGTGTCAGTCACTTCTTCCTGGCAACCAATTACAGGAAAAAAGAAATTACCCTAAATTACACCAGGGGTCGTTTAGATTAGATATTAGGGAAAATGTCTTCACTGAAAGGCTGGTCAGGGATAGAAACTGGCTGCTGGGTGAATTGGTGGAACTGACATCCCTAACTGCTCAAAAAAATCACATGCAGATGTGTCAGTGGATATTGCTTAATGGTGGAAATGGTGCTGCTGAGTTAACAGTTTGTTAACGTGGATGCCAGGTGTCCATCTGGGCTGGATGCCTGGTGCCCACCAAAGCATTTCTCTCACTTCCCTTCTTCACCTGGACAGGATATACATCACACACTTTACAAAGACATAGTTACAACCTAGAAAATAATACAACATCTACAGTGCTTTGCTCTATGATTGTCTGCTCTCCATTACAACAGCTGTGAATACAGGGCAAGAGAGACACAATAATTTTAACTGTGTAATGTAGGACTGTATAATTCGGAATTTTACAATAATGAATGAGCACTACAGGATATGGTAGTGGGATGATACATCCACTGAGGTAATTCACATTAAAGTCTGTCATACTTCTTCTTTTAAGCTATTTTGGAAAAGCTGAATTTTGCCAGACTGTAGCAAAGTAAAGCATCCAAATACACAGATGTCTAAAGCAGCCAGATAGCAAGAAAGAACACAGGTCTTGCTAAGTAGCAAACAGAAAACAAGCAAATAGAAAATAAGTTAAACATCTTTTTTTTTTTTTCCCTTGGAAGTTAATATCTTACAAGGCTCTGGTTTTGTCCAAAACTTTTGATACAGAAGTCTGGACCATCATAGTTATTCCTTTGTTTTTATTCAACAGGTCTGAAATTTTTTTTAATTTATTCAACAGGTCTGAACTGTAGGACTGTAGTTTTTCTTACATGGAACTTATAAAATTATGGCAGTCATGGCCTATTTAAAATCTGAAATGCAAGAGACAAGTACCAAGTTTTTCAAATACATCAGTATCATACAATAGAGGGAGGTTTATTCTGAAAAGATCTATTTTATATTTTATATAGTTTTATTGTTAACAGTATTGAGTTATCACATGCACATATATATATATATATATATTCCATTCCAATACATATCCTGTGACCTTATAACTGTCAGTACCTTTAGAAAATGTGTATTGTCCTCATGATTTTTCCTAATAAGGTCACAGCCTCACTTTCAGTAGAGTACTCCTCACCCTCTAAAATCTCCTTCCTATATGTTTTGTGGTTTGGGGTGGTTTTTTTTGGTTTGTTTTTGGTCCTTTTTGTCTGGCAGAAAGTGCATCAAAACCTTCTGAAAGCTCCCTTATGCTTGCAAAGCAAACACAATATTAAAAAAAAAAAAGAAGCTACTTCCTGTGACATCCTAAGACCAGACGTTTCAATAAACACATTATTTATTCCATGACAATGAAAGCTCCTTCATAAAGGAAATTTTCATACTGGACATCCTCTACATTTTCCAGCCTAGTTTTCTGTCTCTTTTAATGAGCAGGTAGTTAAAGTACATGTATATTGTCATGCCTTGTTAACCTTTTGGTACGTTCAATACTTTTATCTTATTCACATTTGATTTTAAGCAATTTAATATCAAAACATTTTCCCCTAAGAGTATCTATAAGGAGGGATATTTGGTCCCAGCTGGTGGTTTTAACAATTAAACTTCAGGAAAAAACCATAATTAAACCAAACATTTCTTTCTTTTCATGCATCAGGATCATATAGTCTTTGTAGCTGATTTCTACTCTCCAGAAGATATGCTCTACTGTCATATTCTAGTTAATAACTTCCCTAATGTTAATTAAAATCTTCTTGATCTTACTTAATTATCTCACTGTAATAAGCAAATACTTTTCAGGACAATCCTTAAATTAATGTAGTTACATAAGCATTCATATAATTATTATAGAATTATTTAGTTTATTAATTAATTAATTATAGAAGCCAGATCTCAACACTTGCAATGAAATTTTGCATTGTTTACATGACTAAACAATAAAATATTAATGTAGAGTAAGTTTTCCCACTTTAGAAAGGCAGATGGGAAAAAATGGTACTGCAGAAATGGGGATGTATCAGCACACAAAATTGGAAGAGATGGACACCACATGGTTCAGGAAATCTTTAATCAGAAAGTGTTCAAACTCAGGTAAGTTCTGCCAAATTGTATTCCAGGTTGTGAATTGGTCTTTAATGTGTGCAGAAGTTTCTCACCATGCTAATTTAGTCATTTTTTACAACCGAAATTTCTAGACTGAACATCTTAAAAGTTTTTTATATGGTATACTGGAAGTGTGATTTTTGTACTAGTAACAACATCACATATTTACACTTCATCCTATCTTATTAGTATTTCTACAACTCCCTATGGGTTTTTTTGGTATGTTACACAATGAGTGTAGTTGTTTATATTGTCTTCTTCCAATAAAATTGATGAAAAATTCCACAAAAGAGCTCTAAGTATTTTTTAGTGAAAAAGCATCCCATGTCCAAAAGGTAGTTGAGTGATGAGCCTACAAATGCCCCTCTCAATTTGTTAATATGCTATTTTTCCTCTGAAGGACTAATTCAGTTGGTGATTCAAATGACAAAACTTGTAAATATATTTAGCAAAAAAGCCCCTAAGAAGCCACACCACAACAGAGATCTAACTTGTGCTGTCATTACCATGATGAAAAGTGCAGGTTCTTCTTTTGCATAATTAGCAAAAGACACAGTCTATCTTTTCTACAATTTTGTATTATTTAAATTTGGCTTTCCTGTCTTCCTTGTGGGCATTTGAAATAACAGATTAGTTCTGTATGCAAATAATCTTGCATCTGCCGTTTCTAATGCTAAAAGAAAGTTCAAACAAAATCACCTAACTTTAATGTCAGGTGCCCTAATTTAGATTGACAATGAAATAATAGTGATTTGGTATGACAGTGTGTCTGCATGCACATGAAGTTATATATTCATCCACTTATCACTTTCTTTCAGCATAGAAGAAGAATTACAATAGCTTTACATTTGTAAAAGTGATTTTCAGTACAATTCCCCAAAGCTGAAGATGAAAGGCTGTGGTCAGTGCTTCTCTTTTTGAAGTTTAAATTACTATTGCAAAAGTCTGTGGAATTATTGTGAAATATTTCAGTGTCATAGAAATTCCAACTGGAATTGAGGTAAAATTCCATAAAGAAAGTTTTCTTAGGGTGATGCCATAGTGTGTTCAACAGATAGATAGGACTGCGAGGAGGAAAAGCAAATGAACATAAGAAAAAGGAAGAGGAGTGAAGCAGCGCACAAACTCTCTGAGAAATTAAATCATAACATCTACTGCGATGGAATACCTTAAGAAATGAAGTTTATGAGAACTTTATGAAGCCTTCAATACATATCATGAAACAATTTTGGAACAATGTTGTTCTAGATAAAGTGGTATTTGTAAAGGTTTAGCATTTTATGGTGCCCATCAGTAATGTGGTTAAGTCATTATAATTGTTACATGTTCTCCTAAAAACCAGAAAAGCCGAAACCAAATACTTCCCACCTCACATTCCAAGTGTCTGGATCCAGAACTTCTTAATATGATTTTGATTAATCATAGTTTTCAAGCGAGTTCTTTTTTTTTCTAACATGAAGAGTGCTTTTCACTTGAAGTGCAGTGTCTTTCTTCAAGTAACTGCATGACACAAAAAGGTAACCTCTTTTAACAGTGAATTCTGAATTTCTGCTGTCCACCACTCAGCACTTCCTCATGGCTTACATTCTTCCATGTAACTATTCAGTGTTAAGCATAATTAGGATAATTAAGTTCTTTCTTAATTTCACTTCTTTCTCTGATATGCTTTTGGTTTTGTATTTATTTTTCCACTAATGTTTTTCGAGGCACCTTAGGTTCTCCAAAGATATCTGTGTTTTAGAGTATTTTCACTTACACAATTAGATCTAAAAAAGAATAACCCACTGCATAAATGCATTGTGCAAGCACTTTTACGCACATGAATCTCACTCCTTCAATATATTTCCACTCCAGATGTATGGACAGGAGAATGAGAAGCTGGAGAAAAACCCCTGCATAAAAAAACCGAGTGTCCAGGTCAATGGCAAGTTGAATCTGAGTCAGCAGTGCCCTGGTAGCCCAGATGGTCACCTGTGTCCTGGAAAGCTCACACACAGCATCGGCAACTGCACAAGGAGGGGATTGTCCCACTCTGCTCTGCAATGGGGTGGCCTCACCCTGGGTCCTGGAGGCAGTTTTGGGCACCCAATTACATGAAAGATATAAAGCTATTAAAGAGTTTCCAAAGGCATGCTATGAGGATGGTGAAGGGTCAGATTGAAAGGCATATGAGGAGAAGCTGAGGTCACTTGGTCAATTGAGTCTGGAGGAGATTGAGGGGATGCCTCATTGCAGTCTGCACCTTCCGCATGAGGGGAAGAGGACACACACACAGTAGTCTTTTCTCTGTGGTGACCAGTAATAGGACCTGAGGGATCTGCTTGAGATTGTGTCAGGGGAAGTTTAGGTCAGATATTAGAAAAATATCTTCATCCACAGGGTGTTTGGGCACTGAAACAAGGTCCCCAGGGCTGTGGTCACAGCACTAGGCCTGATGGAGTTCAAGAATATTTGCAAAATGTACTCAGACACATGGTGTGATTCCTTAGGGTGTCCTGTGTTGGGCCAAGAGCTGCATTTCAATGATCCTTTTAGGTCCCTTGCAACTCAGGTTATTCTATGACTCTAATATTGGAACAGTTGGGGTGTTGTTGCAGAGGAGCTCATTGCTGTCTTGATCTGCAGACAGCACCATGTGTACTTTAGTCATGATTAGTAACTGATAAGGAATACATTTTTTCCATAATATTTTTAGAGCTTCTCAGATTTAAACTGGAGAAAAGAGTGTCAGCTGATAAAAGCAGAGCTATTATCCAATTTTTATTATTTTATTCATGAGCACCAGCTATTTTATTTGAAGGCTGATAAAGTTGTGAATGGTGCTAAGTTCAAATGCAGCCAATCAACAGAATAATCTTCTTCACCTATCACAAGAGATTATTTAATATGCTCCACAGAATCATAGAATCATCTAGGTTGGAATATACCCTTATGGTCACAAACCTAACATTGCCAATTCCACAACTAAACTGGAGATGGTCCCGTGGAGAGTCAGCTAAGTAACAACAATCACACCAATATGGCTACATGTTGTTCCACTTAATTTAGCAATCTTGTCATATTTATGGTTCTCTTACACTGTTTCATGTGACTACTGCTCATTGGCTAAGTGGCTGTATTCATGTGTACACATTACTTATTGATTGGTTGTCATGTTGTAAGCGCTTTAGCTAGAGTGTACTAACAGTGGTTTTCATATCTTGCTGGACATCCAACTTTGTGCTTGCACAATGTTTATTCTTCTTTCTTCTATCTTCTTCAAGGACGGTACATGGTCTTCAAAGTAACTCTGTAATCTGCAGGCCAGGGTTGTCCAGTCTCTGCAGGAGTACAGCATGCCTTTGTTCTGCCAAGAATTCCTCTACACAAAACCATGTCCTTAAGCACCATGTCTGCTCACTTTCTAAATACTCCAAGGATGTTGATTCAGTGACTTGCCCAGGCAACTGCTCCAGCATTTCATATTGGATGCTGGTTTATTAAGAACAGACAACTCTAACAACAGTACAAGTTGAATGCAAATGAATTGCATTGTTTCAGATTTTTAGAGTGGCATAAAAATATATATTTCAATATGGGTTTTGGAAGTGAATTTTTTTAATGCTTATATAAAATCACCAGTTTTCACGTATACAGTTTTGTACCACTTGTAGCATTATTAAATATTGTGGGTTATATCTGGTTTTTAATACATCCACCAATTCTCAAAGTCTGCCCACAAAAATATCTGTTGCCTCTTGACCACTGGCATTTTTACAAACTTGATCAGTAGGAACACAGCTGACATTGAAACTGATAGAGCTTAGTAGCTTCATTTCTAGAACTGAAAGCAAGAACAATAACCTCATAAACCCTAAATTTAATTCAAGTACCCTTCCTTGAAGAATCTTTTTAATCAATCATAATTGTAAAATTACTGTAAGTAAAAACTACTCTAAGTTTTCTCAGAAATATTCCTGTGATTATGAATTTTTAACTTCCATTACCTAATTATGAATAATTTAACTTTGAATATACTTTGTCTCAGAATGACTGCTAAAGAGTTCTTAGATCATGTTCTGCTTTCAGACAAAGTGAGTATTTTTTAAATTAATGAATTAATTTAGGGATTTTTACTATTATTAATGTTTTCCCACATAATAAATTAGTAGCCCAAATTCTCATCTGCTATTTTAAATCCTGAAAACATGAATGAACTGTTTCCACAACCAGGATTAGCACAAATGCATCTCTCAGATCAACCAGCCAAATAAAATGCCTCACCATCCCATGTGTGGGATAGACACATGTGGTGTACAGATATCCTTGGGGTGTGAAATCACCTCTGTAGCTCAGACTAGATGAATACATTCCTAATGACCTACTGGATCTCTGGTGTTTAGGAAAAGTTACTGTTTTCCAATAATTCATAAGGAAGAGAAATAATCCAGTGGCATCACCATTTATCTTCCATTCAAATCTAACCAGATTATGATTGAACCAGTGTTGCTAATTCCGGCAACTGGTTTACAGGGACTGAAAAAATTACTGAGATGTTGAATTTTTCTGGGTTGCACCATATTGCCATTGCGCTGGTGATTGGTTTTACTAGTAGACTTTCTTGCTTTCCCATTTATTTAGTAAGTACTGAAAATATGATCTGTTATAAGAAAACGCAGAAGTTCCTTTGAAAAGATCAGTTTTCCTTAGTGAAAACAGAAATGAAGTGATTTGCATGTCTAGAAGTTAGACCACATCCTTAGTCTAAGATGAACTTCAACTAAACATTTGTAAATAAAAAAAAAAGAAAAATGTCTGACAGCTGTTATGTATGATAGGCTCAAAACACTGCAATGGAAAACCAAACTAAAATGTATAAAATAATGGCTTTTTCTTTCAAGTTAAAAATGTAGACCAACTTGCATTATGAGATTACTTCACAAGTGCAGAAAACTTTAAATAGCTGTTGCATTCCAGTTTTACATGACAGCAAAATCAGTTTGGTCATCAAAACAAATTAATTTATTCACTTCTAGAATCTTCCTAAGTTATCTTCTTAATCAGTGTTCAATCATTTTAATTTTAACAAGCTGAAAATGGCAACTTTGTACATAGCGCTTTAAACTTCACTTAATATTCACCACTTTTTTAGTAATAATGACATCCTGTAATTAAACAAAACATATTACTCTCTAAAAAAGTTACATCCTCAGCTGTGCTGCTAGGAATGATTAATGATTTCGACCTATTTTTTCAACCTATTTGGTCAAAAAAACTGAATGATGGTGATTGCCTATTTTTAGAAAAATGCCATAATACTGATATTAAACTTCAAGTTATTATTTAACTTTAAAATCCATAACATAACCCCTAAAATGATAGGTCCTTAAAAAAAAAAGTATAATAAAATGCATGCCTATTCCTAGGTTCTAAAATTATATCTATCACACCAGAAATACTGTCCTTAAAAAGTCTGTTCCCCCAAAGGCAATCACAAAATCCAGAATCTATTTCTGCATGTTATAATATATGCTTTTGCCCATATCAAATAAAATATTCACAATCTTTCTTATTCTTTATTCCAGTGAGCTGTGACATTAAAGAAAATTAATTTCAGAATTTAGACATAAATACAGCATTTTTATATATACAAGTTTTATGAAGATTAAATATTAGAATCCATGTTATTTAAGAATGCGACATCACAAAACATAACAATAAGAAATCCCAAGTGTGGAGCTATTTAAAATTTAGGTGAGATTTTGTCTTGCTTTTTCTTGTTTTGCTTTTTAAGATTAAAAGAATTTTTTTAGTTTGCAGTGTAGTCACTATCTGAAATACCAGTCTAACAGAAATAAAAGCATGTCTGAAATTATTTTTTTTTATTTTGATCATTTCTTATGACCATATATGACCATGATTTAGTCATAAAGACAGGATACAAGGTTCTTCACTGATGAAAGGGACAAAAGTCCCAGTTCTGCTGTGAAGCAAAACTGTCCATCTGCTCCTCTGCATCGCCAAAGGGAGCAGCAGTGATGCGCGCGTCCCCTCGGGCCCCCACCCAGACCTGATCACTTAATAAAGGCATGCAAAAGGAGCAAGTCTCCTTGCCTCATTTTCTTCAATAGCTAGTGATTCAGTTCTGCTTTTCTCCAAGACAAAAAAATATAACAAACTTCTAGTAGTTTATCTGTATGACACTATATGCAAGTTTAATTACTCATATATCTCTTTATTTCTTCAGTTGTAGCATTATGGCATGTTTGTTTCCCACCTTGTGGGGGGTCAGTTTGGCTAGTTCTGGACCCTGGGGAGACCAATAAGGACAAAAGCAAAAGACAAGAGGCAGTCTTCTCAGGACTCAAGTCCCACAGCTTTAATGTAGAACAACTTCAGGAGAAGAAAGAGAGAGAGCACCAGAGAGGAAATGGCATCCAGGAGAAGAAAGAGATCATCCACTTCATAGTGGGAGATTTTAAACATGGGGAAAGGTGGGGCAGAGGAAAGGAACTACAGCCAATGGGATATAACAGATGGGAGAGGCAAACAGAGGAACTAACCCAGAGGAAAACCCCACCACAGGACATTGCGGGGGTGGGGGGAGGTTTACGGAACAAACCACGTGATATAAAACAAACCACTAAGTGCAAAATAATAACTGAATAAACTACTCAGTGTAATACAACAATGGTACATAGTGATTAATAAGTCAAAGAGTTTCAGTTTTAACAAAAGGCAAAAGTCAATGAAGATCATCAGACACTTGACTGTTCATTAATGGTCTCAGGTATGAACTACAGTTAGTTCCTTGGAGAGGAGCTTTGGACCCTGAACGTATTTTTCTAATATTAGTAATAAATAAAGTAGAAAAGTGGTGAAACATTTCTGGAACATGTCATAATAATACTGTGTATACTAGTTCATATGATAATTCATACATATGCATTTAGCTTGATAGGATACAGAGGGTGAAAATTGTTATATTTTAATGATTATAATTCAATTTGCTGTGTCTCAAACTAGAATGAAAAACCCTAAGGACTAAATTCAAGTAAAAACATTGATCTTTAAAGCATGACTTAGCAGAGCTGCCAACTGTACATTTATTTCTTGTAGTTATATTTTTTCCTTTGATCAGAAATAATTCCTGTTCACTCTGACAGCAACTCCACTGTAAGACCATTTTTAATACAGAGTACTTCAGGTGTCATTTTATGTCTGTTTATACATGTATAGAACCATTTTGACTATTCTAACTAGCATGAATAGTTCAATGCCAAGCTTTTGGGACTTCTTGTTTTTTTCTGTTTACACCAGGCACTCCAACAAACATTTTACACCAGAACTTGCTCATAATGTTGGAACTAGTGCCAGGCAAAGAAGATTAACATGTGGATTGGTGTGGTAACTTTTCAAAAACAACAAGAAGCCAGCCATCCTTGCTGATCAAAACAAGAAGGTAAGAAGTAGTTATAATCCTAATCAGCTGTAGAAAAATCAAATATCTAAAAGACCAGATGCTGAACACCAACTATGAAACTTTCTTGAGAAAATAGAATCTGGAAAGGGCAAAGGTATTTAAGTTCTGTTGCCTAATTAATATATTAAAAAAGAATATTATGCTGAAATTTTCTATATCCATCCTGTAATTTGATAATTTTAAAACCTCAACTGAAATATATGCTTTTTAATTTTTCCACTCACTTGGGTATGTGTGTATACTTCATTGTATTGCAATAGAAATTTCTAACTGCATCCAACTGGGACATGTCAGACCTTACTCTCTTTCTATTCACTTGTATCTCAGTTCAAAGGCAAAATATTTAATGGTGACAGTTGAGTAAGAGTAATTTTAAATGTCTCTTCAGCTAAAAAAAATTAAGAAAAATCTTAAATTCTAAGTTGGTTGAACAGCCTTACAAACATTCAAAATCATAGTCCTGTATGAAGTTTGACAGGAACTCAAATCTCAATAGGATCTCATACTTAAATACAAAGTACAGAAGGACTTGTTTGCTGAAGAAATTATTGGTAGGGTTTTTTGGTTTGCATGTTTTGGATTTTTTCTTTTTTGTTTTGGCTTGGTTTAGGTTTTTCTGACACTTGCCTGTCTAAGTAAACAACTGACCTTTTCTCTTGCTTAGGAGTTTTATTTATTAATGGAAGTGTGAGCTTTTATGTTTCTTATGAAAAGATTACTAAAACAAATGTACATAAGTAGAATAATTGAAAAAATCAAAATCTTTTATGTGTTCATTTCTGAGTGTTATCCAAATATGTCTGGTAAATAAAGCAATAAAAGGAAGTAAATTTCTAATGGTTCCTCAAGTAGAACTACTTGATAAATTTATATCTGGCCTTACCGCATAAAGTGAAATTCATATGCAGCTTTTTCTATAAAGAGAAAAAAAAAAGTGTAAAATAGAAGACAGTTCTGTTGTTTAGAGATGATGGTTCAGGAAGGAGAGAGATAGTATTTTCACTTTTTAGTCTAGTATGAAATAAATAGTTCTGGCTACCAAAATGACACATGGAAGTGCATGTTATTCTGTTATTCTTCTTAGACCACATTTCTAGACAAATTTGAAGGAAGTTGTTCTTTAGTTTGAACAAAAGTATTAACAACTCTTTTCTCTCTCATGAGGAATTGTATAAATTAGGATGATTAAATTCTTTAATAATTTAACAAAATATGATGGAAGATTCAATACATATTCTCCTTTTGCAGCATTTTCAGTAGTTCTGGTTTACTGCAATTCTTCTGCTCTAAACTTTATTTTCTAGATAGCACTCACAATTTCTAAATGTACAGAGTACCTACACTGCAATGGACAATTTTGTATGACTGAAAAATAATATCTCTTTAAAAAACACCTAACTTCAAAATTCACCCTCTTGAGGTCACCATGCAAAAAGCAATAATACCCCAACATAGTCCTTAATTTTTGAGAACCATTTACTAAGGTTTTGATAATACTGAAATCAATTTTACTTAATTATCACATTGAACTAGTTGAAAACTGTTAGTTTGGGAATCATGGGAAAAGGAAGCATCACAGAAACTAACTGGTTATGAAGTGTCTGATTACACTTCCCAGCTTGTAGAGTCATACACCATCTCTTTCCACAACTTCAGGAGCCCTACTTTCCATTCTTTTGTGGGTAGAGATTTCATAAGGAGCCTTGAAGTGTCTTCAAAAAGTTAATTACACCTATTTTAAACCTCTGAGAAGAAATAGACTTAAAATTCACATTGCCACACAGTGTTCCAAACCACTGCACTAGTAAGGAAGGAAAAATTTGGCATTTAAAGGTATATCAGTGATTCATCATCAAGTCTTATTGTTTCATTAAAATTAAGAAAGCAATAGCTTTGTGATTGTGTCATATATTGTTAATGACAATATACTGTTTATGCAACATGAGTTGCATAAAATGCGAGCCTATTGTCACAGGAAAAAATCTCATGCTATAAGTTAAAGAGTTTGAAGTTGATTTAAGAATAGTCCCACAAAACATCAAAGTTACTTACTCCAGAGAGTTAATTTTGTATATAATCTATTTCATAGATTAGCTATGAAATATACTGAGTTCATCTGAAAGTGAGCAATTACTTTGGGAGTCTAATTACCTTGTTTATTAGATTTAAGGTCATTCAATTTCTATTTAGACATAGATTTTTGATAGATCCTTAAGATAGAATCTGACTTCCCTCTTTATTTGGTCAGAGGTGATATTATTAAATAGGTAGCATGACAGAAAGAAAAGCAACAAAAATATTATCTATAGGGATCAGTAAAAGCAGTAAAGTTTGACTAATGAAACTCATCAGATAGGTAAGGCTAATTGTGAAGTTGTAGGTTTTTCCTTCTCCAAAGTCAGCTAGAGATGTAAAATTGAATAGATTAAGGAAGCAGTAAGTGTCAAGAAGAGGAAAATAAGTGCCCAGGACCATCCTGTTGTTATCCAATGCACATTTCATCAGTGGTGATGGAGTTATTCTGAACTTGTTTCCCTGTCTTCATGCAGAAGGTCAACACTGACAGTGCCTAAATATAACAATCCTAATTCAGGATCCTGTGTGTTCTTAATGTACATTCCAAACAAACCAAAAACCTAATAGATTTAGCTAGTCTTTGTTCCAAACAACTTTTATTATTAGTTATGAAAAAGCAACAGCAGTATTCTATAGAAATTGATTTGCTCTATATTAATATGAAAATTAGGAAAGTTCATATTACATTCTTACTGAGAAATAATAAAAGAAAATGTATCATATCTGAGAATCTAAATTAATTAAGTGATCACTCTAATGAGATGTATATTTAAAGTTCAAAATCTGTTTTTGTAAATATATTCTCCTCCATTGAGGGTGTTTGTGTAGTAAATAATAGTGGTTTTATATCTATGAAACCCTTCAATTCCTAATTATGGAAGGCTGACATTGCAAGACTTGAAACAGACAGCTTAATGCAACTTAGTCAGTTCTTCACTGAATCATCGGTCAAGACCAGTTCTTTTAGAGGACATTTCTATAAAAAACAGTTGGTTGAAACAGAAGCTGAGGAAAAGACAAAGATGCAGGTGCAGCACCAATGACTGGTCTTGTTAAATCTCATGATATTCGCATGGACCCGCCTCTCAAAGTTTTCCAGATCCCTTTGGATGGCATCCTGACCTTCAACTGTGATCTCAATTTCATCTGCTAATGAAATATTAAGGGAAAAAAAAAAGCCTAGTTATCTAGAAAACCATACGTGACAGAATACAAACCCACAGTTTCTCATTCCTGCGCTTTCCTTTTTTGAATAATTTAATTTTTGTCTTTACTGAAATTTGTGTCAAGAGGCTGATAGGTAGTTCTTGCATGAAGAAGGTGTTTTAGGTAGTAATTGAAGATCTTGTTGCCTGAACTTATTTCTAGCACCACTAAGGATGAAATCCAGAAGTAATGGCTTTGTCTAGCATATCTGTAGTGATCCTTGGAGTCCTCTCCAAAAGCCACCATTGGCTTGCTTCTTCTCATTAGCCAAAAAAGATTTAATTTCAATTTTGCCAATACACACAATCCCTAAAGCAATATGTAATGCCTTAATGTTTCTCTGTATGTCAAAATATACTGATATACTGTAGGTTAAGAGGTAGACCAGCTATCAGAGGAGTGTTTGGTTGGTTTGAGTAGAAGCGTTCCTGTACTATTATGCAGAAAATCATCCAGAAAAGAGTGCTGTTATCCAGCAGGTGCTGATTACTCCTCGTCTCCAACTCTGATTCTTACATTGCCAGAGAAGATGACATGCTTTATTTTCTTGCTTCATGTGTCATGAATGTTACACTCAGACAACATTGGTACACCCTGATATATTTCACACTGGTTTTGCTAGACCTTTAGTTTTGTACTTTCAGCAACAGCAACAGTTTTCATTTAAGGCCCTCTTAAGAAAACTGAACACACTTTGGCTGGCAAAAATAAACAAAATAAAATAAAAATTATTATGTAAGAAAACAGATTTTATCAAATTGCTATAATTTCTTGACTTTCTGAATAATCTCATTCAGATCTTCTCTACTTGTGACATCTAATAGGTGCACTGCAGAATCATCAGGAATTTCTTCAAAATAAGTAAAAAAATTAAAAGAGTATGTAACACTAACACAGTGGTCAAAAGTCTATGAATTTAGAAGTCATCATTTTCAAAAGACAACAGATAAGCCTGATAATGAGTTTTAAAGAATGAAAGGGGCAACTCCAATTTAAGGAAATGGATCAACTTGGAATGAAATCTATAATTCCTGTATCTCTTTCTTATGTTTCATTTTAATCACATAATTTAACTATTCGGAAACAAAGACTCTCATTAGGATTAGAAATAGTGTCCTTTTTTCTCCTATCTTCATTACAATTAAAATAATTTGAACTCAAGTGAAATAACAGTCAGATAACTTACGATTCCATTCTTAATACTTCTGCAGGGTTAATGTATTTTTTCAATTGCTAACCTTGTTTTAATTCAGTTGTTCACAATAGCAAATACCTTTTTGAGTTAGTAAATTAAAATGACATTTTCAGAGCTCCTTACCTTTCCAGCTTTGTTATCCTACCTGTACATGTCTTGAAAGGAGCTAAGATATGTATAATGCTAATTAATTTCACACCACACCGAAGCTGTTAAGCCAGGTATTCAAATCCTTTTCCCAATTCAAATACATTCTAAAGCTTAAAGTTATTAGTGCTAATGAGTATTTGATTTACTTTAAGTTAATTAAACTGTATGTAATTCAGTTACATGAAAGCACTCCAGTAGTCTCTGAAAATATATATAATAATAGCATCCATTTATTTGAGGAAAATATTGTATAACAAATATTGTTCAGTACCTTGTAAAATCACAGAGGGATAATGTCTTCTAGAATTTTCCACTAGCCTCTGGAAAAGATGATGGTTAAAAAAAATCACAGAAGAAACAATAAACAGTAAAATTAATGTATAAAAGTAGCATATAAAATATAATTTCTGATTGAACAAGAAAAGCTAAATGACACACTTTACAGCTACAACATAAGCAGATAACAAGAGAAACAATTTTAAAATTAGAAGCTGGTAGAAAATGAAGTGTCAAAACAAAACCTTGGTAATGTAAGCTGTTTCCTATTTCCCTCAGAAGTTTGCATAAATTGTTCATGCAATAAACAAAAAGAAAAAAATGACTTTTCTGTTATTACCTGTCTCTGCACATACTGCATATGTACTGACATTAAAAGTCTATGTATATGCAAGTGGAAAATGTAAACCCGTTTTTCATGTTTTAGGAAAGATAAAAAAATAAAAATATTTTATTCATTAGTAACAAAACCCAATCTGTGAACATCAAACTGTAATTTGGCTACATTGGCTAGAGTACACAGCTTCAGAGTGCTGTTCTATAGGCATTGAGTTACTTTTTTTACTTCCACAAAATTAAAAAAAAAAATCTTACACCCAATAGTAAACAGTACAGCCTCTTCGTAACTGTGCAGAAAGTCTTCCTTATGTGGTCAACATGAAACAGTTTTCCTTAGATAACCCTCTTTTGCTTACATCTCTTTTCTTCTATTTTTTTTCTATTAAAAAAAAGACCAAGATACAAAATTGGTAGATCCATTATTCCTAATTTTCCTTTACTGAAATATTTTAGTATAGGAATAATACAGAGTTCTCTACATAACAAAAGTATTGAGAAAAAGTAGTTAAGTTGTCACATCAGCTACAACTGAATTGAAATTTTGTCTGATTTCCTGCATGCTTGTAAAAGCAAAAAAATAATAAAAACACACACACAAAAAAATCCCACAAAAAATAAAAAAAAATTCATTCAGAGTGAGTTCAGAGATTTACAAAATGATGAATTAACCTGTCAATTAAATTTTAAGATTTGTAGCTTTCTCAAGTGTGCAGAGAGGAGATGGTAAAGGTAAAGGTAAAAGGTAATAAAAATCAGTGTCAGAGATGAATAACTTAAAATTCAGGTAAGAGTATAAAATCAGATTGTTGAAATAGGGTTAAAAAGCAAGGCAAAGAAGAAATAGACATTATTTGTGGTCTGAACACTGCCCCTTAAGACAAGTCAGTCAACAGCCTTTAAAAAAAAAAACCCAAAACAAAAAAAAAAAGGGAGTGTCATAAACGTGTTTGATGTGTCACACTACATATATTAAAATTATTTTCAATGTAGCAATTAGTGGTTATATATTTCAATATTATTGCTAAAACACTTGGATAAATGTAGCATATGATGACATGTTCTTTCTTAGCTCTGTTCAGGAAAGTAAGGGAAATAAAGGAAAACTGTAAATATAGCCTAGATTGGACCATCAACAATGGCAGATCGTAAGAAAACACTGGCTATTTCATAGGCTTATATCTTTTAACAATATCAGAGCGAGTGATGTCACTCTTGTCTTTAAATCACCAGAGGATAAAAGGAACATGTCAAGGCTTTCAACGTGCTAGTTATCAACTATATCACACAGCTGGTGCAAACAGGCCCAGAAGATTCTTTCTACAACTGGTTGATAACATCATAGCACAGTTACTAAGGGCGCCAGCTAGGAAAGATGTCCTTCTTGATTTGTTGTATTTTAAGAGGGTCTTGGAAATGAAGTGGTATTTGGTCTTGGCAACAGCAAACATGAAGCAATACAGTTAAAATCTCTGGCGACAGGAGAAAAAGTCCCAGCAAAATTTCAGTGCTAGACAAGAGAAGAGCAGACTTCAGATTGCTCAGAGAGCTAGTTGGTGGGGCCCTGGGAAAACACTTTAAAAGGTGCTGGGTTCCGTCAGTGCTGGTCATTTTTTAAGCACCATCTCTTAAAAGCATGGGATCAGGGAAGTTGAACAGAGCCTGCAGTACCCTGGCAGCTAGGAGGGCCAACAGTGTCCTGAGGAGCGCCAGACCAGCATTGCCAGCAAGGCAATGGAAGGGTTTATCCCACTCTGTCCCGCAATGGGCCAACCTCACCTTGAATCTGGGGATAGTTTTGGTCACCATAATATAAGGACATTAACTATTAGAAAGTGTCCATGAAGATGGTGAAGAGCCTTGAGAAGAAGCATTATGGGGAGAGGCTGAGGTCATTTGATCTGTTCAGCCTGGAGAGGAGTAGAGTGAGGGGATACCTCATTGCAGACCGCAACTTTCTCATGAGGAGAAGTAGAGTTGCAAGCACTGATCTTTCCTCTCTCTGTTGACCAGTGGGAATGGCCTGAAATTGTGTCAGGGGAGGTTTTGGCTGGATATCAGGAAAAATGTCCTTCCACCAGAGAGTGGCTGGGCACTGGAGCAGGCTCCCCAGGTCAGTGGTCACAACATCAAGCCTGACAGAGCTCAAGAACTATTTGGACGACTTTCTCAGACACATGTTTTGACTCCTGGGGACTGTGTAGGACAGTGAATTTATTTGACTCAATGATCTTTGTGGGTCTCTTTGAACTCAGGACATTCTTTGATTCTATGAGTTGTCTAAATCTAGAAGTGCATTTTAAGAAATGTAATATTGAAATAACTTTTCCATACCCAAGGAACTGTAGAGACCAATCTTGTTTGTTGCTATGTACCAGTACAGATTACGTGCTTTGCACTCTTAAAACAAACTGTATACATACCACAAGAAAGGTATAGTGACAGCTGTCTGAGGGATTTACTTGGTACCACTAACATTTTGTATTGGAATAAAATCACATTTTGAATTCAACACATTTGCACTAAACAGCATTTCAAAACCTCTATTTTGTTTGCTGTTCTTGATCTAAAGCCAAGAAAGCAAGAGTTTTGATTTCTTCTATCAAAGTATATGAAAAAAACCTTTAATTTATACAAGTTACTGCAATATGACTAATCAGAAAAAAACCCCAAAAAAACAAACCCAAACCAAAACCAAACCCAAACCAAAATAACTCTAAATGTCTTAAATAATCTTCCTTTAAAGCCCTCTGGAGACTCCAGAAATACAGCAAATATTTTTTCCTTACATTCCTCATAATATAAGTCCTAGTAATATAATTGCACTTGGCATTTTACTATACAACTTGAATGCAATGACCAAGTGAAACTAAGAACCTTTCCAAAGAATTTATTTAAAAATTTTTCAGACACTGTGATAAAAGCATGTGAAGTGTGTACAGCATCTTAGTGTTAAACTTTGGTCTGTAGGTCCTTAACATAATTTAGCATTTGTCTGAAGTCTCAAATAAATAAAGCAGATACTTATATTCTCCATCTGAATTTATCTCAAAATAATTCTTTGTTTAAAGTATCTGTATTAGTGTAGTTCTACCTTTCAAAGAATAATGTATCTGAAAGTGATTTTGAACTCTGTGTGTGGAGATTCCTCCCTTGAGTAGGAACACCCCTCAAGGTTACTCCTGGAGACTGAGTGAAAGAGATTTGCCTTTGGTCATTTGTGTGGATGAGTAATATCAATCTTTCCTCTTACTTTTTGTTTGGTTTGTGGGTTTTGGTGGTGATGGTTTTTTTGTTGGTTGATTGGTTGCTTGGTGGGTTGGTTGGTTTTTTTTTTTAATATGACTTTTGCTGTACCACAATACCATGCTATTACAGTGTCCACCAAACATTTCTTTGGTAATTTTCATTACATTTCTTATAATAAAAGAAGATGCTATATATGAATGCTTCAAATTACAGATGTGAACCCAGACTATGTTAGATTTACCAACATTGAAGCTCATCTTCCACTGTGCTACTCAGACTTCCTGAAGCTGAAAAAACCACACAATAAACCATGCTTTGGAAGATATTTATTTTTTTTAACCAATACCTAGAGTTGTAAGGAATAGGGTTGATGTAAGGAATAGAGTTGATAGGAAGGTAAGGTAGATATCATTGGGAGAGTGAAGCAGATGTCAGTGTTCATTACTCTCTCACCAGATTCTATTAGATATTCCACATGTGGAAGGTGCACTCACTAAAATCAGTTTTTCTCATTTGAAGATAATTGATACAACATTCTGGTTATATATATTATATTCTGATTTTACAGATTGGTACAAAAACCACAATAAAAATATAAATACCGTTAGCAAAATATAGCAATTGCAAGAGCTAGCTGAGATACAACACCACTGTGACTCCTATTGCTGTTCTCTCTAGGCCACTCACCATCACAACTCTGAGGGACTTCAGTCTCTGGGAAGACAGGCCAGCTGAAAAAATGGTTGAAACCAGCTGAAGCCCATTGCTCTCTTTAAAATTATTTTCTAGTTGTCTGGAATTTATGCTCTGCATTTGGCTAAGTCACACATTCATTCCCCCTATGCTGGGCTGGATAATAAGGGAGCGATTTATTCTAATGTAATGAACTCAATGAAAACAACTTATACCACTGATCCATTCAGCTGTAGTAGAGAGAGGAAATCTGATTTAGTGGAGTAATACAAAAATTATATCACATAATACAATGCAGAGCTAAGTTATACAAAACCTTTTATATGAAAAAAGTTCACTTTTTGGTCCCTTTTGTTTCAAGACAAAATGAAAGATTTTTTTTGCAACAGCTGTGCTGTATTTTTCCTTGAGCTTAAAGAGCATCTCTTCAGCATGTCACTTATAGCCTAGCATAGGGACTGAGAGCTGAAAATACAGCTAAGGCCAGTTTTCAGTCATATGTCGAAGTGTTGTATATTTTGTTTTAAGCACCAACCCAAACAATTTGTTTAGCATCTAGCCAGAATGAACCCCTCTTCTCTCCACAGGTTTGCCAACATTTTGAGATGGCTCTGTAATGTGTCATGGCAGTGCCTACATACCTTGATTCCAGACTGTCTTTTTAAATCCTCAAGGACAAATGAGAAAAGAAATCCCAGTGTTGTGACCTGAAGAGTTTGTGTTCCCACTAGTGTGTTGAAGAAAACTGCCTTAGATTTGAAAAGGAAATGAAAAGGATTCAGTTAATTAGAGGCATACCTACTCTAAAGTTGGCTCACTGAGCTCAAGTCAGTTCTAGTTACAGAATTCTGCAAAAGTGAGTGCTGTCCAGTTCTAGAAGTCCTCCAAAGGTCAATGTCATGTGTGCTAGAGTGCAGGGTGCAGCCCACAACAGCCTTTACAGAAATACAAAAGAGACCCTAAATTCTGCCAGGACTTGGAATGAATAGATGTCAGGGAGAATCAGAGAAAAACCTTATATGTGACTGGAAAGGCCAAAGAAAAAAGTTAATTCCAGAGCAGGGAGCATGTGAAGGAAAAGATGTCTTGTAATACAGTCATGACCCCAAAATCTGCTTGAGGACTTTTTGCTTCCCAGATAAAACTTACTAAGCTCCTGCTTGTGGATGAGGAATGTCTGTCGGACAAACACATAATTAAATAACAGCCTCTCCTTCCTCTTCACCCTTTCTGGTATTTCTGGACTGTTATTTACTTGCCTCCTTCTTGCTGAACCAACAGGTTGCAAAGTTGAAATCCAGAAACTAAAAAAGCTGTTCCTCTGATTTCAGATTGTTTGATTATCATTTAAATCTTAATCGTCTCTCTCAAGACTACATTAGGGAACCAAAAGGCCAAGGTGGGGCATGGTCATGCGTGACAGTGGTCCTGTGTGATGCGGTGGCCATAATAAACCCTTGTGATGCGGTGGACATAATAAGCCCTTGTGATGCAGGGCCCCGTCCTGACAGTGAGGATATTTCAGGAGCAGAGAGGCCTGGGGAGTCCTAGGAGAACAACTCTCTCTCGAGGCAGCAGCTCTCCAGAGTGACAGTGACAGGTCTGCGGCACAGGACGCCACATGCCAGCACATAGGAGGAGCGGCTGGCAGCAGAGCCGACCCAGGTGGGCCACATGTCTTTATCAGCTTCCCCAAGCAGGGATGCGGATGCAGGGACAGGCCAGCAGCAGCAAGTGTCACAGCAGAAGAAACCAGGGCTGTCTGTGCTAATTGAGTGCCACCAAAGCCCTTGGAGGCGTGGGCCTGTTTTGAAGGAGGTCATTGTGTCCTTCACAAGGAGGCCTTCAGAAGAGCCGGGCAGGAGCTTCCAGGCCCACAGCTCACTGCAGCAGCAGGATGGCCTGGAGGAGAGCGAACCAGAGAGGCAAGGACAGGGTTCCTCGCTGAGGCGCACTGGGGCCCTCGATGACACACCTGGGCTGAGTGCTAACAGTAGAATGGGATGGCCTGAGACCAGACGGGACAGGAGCACAAGCCCGCCCTGGACTACAAGCTACATCACACCACAACAGCCACGGGTAATATGTAGGAGGTTCGCTGAGGGCACCATAAACAATAAGGCAATACTGGAGCGGCTGGGAGCCCCAGCTCCAACCAGCAAGCCAGTGGCCTGGACCAAGGAGCAGGAGTGTGAAGATGCCCTTGGTCCAGAGCTGTCTGAGGAAGAGCAATGGGAAGACGCCCTCGATGTTGAGGTATCCGACGAAGAGGAATGGCAAGACGCGGTAGACACAGAGCTGTGCCAAGGGACAGATGACATTGGGTCATCTCCTGTCCATCATTGGGTCAATTCCTTGGGTCTGCAGGACAACAAAGGTTCCCACACTGGTCCCAAGGAGGATGCCAGCTGCCCCACAGATGAGGGAACAGGAGCAAGTGGCACACTGGAACGATCTAAGGACAAGAAATGTCCCTCAAATGAATGCCATGAAGGAAAAGATGGCACAGCCATTGTCACCCCAGCAACTCAGGACAAGCCCTCTCTGGTGGGAAAGGAGGCAGCAGCTCATCCAGATCAAGGCCAGGCCTTCTACAATATCCATTTGTCTACTCTCCTGAACACCCTGGCAAAAGAGACCCAGATGTCGCACAGGAAGGTGCTGAGTGTTCTGCAGAAGGCCTTAATTTTCACCCAAGGCAAAGGACAGCAAAACAGACAGCAGCCAACAGGCTGCCAAGAGGTTGTGCCAGAGCCAGTGCAGTCCATCAAGGCTGACAGCCTGGACAAGGAGCCCCCTGAGGAAAAGGATCCTGGCCAGCAGCTGGTAGAAGCAGAGCCTGACCTGCAACTGACCATGAGGCAAGCAACAGAAGCAGGAACACCTGCAAGATCTGCTTTCAGATCTCCTTCACCCACAGTCATCGATGCTCTGGCTCGAGAGAGAAGGACATCCATCTTCAAGAGTGCCCCAAGGGCTCTGCGCAGGGCCTTCAATGCAATGCACAGGAAAGGAGGGCAGGAACAGCAGCAGCCCATAGCCTGTGCATGGGATCTGCCAGACACAGCCCAGAATATCGGCACTGAGCTCCTGAGCAAGCCTACCATTATGATCCAGGCAATCAAGCAGACAGAAGAGCAGAAGTACCGAGAACACATCAGAGATGCAACACTCGCAGTAAGAGCTGCAGCAGCAGGGGCAGTGAGCCTGGTACATGCCCCACAGAGCCCCACAGCTGATGGCCCAGCTCTCCTGGACACAGTCCAGTACACAACAGATGAGATCCTAAGCAGAGCTATGATTGTGACCCTCGGATCTGAGGAGTACACAGAACAACAGAGGGACCTGGAACAAGACACTGCTGAGGGGATGAGGGTAACAGCCCCAGCAGAAGGGACAAAGAGCCCAGGACACAGCGTGAACAGTCAAACAGATGATAGTTCAGTATTCCTGGACTACAATGACTATGTCCAGATAGAAGTGGTCAAGAAGGCTCTGCTTATGGTCCAGAAACCATTCGAATACCCAGACAAGAAGCAGGACCAGGAACTAAGTGCAGAGGGATCAACATCAGCAGAAAAATCTGCAGGACGTGTCCAAAGCCTTCCTGCACCTACATTCATCAACGCCCCGGCTCAACAGAGATGGCTGAGCCCTGTCTGGGAAGCAGTGGGGGCTCCACCCTTAACCTCCACAGCAAATTCCAACACCGGGAAGAAGCAGCAGCACCCAATAGCTGACAGCAAGGATCTTCTGGACACAGCTGAACGTATCAGGAAAGACATCCCAGACAAGACTACAATTCAGATCCAGGGAACCATACAGCAGCTTGTGGAACACCACAATGTGGAACCCAGTAGGGATGTGTCACCTGCAATAACACCCACTGCAGCAAGGACAAAGAGCCATGTACATGAGACACACAGTCCCACAGCTGATGCGCCAGTCTTCTTGAATGCATCTGACTACATGCATACTGAAGTCATTAAGAAGGCTGTGCTTGTGGTCCAAAGACTCTTGGAAGAACCTCAAGAACCATGGGAGCAGAAACAAATGGGAGATGAAGAGATTGGAGCAAAAGCCACAGGAGCAGAGGCAGGGAGGCAGACACGTGTCCTGCAGAGCCCCAGAGCCAATGGCCAGGTTCTCATCGACAAAGCCCAGCACATCCCAGCCCCAGCAGAAAGGACAAAGAGCCCAGGACACAGCGTGAACAGTCAAACAAATGATGGCCAGGTATTCCTGGACTACAATGACTATGTCCAGACGGAAGTGGTTAAGAGGGCTCTGCTTATGGTCCAGAAACCATTTGAACACCCAGACAAGAAGCAGGACCAGGAACTAAGTGCAGAGGGATCAACATCAGCAGAAAAATCTGTAGGATGTGTCCAAAGCCTTCCTGCACCTACACTCATCAACACCCCAGCTCGACAGAGATGGCTGAGGCCTGTCCGGAAAGCACTGAGGGCTCTGCCCTTAGCTCCCACAGCCATTTCCCGCACAGGAGAAAAGAAGCACCCCAAAGCTGATCGCAAGGATCTTCTGGACACAGCTGAATATATCAGTAAAGACATCCCAGACAAGGCTACAACTGAGATCCAGGGATCCAGACCGGAGATTGTGGAATGGTACAACATGGAACCCAGTAGGGATGTGTCACCAGCAGTAACACCCACTGCAGCAAGTCCAAAGAGCCATGAACACAGTCCCACAGCTGATCCATCTATGGTATTCCTGGATTACAATGACTGCCTCCGGACTGAGGTAGTGAAGAAGGCTGCGCTTATGGTCCAGAAGCCATTTGAATACCCAGAATAACCACAGGAGCAGGAAGGAAGTATGATTAGGCAAGGGCAGCAGCCACACAGAGCCTGGCACACGCCCAGCACAGCCCCACAGTCCATGACCCACCTTTGCTGGACATAGAAGAGTATGACATGAGTGGGTTTCCTCTCTTTTCTGTATCTTCTTCTTTTGTCAGATTTTAATGGAAAAAACCATACATATATATATATATATATATACACACACCTATATATACACACCTATATATATATACACACACATATAAAAGACACCTATATTTATATATACACACATACCCATACAACAGACACATTTATGTATACGCATACATACATATATTTATACACACACACACATACCATATAGATATAGATATAGATACACACCCACATACACATAAATAGCATGCCTATGAATTAGTTACTCTTTGTGCACAGATTATTTAAGGATAATTTTTGAATGTGGTACTGGTATGTCAAGTTTGTCTACACTCTCTACAAATTTGTCTACTTGAAAAAACAGTATTCTTAAGCTGGTAAAACTCACCTCCTCACCCCCACTCAACTTTAAAAATGTTCAGCATAGCAGAAACAAAGTTGAAAAAATATAGGAACTTGTTCAATAAATGCATGTTTTCTGGATGTTCTGAAGCCTACAGGAACTTTTTTCACCCCAGTGTACAAGAACCAGGTTATCTGTTCAGATGACACAGACGAGTGTTTGCTCACAAGAGGTGACACAGACTAGTGTTGCTGTAAATTCCCTTGAAGAGGAAGCCTCAGTACTGTTCCATTTCCTTTTCTGAATTGAGTCTCCTCAGTATTTCATGCTAATGGAGCGCTGGAGCCACACTGTTCACCGAGCATCAGAGTCATGCCCTTGTCCACGCTCGCAGTGCCTGCACACCACTTGCTGACTAAACATTGATGGCCATCGCCAGAGCCATGGTAGCAACACCCTGCATCTCTCTCTCCAGCTCTTTTCTCCTTTTCTCCTTTTCCGTTCTTTGCTTCTAGTCTTTTCTATCCTCTCTTTTAGGATCTTGGGTCTTTTTTTTTTCTTTTTCTTTCCAGTAAACAGTTCACAGGCGTAATATACATCTTGTTTTCATATAATTTTGTCTTAGGAATCTGGTAAGTTTTTCTCCCCCAGATCTCACTCTAGAATGGGATATCTTTGATGTCTGAAGTAGGAGTGGACCAAGACAGACAGCCAAAGAGGGGAGCATAATAGAAAACTAAATCCTCCAAACAAGAACAACAACAACAAAAAAAAAAAAAGGTGCCAGCCTATATGATGAGAGTTATTTGCTGCTAACATATATGGTGATTATCAAATCAAGTGGAAAGGCAAAGGTAGGTTCTTCAGCAGTTTCTTAAGGAACAAATCCTTAAATATTTTCCCAAATATCTTCCTGATACAAACAAAAGCCTGTAACAACTAAAACAGGGCTTGAAATAAAGCACATTTAGGAGTTGCCTGTTGCACTGCACATATGGATGCCATTTGCTGCACTACAGAAACTGCAGGGTGAATCCTGGTGCATTCTGTGTGTTGGATGCTGTTTCAGGCTCAGTATTCTGTATATCTGCATGCAAGGTCTGCACAGAATTTCAGAGTGTACCAGACCACACCCTAAAAAATCATCACTGAAGCGATACGTGGAATAAATAGACTCCACAACCTGATGAAGTTATGAAGTGGGTATGTATCGTCAGCGCCTGACACAAGCAAGGTAGCTCTTATGAAAACCTGTGCCCCGAGCCCTGGTCTGTATCGGTGATATTTTGTCCAACTGGCGGGAGAAATTATGCATCTGACTACATCATACCAGAAGGTTAATTAATTACTTTGTTATACTATATTACATTATATTACACTACATCTAAACTGAAACTGAACAAGCACTCAATTCAGCTGAACAAATTTCCCGACTGTCTCCTGACTGACTCAGGACACAGCTTTCAAAGATTGGTCAAGAAAACAAAAACACACCAGAATCCAATTACCAAAGCCCTCTAGATTGCCGGGGTCGGCTGTTACTTGTCTCTGCCCCAGCACGGGAAAAAGTGGTTCTGGGCAGGCCGCGCTCTCGAAGAAGGAGTCTGGACTCTTGCTTTTAGGTCTTCAGTCGAGTTTATTATTTCTTATCTACAAAGATTTTCTGTCTGTCCAGCCGAGGTCTGATCAGCAAGACAGCCAAAGGCACTCTCTCCCGCCCACGAGGCGGTTGTCTCTTTTATAATGAAAATTACGTATTCGATATTTACCTTTACTTCCCAATACTTTCTGCCCTTGTTGGCAAGTGTACTTTCTCTGTGAACCAATCTACACGTGCCAACATCATCCTGAACATGGATGCCAAGGAGAAGAAAGAAGAAGGACAGGGCACGCCCAAATTCCTCCATCTTGGGACTCCTGATCCATGCACAGAATTCTAGACCCCCCTGTACAACACATAAAACCCTCCTGTACAGTGCATTCTAAGTTCTAACAAGTGAATAACATCCCCTCACCATTCAGACCTGAAATTCTCTCATTTCCTCACCTTCAGGTGTCCTTTCTTTAAAAGGATCAAAGTCAAGCCACCAGGTACTTTTGGCAACATTCCAGGGCCTCCGAGCCCCCCAAGGGTTGTCTCGGTAGCTCTGGACATCCGGAGTGATGTACTGAGTTCCCACACTAGATGAATGACCTTCTGTAATGCATTCCACTTGTGCACAAACACAAGCGCAGCAAATGAGATAAGAATTGTTTTGATCATTCTCTTCTCTTCTCTCACTGCTTCTCTCAGGTTCAGGGAATGTGAATCCCACAGGTCTGAGCCCCATCTTTCACTCATAAAGGTATTCCATATACATTGCTCAACCTTTTCATGCTTATTCAACCCCTGCCCCCCCGCCCCAACTCGCATGGTAATTAGATCCACGCCCTTCTGAGCATGTATTTTTCACAGTGATGGTCTCACGGGGTGTCTTTGGTGGTCTCTGAGACTGAAGGCCGTGTAATTGTCGGAGACTGAAATGTTATGATTTCTGGCTTGAACATCTTCAAGGACTTTTTACCTGTAATAGTATAATAGCAAAGAAGACTACCACACCCAGACTAAGGCCGTGGATCAAGTTCAGCACCATTGTGGTGGAGACCACAAGCCCAAGGCTATCAGCTGCCAGACTTGCACAGACCCTCACACCAAAGGTGGCGGGAAAATGGAGAGGTTTTTGGGTGTGTGGTGAAAAAGGCTCTTGTCCGAGGCTGTTAACGCCCATCCTTTGCTCTGCAGATCGGCTCAGTTGTGAGGCCCCTTCACCCCAGGAAAAGCCACATCCAGCCGAAGGACAGCAGAGGGGGTGCCATGGCCCATCAAAGGCCAGTCCCCCATAGATGTCCCCTGACCCTGCGCCAGAGCACTGCAGATGATGCAACAGATCCACAGTGCTGCAAAGGACAGTGTCAAATTTGCCCACCCCAAAGGAGACACCTGGGTGTTCCCACCTGACCCAAAGATGTATTATTCCATTGGATTATATACTTTTTGGTGGCAGCAGTAGGTGATGGGGGATCCTCACGACCAAGAAGGCCAGATGTCATTGGGATCTCTAGCAGGGTGCTATGTTTCAGTCTAACCCCTGTCACTCTTTCCCTGTCCCCCCATGCATACTTCTTTTTCTATTTCTTTCTCTTTTCTTTTTTCTCTCTTTGCCTCTTTTACTGCTAAATAAAAAAATACACTATTTTTTTGGCACCAACATCTAACCTCATTTAGTTTTAATCATGTTTTTTGGGTATATTTTGAGTCTTTCTGGGTTACATACATGTTTCTCACAGACCCTTTGTTTCCTTTGGTCTTCTGTATTTAACCAGTTCATTACAGTAACACAGGAATTAAAACCTGTTGGGAGGTTGTGGGTTGCAGACAGACATGACACACATTCTAATGGTCCTTGTGACAAACAGCCTGAGTTTATTCCTGCAGCACTTTTCATAGGACCTCAAATTTTCCTAGCTTATGTACATGACTCTTTGAGATCTTAGCACCATCCAGCTCTCTCCAATTACAGCTGATTGATATTGCCTGAGGGTCCCTGTGTAGATTTGGATATAACTTATCCTTGCTGACCCAAGTACTGCAATGCTACAAGGAGTGACCCTAGACAAAAACTAACATTTTGACTTTCTCTCTGATTATAAGAAAGGCTTTTCTGATCATGTGACAAAATCCTAAAAGAGTAAAAATCAGCACCTGACTACAGACAGGTCACATCCTTAAGTGATGCCGTGCCTGGATCCTGGGAGAAAGGGTGAGCCTCGTAACCACTAGCTGCTCAGCCCTTTTCCTCCAAGCAGCGCCACAGAAGTGGCCATTCACCATCTCAAGCTCCTGAGCTGGGGCTGAGGGTAACGGTTTGGCCTTTTGGCTGGAACCTCTCCTTCCACTTGTCCTGGCTGAAGGTGGGCACCCAGAAAGGTTCCTCATCGAAGCTGAGTGGTAAAAAGAGAAAGAGGGACTCTCTGGTGGCAGTGCTCCAAGATGTTTATTCTTCTCCCGAGGTACGAGTGCCAGGATGTTACAACCAAATAAACTCCAAAAGAGCACACCAAGGAGAAGACTAACAGCACCATTACCATAGTTTATAAAAGGGTGCAGCCTCAAGGGAGGAGACTGCCTTCAAACCAATCAGGGGTTAGCAAAGAGGAGCATGGGGTGGGATCACATCAACTTAACATCAGAGAAGAAGGAGGGAGGCGTGAATACATAATTGGCAAATGGGTGAAGGAAACAGCATAACTGACATAGAACTTTCTGGCTAAAGTGGTGTAGGAAACCATAACTGACAAGCTACAGGGGCTGGGCTTAGAGGACTGACAAGGGAGAATTTGGAAACATGGGAGAGATGGAGGAGATTGACATGAGTATTGGCATAAGGAAAGGTGGGAAAATATGGGGTAAACAACTCTGGGAAGAACCATTTGGGAAACTCAGCAGGGGGGGTATGGAAGGAACCATTTCCTATCATAGGAACATCTAACACATTATAAATTAAACAGCTGAAACCCAAAAACAAACCACAACACTTAAGGAAAAACTTCCTTCTCCACAGTATGGATAACATTCATATTACACACCTCTTTGCACTGTTGTCATGCTGCCTATACTGCCCACAGAAAATAACGCTGTAAAGGACCTGAGCCTTCTGTAGCACAAGGTCATACGGTGCACTTAAATGACCTGTTCATATAGAAAAATATGTGAGATCTGAAATCTCACTAACTCTTTGTAAGGAGGATTATAAATATACCAGTAAGACACAAGAAATTGTGTATGTCACTGTTTGAATAATTGCAAGAAAAAGAATTACTAGAGTCTTAAATCTTAACCATAGAAATATTAATCTCTTTAAAGTACAAGCAGATAAGCTTGGCACAAAGTATTCCCAGTAGTGGGCAGACACTCTTACTAGTCAAAATGCAAGATAAAAAAAAAATGCTCTTTTCCCCTGCATTGATAGTCCCAATTTTACAACCATTTTTGTCTGCAGGTGTTAGAAAAAAATCTGTAAGTATACAACTGTACAGCATATGTTTCCTTTGAAAATTAATTGTCTAATTTCTAATTTATAACAGTACTAAACCTGTCTTGTTGCAACATGCAGAGATATCCTTGCTTTGCCCAGAGAAAGGCCAGTTATGCTGAAGCAGAAAATGTAATATGGTTTGACAACTTCATTCATCCATAGCATTAAGACAGATAATTTGGCAGATCAGAAGCTATTCCTGCATCTCAAGCAGCTGCACTAGCAGGAGTTGCCTTGAGCTAGTCCTCAAAGCCAACACCATATTTGCATCATATATATGTCATATATTTTCATGTCTAGTGAGTACCAGGCCAAAGCTTTCCCTCATTTGGTGTCTCATTCCATGCTTCATATTCAAAAAGAATTCTAGTGCCCCAGGAAACTTGTGCCACTCTTGCTGCCAGCTGATGGACTTAGCTCTTGCCTTCTAGATATTTCCCCTGTGTCAGTTGCATATGCATTTTCCACTTGCTTGGGGGCAGGTTTCCAAATCAAAAACGCGCACTGTGTTAGGGCATGGTGTTCACATCAAGGCACTGCCTCTGGTGCTCTAAATGGCTCTTTCTCTTCTTGTGTTTCTGCATTCCCAGTGATCCTGTCTTTTGCACGCCAAAGGCTGCTGTGACAGCAAATATCAGGGGTACAAGAATAATTACATGGAACATTTTGAGAAAAGGATTATTTGGAATAAAATTAATTTTTCGGTCTTGACATTTTTACAACAAAGACAAATTGCTGAAAGTATTCAGTTACTTTTTTAATATAGACAAGATTTCTTAACTATAGTTTTCTTGAGAAGTAAACAACATGATGTGCCACATTTCACTCTAAGCTGATATGGTGATATGCTAAAACCATGATACTCATACACAATGTGGAATCTGTACAATTAGTGTGAGGATTGACAAAACAGTAAATCTTAGGACATAACTACAAGGGTGAAAGATCTTTGGAAAGACTTAGGCAGAACACAGTTAAGATAGTATAGCATAAATTGAAGATGGTTGGTTAAGATGATTACATTAACTTGCCAGCATACTCTGGAATCAAATCAATTTATATCAATTTGCTCACTGGGTCACGGAACCACTGATACTTTATTTAAGCATTAGGCTAAATAAATAGTAAGAATGTGTATTTCAGACTCTTCCTCAAAAGTAATGTGATATACTCAATTCAGGATTCCTCAAGGTCTCAAATTATTAAAATTATATGATTTATGGTTCTGAACTGAAATTTGTCTGCAGTAAAGGTTCAGATTGTTTTCTCTATAAAACTTGTGAAGCATCGAATATAAAGACATCATAATCAGTAGAACCTTGACATCATAATCAGTAGAACCATACTCAGTCCACTTGGAGAGATAAATAATACTTGTTCAGTTTAAACTTCACACCATAAGCTATAAAAGTCAGAGAACAGAACTCTTCTTGGTATACCTGTGGCTACATTTGAAAGAGGATGGGAGGAAAAGCTTATAAAAAAATCTCAGGATGACAGTGTTTGGAAAAGCATAACAAAGCATAGAATCAACAGAAAGGTTCATTGCTTGCATAGGCTATTAGAACACACTGGTGTTTCTTCTCCTCATGAATTACTTCTTTGTCTCTCCAATTTTTGTCTCTCCTGTCTCTCAGGGCCCAAGTGATACACTGTAAACCATGAGAGGTTAAGTAGCAAAGAGGGCCCCATTCCTTTTTGCACTGATTTGTTTGACATCACTGAGAAAAGGAAAACTATGTGAAATATAAACAATTAGAGACAACGCAGTTCAAGCAACAATACTGTTTTTCTATCCTACACAATTTTAAAACTTTATGTTTTATACATAATTTTCTAATAACTGTGTTCATTTACTTCCCTTTAAATACCATCATGTATTCTCAATTGTTTCCCAATAAATTTATGCACATTTGGGTCCAAATAAATCCCGTTAAAATACAATATTTTTTATACTCTTTTTTAGCAAATGCCAGAGAACATAATTAATATGACAGCTCATGTAAGAGCCTAAATGAGAGATGCGGGACTCCAGGCAGCTCTTCCAAAACGCAGTTTATTCCATGCAAGATGTTCCAGCAGTCCAGGGTCATGGGTGACAGAGCCTGTGCCTAGAGCTGTCAGCTGCAGCTGCAGGCAGGCCTGGAGACCCTTACTTTAGGTTACAAATGCATTATATACTTTTCTCTGCTGAGCATCTTAATACAGTAGAACCAATCTATACCTTAACTTTTATCTATAGCCTCTCATAACTAATACAATTACCATATTCATGTTAGTATTCTCCAATCACCAAACGTTAGTACATTACAGTTTAAGCTAGAGGTTGTTCTTCAGTTTTCTTGCAGTGGAAAATTCTGAGACCTTTTTTCTACTTGCAACATTTGCTGACTTGTTTGCCTGTGCTATCTTTCTGCTTGGTAAAAACATCTTCTTGTTTGAGGTGGGTTTATCCTTTGTTCTAAGTCATAAAAACCCCCTTCTAACTAACATACCCTTTGCCTCCTTGGTTATCCAGTAAGACTGGCTCAGCAATTCTTTTCTTCTATATCAAAACTTGCTTCCATCTCTATTCCTTCCTCAGCTTCTACATTCAAAAATCTTTCTGCTAAGCATACATATCTGTGAGACTTTCTTGTCAAACTTTCATCCTTCCCAACAAGCTCAGTAACTATAGAAAACAAGATGCTCTAAGGATAGAACAGAGGATGTATAGCAAATTGTCTTAGGAAGTGTAGAAATAAGATTTGGGAATCTTTATTTTTTTGCCTTGTCCTTAAATTCACAGGAAAAATATGACTGATACAGGAAGCATTTAACTGTTGTCATTCTATATTTTGGTACTATGTCATGGTTATTTCCTTATCTAAAAGTACTTATTAAAAAAGTGTAAGGCTTAATTTTTTTTTTTAATTACTCACAAAAGTATTAAGTAGCAACATTCTGTAGTGCATACTATATGAAAAAATTACTTTTAATTCCAGACAAAAAACTGGGCATCCAATATATCACTGTGAAAGGGATTTTATGCTTTTTAGTCAAACAGCTGATTAAGTTATTGGTAAATTATTCAACAGGACAAATTAAGGAAACAGATGTTTAAAAGACAGAGTTATGTTAAGGACGCCACGTACTCTTAGAATACTTCATTAACAGTAGACCAAAAATTGTTACGTGATTACAAGTAAATGGTAATCAAACAGCACATATTTTTTAGAATGTGGATTAATTGCACTAAGATAATATATAGAAAAAGCTTTCCCTTAACATGTCACAAGGTAGAGAAGGAATAGTATCTGAAGATCGAAAGAGGTGGGTTTTTCTATTACTTAGTGGAATTTGAATACCCTAAGCGAACAAAGAATAATAGTTGTTTAAGGGATGCTGAAAAAAATAGAAGAATATTGTATAAATCAAAAAAAGCCACAAGATAAATAATTTCAGAATTTATCTAGCATGCTAAAAAGAAATACATTGACATTATCCACTGTAAATACTGGTAAATCACCTCTCATATGTAAAAAGTAAACCCAAGAAAGAAATTGAAACTGTAAAAAGGAAACAGGATATCATGTCTCAACTCTTCAATCAATTAACCTTCTGATTACTGAAAGCCAAATACTCTTCATTAAATTAAACTTTCTAGTGGCAGTGCAAAATCAGTTAATTCCAGTAGCCTTTAGAACACCTTCAGCTACTGAAATAGGCAATAGTTATGAATTTGATTTACAAAACCTTAGTACCATAAGGTCTGGTCACTAGAAAAAAAGCCAGACTGCCATTATTTACAAAATATAAGATTTTAAGTCTGAATTGTTTAATGTAATATTTTATTCAAACTGGGAACAGTTGGTGAATAAACCTAGGCATTTCTAAAATGAAGAGAACAATCACCATTTTAAGTTTACATATAGTCAATTTTTCCAGTTTCATACATATATAGTTCTAATGGATAGTGAACTGAAATAAAAGGTCATTATGAGATGATACAACTTCACATCCTAAACCATATTTCTAAAAACAGGATTTTGTTTCTTTAGTATAACTACAGATCACACATTGTTAAATTTTAACATGTGACGTTCTTTCATAATGAGTGAGGAGCTCTAGCTTTGTTCAATGTGCAACTGAAGATACTTCTTAAATTGTCAATGACTTCAGTGATCTCTCTCTGCATTCAATGCTACCAGATTTCTTAGTTACTGTAGCCCTCATTTTCACTCCAATGATTGACAAGAAATGAGATTATAAAATATGCCAGCTTCTAGAGAAACTCTGAAGCATGAGTATAGGTTATGATATCACACAAACTTATCTTTTAATTATTATCAGTTCATTTGATACAGAATTCTAAAAGAATAAATTTGACTTTTTTAGAATATTCAGAGCTTGTTAAGAAATTTCCATAATATATAAAACAAATTTTTTAAAAAGTTAATTATTTTTTGACCAGTGATTTAAGTGCCAGAAAATTTTTAAGCAATAAAGTTTTTAAGAAATAAGGTGTTTTTGTTTGATATTGAGAGAAGGAATTTTAATTCATTGATGCTAAACAATACAAGTAATCTCCAAATAATTTCAGTATGCTATTTTGTTATTCTTCTTTTATTAATATATCTTTAGTTGAATATATAAGGGTCTTTGAAATTATGAATATGTGTATATTTTTAATGAGAATGTTTATGTACCTTAATGATCTCAAATATAACAGATTCAGCTTCACTTGTATAATTCTGATACTAAGAAATTTCATGTTTAAAAAGTTCTGCAGGTTTAAAGAAGGAGCCACCTGAATGATAAAAATTGACAAAACTCAGCTGTGATGTATGTGCTCCCCCTGTCTGAACTAATGGTGCTCTGGTGCAAGTTGATTCTCAGCATGTAGGACTAATCTGACTTAATCCTATTGTGGTGGGCAATTCTCTGTCAGTGAGACTTCAGCGTATGACTCCCCCAAGTGCAGTAACACTGGAGATGGTGCTGATTACTGGCCAAAACTGGATAAACATAGCAGAAAATGTGACTACACCTGGATATACAAATATTTGCAGCCATCAAGGTCTGTTGAGCTCTCCCTCTGCAGCATCTGTCTGTGCCCTGGTGATCTTCCCTCAAGCAGGGACACCTCTTAGGACTACCTCTCAAGGCTGAGAGCTCCCTTACCTGACACTAGACACCAAGAACAGGTGTCAATTTTTGTGTGTGTCTAATATTTGAGATGCATTTAGTTGTCACGAACATCTAGTAGCAAGTTGACTACTAATCCATGTGTACGTATTAAATATTTTAGATACCTGAATTTATTGATTAAAATTTCTTAACTGCTTACTCATGTCTGTCTGAGTGAGCTAGGACTACTTAACTGCAACAACACCCATACACCAAGACTATTGTCTTCTTCTCTCTGTTATGACAATCCTAATAATTTCAACAAGCATTCCTGAAACCCCATTTTAAACATTGTTTGTGATTCTTCAACAAGTCATGCCAAAGCTACTGAAACACCCTTAAGCATAATGGTACTTTATTAGGAAGGAAGGACTGATAATTTTATTTCTATATTTTATTTGTACAGTCTTTTGTATCTAAATTTTGTCTTTAGGGACTACTTCATTAATACTGCTACCAATAACAGTAATAGCAATAACATGCAGATAGCAGTAATAGAGAAAATTTATTTTTCCAAGCTATTTTTTGTAACTGTCTATATAAAGCATTAGTCCTTTTCATTGTTTTATTAATATTGCTATATACAAGAGGATATATGCTCACAGTGAAAACTGACACAAAATGAAGAAATTATTTTTGCTGTTGCTCTGAAGTATTAGTTTTAAAAATAATTTCTTTAGGTATGTCTCTGTGAGGAGTCCTTATCAAAGGTCTTGACAGAGTATTACTCAGTAATCCATGAATTTATCATCACATTTTGCAAAAACTCATTTCAGTGATGTAGCAGTAGTTTGAAGGTCATAATAATCTCTGAAGGTTAATTTCCTGAAGCATGATTCAAAGCTTTTGCAACACTCAGGGGTGAACTGGGTGTTTTGCTGAAGCCTACTTCAATCAAGAGGTAACTTGTGAATAATCAAGAAATACTGCACAAGTACTTTTAAGATCCACTTCTCTAATCCAAAGGTGTGATAGGATGCAACCAACCATGGTAATTCTACTTGGAACAAGCTATTATCAGATAGAAAACAGGTTGGTAGGCTGAAAGGTGCTGTAGACTTTAGACTTCAAATGTTTTCTGTCCTGGTTCAGGGCAAATTTGGGAGACAACCCCCAAAGGGGATTCTCTACAAAAGCAGATTCAATTGGCCCCTCTCCCCAACCAGTTCGGGAGAAGCTATCTCCTTGGAGAAAAAGTGGAAAGAAACCTGTTTATTAAACAATAGAACCCAAACAATATTAAACAACAAAACCTCTTGCTGCTCCAAAAGGAGATGGCAAACTCAGAACAGTCCCCTCCCCGGACTGCAGCTCAGCTCACTCAGTCTTTGATCAGTCTCTCTGGTGCTGGAAATGCTACGGCCCAGGCCCGGCCCGGTGGGCCACAGGTGGGGCTGCCGGTGCTTTTCTGGGTGTTCAGTCCAGAGCAGGCTTGAACAGGTCCAAAGGAAAAAACTCCACAGTCTAGGGAACTTCTTTGCCTCACCTAGCTAAAACTAACTAAAAGCAAAAAAACCAGCTCTGTCCTGCTGTCTGTCCATCCACAGAAAACACAGGCCAGGAGCAGGAACGTGGAGGAGTGAGTGCAATCTGAAAACAAACTGCGCGCTTCTTCCCTCCCCTCTTCACTGTCTGGAAGAGAGTCTTAAAGGTGTAAAACTTATTATTCATTATAAACAGAACAAGACAATTGGGGATAAAAGCATCATATAGTCAACCCAGGACAAGAACATATATACCTTTTTACTTGTCTCTTTTCCCCAATGTGTAATTTGTCTGTTGCAGCAGACTCTTTTCTATCCAAGGCAATCAAATAAACTGGGGGGGGAGGGGAGGGGGAGCTGCAAATACAACCCTCTAGCCACTTCACTCTCTGCTATGATTCTCTAAACTTCTGTAACCAATTCACACAAACACTGTCTATGCAGATCTCTCTACAACTCTGTACCCTGTCCATAGACTGATTTTTTTAGCCCAAAGGAATGCAGGGAGATCTGAACAAACAGTATAAATCAGCTCACTAGAACAGAGACAGGAGTAATTAGGGATCAATGGAAACTTTTATATTGAACATCTTTTGTATTAAAGTTAAGAGTTTTCATTTGCACTTCAGATATTTCTTTGTATCTGTTTTTGCCTTAAGCTGGAACTACACATGCTTTTTTCTCTCTTTTCTCATCTACCTCTCCCATTTCCCATGGTTACTAACACCTCAGAATAACTCTTATAGAAGTGGTTAAGTTGATGCTCTGACATCCTAGGCACACAGACTTATTTCCAAACCACTCAGCCTGGAAAAGACATCAAGAGATCTTTTTTGCCACCTCTATTCATAACATGGTCAGTTCTGAGCTGAGATCAGGTTGCTCAGGGTTCCCTCTATCTGGGGCTTGAAATCCCTCTAGTATGAAGACAAGCTGTGAAACTTTTCTGCACAGTCTGTGCCACTGCTTAATTATCACTGTAATTATTTCCACCATCTCCATCACATCCATTTGGAACTTCTTCTACTCAGGTTATCCTTGTTTGGTCCCATCCTCTGACCAGGCATAGCTGTGAGGAGTTGGTCCCTGTGCTCTTTTCAGGACATCAGTAGCTCAACAGGTAATATTACTCTTACGACTAGTCTGGAGAAAGGGATCTTCAATGAGAAACTTATTTCAGGTTTTTACATAAGCACAAATGAATGCTGTTGCTGTACACCTTAGAGGAAATTTGAGAGCAACAAAAGAACACTTGTGAAGAGGAAGACAGCCATTAAAAATTTTTGGTTTACTGACTGTATGGAAACAAAACCAAGTTCAACAGTCTGAGCCCTCTTAATTTCTTACCTTCTAAAAATAATGTCAAGGAAGGATTGATCTCAGAAAGTTTAGTCTCTCTCTAAAAGGGTTGATTGTGTAATTCTGCAGATAGATAAATCCAGTTGTTAGACTGTGTTTTACTCTGTGCTGACACAGTAGTCATTATAATCAGCAGGACTTTTAAGTTCAAAGCTGTGTATGAACTCAACCTCTTAACTCAAAATAGCTTTACTTGAATACTTCCTCCCCTTCTATTTTTTTTTGTTTGTTTGTTTTCTTGTGGGTTTTTTGGGGGTTCTTTTGGGTTTTGGGGTTTTTTGTTGTTGTTGTTGTTGTTGTTGTTGTTGTTTGTTTGGGGGGGGTTGGGGTGGTTTGGGTTTATTTGAGATGTGAAAAAGAGAATATAAAAGCATACAACTCAGATTCATAGATGTAAGGCAAAAGGAATACCTGGCCAAATACCCACTCTCCATTTCTCTGTCAGGACATTTCCCCATTTTATTGATCTTTCATCTTGTGTATTTCAAAGGTCAAATTTTAATAGGAATTAACTATGCCTATGCATGTAATTCCATGTCTATATTTTCAACACTTAATTCTAAAATGCACTTAAAACCCAGACATTTTTCAATTCAGTAAAACTGAATTGACAAAATAAGCATGTCAACTAAATTTTCAAGCAATTTACATTTGTAAAGGGCATGTGCTTGTGCAGAACCAGAATTCTCCTGTCCCACCTTCACTAGCAAATTGCACAAGAATTTTTTCAAGTTTCTCATTTTTCTTGGACAGAAATAACACAAACCCCCTAAAGTCTCATAATACTTTAAAGTCTATTTATATTTTCATATATGTTTCCCCCCATGTTTTCCTGTTAATAACTTTGCTGAATGATTTTCTTCTTAATTAAAAAAAATTGTAAACTCTTATCAAGCACTTTAAACAAGTTTGTTTCTCTGACAGAAGGGTTATGGAAATGAAAACTGGACAGTAGAGTAAGATCTACTTTAAACACATCTCCACCTACTAGATCTGACTGGTCTTTGAGGATAAATTAGTCCGTTCGTTTTCTACCCCTTTTATGTTGCTTTAAATGCAACTCTTTTACAGTTAATCAATAAGAATTTGTTGCTATTATACTCAGAAGTTGCTAACAGGATGCTAATAGGTTTGTGCCTTGTGCAGCTCTGCAATTCAATAATGAGCAATAGGAGTCAGAAGCCTACCCCCTTGATGAATTCTCTTAAACATTGATAGCTGATATTTCACTAACAGTAGAAAAGCTAATCAGGTTTGTCAAGGGGACTGAATGTTACTGCAGAAGGTGATAGGCTGTGTGCCTGATCATCTCACTCCATCCAGGCATCAGTATAGGACAGAGACTATAATTTATAAACCACTGTTACTTATAGCAGGAAAGTGGCAATGATAAGAAGGGCCACAAAAGCAATTTAATTTGTAGCTGGATGATTATTTCTCTTACATTGTACCTGTTTTCAACACCGTAGGCAAAGCAAACCATCCCTTCTCACCAATTTTTTTTCAGTCACAAATATTGCACGACATGCATTCCACTGCAAATAAGCTGCAATGTTTATAAGTAGTCACATGCTTCTTTCAACTACTCATGTAAAAGATTTTTCTTGCAGGATAGCACATGCAGACCTCACTTTTTGTTTGCTGTAGTCCATTGTAACTTTCCTTTTTTGTGAAAAAGAAACTTGTGGAAAGTACAAAAACCATGCAAATAAATACTTTAACCTTTCTTTTCTGCACATTTAAAAAACTACCTAAACCAAAATAGAGTCATAAGCCTGAAATTAAAGATTTTAACCCTGTAAAGGATGGAGGCAGATCAGATCACTGGGTGCTTTGCAGAGACAGCAGATGATACTGCACAGTACAATACTCTGTAAATATTTAAAGCACCTAAAACCATAACATTTGAAGATCCGTATTAAAGAAATGCCAGTTTATAACAACAACAACAACAACAACAACAATAAAAAAATGTAAAATTCTTTATAGATTTTTATAAATGTAAAATTTTCTTTATAAATAATTTACATTTCTGACTTCTTTAATTTCTTCAGCATTTCATCATAACTACATGAAAGGAGGTTGTAGTGACGTAGGTGCTGGTCACTTCTGCCGCATCTCAAGTGAAAGGATGAATGGAAATGGCCTTAAGACTCAACAGGAATGGTTCAACTTTGAAATTAGAAAGTTTATTACTAAAGCTTTCACTAAAAAAGAGTGATTAGACATCACAATCAGTTGCCCAGAGAGGTGGTGGAGTCACTATCTCTGGAAATGTTCAAGAGGCAGCTGGAGATGGCAGCTGGGGATATGGTTAGGGGTGATTATGTTGGTACTGGGTTTAGGTGATATTGAAGGTCGCCTCCAATTCTGATTCTTGTGAAAAGATTGCAGAGCATCACGTGTACAAGACCAGCCATAATAATAGTAACATTCACTTCCTTTCAATGTTCTAAAATAATTTAAAATAACAAAAATGTTCAAGTGAATTTATCTTCTAACATACCAAGTTACTTAAAAGAGGAATCACTCATCAAAATAGTGATTTTCAATTATAAATTAACTTTGACATTATTGCTTTTCCTGCCATTTGGATTTCAGCAACTGTGATCTGTAAGCTACAATTTCTAACCTGAATTTAGCAAACCATTAAGCATACTGTAAAATAAAAATGGATTTTCTCTATCACTTTTCCACACAGGTTCACAATAACTAAGAACAACTAACTGCTTTATTGGACACCATGGATAACCTCTTTTTATATCATAAAAGGAAGTCAGATCAACATAATTCTTACCAGTACCTTGTTATTTTGATCCTTTATCAAGAGAAAATGAAAGGATCAACTATGATTTATAAAGGGCACTTATTTCAGAGAGGCCAAAATAGTAGCCCACATTCAAAACAATTTTAGTTTCTTCCCCAACCAAGTTAATTATCACCAAGCATTTGAACTCTGTGGTTAACTTCAGTCAAATCCATATCCTTGTAGCCTTGCAGAGTTAAAGTATGTGAGAGGAAGAATTTGGAAAATAAGTTCTGTATCCCTGGCCTAAAAATCCAGGAAAAAATATTCCATGTTATGTTCAATACAGTAGGAGTATCTCTCCAACAGGATGCCTCATTTGGTTGGTCTAATTACCTACCCCTGCATTAAGCTTGAGGCTGAGTAGTCACCATGGAAATTGTTTCTTTCACTTCCATATTATATCTCAATATCTATGGTTTCTAGTACTGCAGACATATCATAGGATGAAGATTCTCCCACCTTTTAAAACAGCCTTATAAATTCCACTCAGAGATTAAAATATTTCACAAAAATGCACAGAGATGCAGAACAGTTGTGGGTTTCAAATCTATAATTAAATTTGAAACTTTCTTTTTCTGTAATGGAGACTTAGGATACGAGACTCCATTATGGGTACAGCAGTCTATTTGCAAACATTTAAGAGTAATCTAAGAGCTAGATTAGTATTGAATTTCTTTCTTCTATATTGTATGTCAGTGACTCTCAATAACAGTTATTTCTGCCCAATAACTTGAAATACAGTGAAGAAAACATGTAAACAAAAATGACTTTATAACCTACAAACAGAGAAGCAATCAAGATTGATTACAGTTGTGTATATATTTACACTCAATAAGTGAAGAAAATGCTTCTGCAAATTTACTTAACCTGTGTTCTGAATATATTGTTTAAGAATACTTAAGGTGATAGTGCTCCCAAAAATAAGTCCTTTTAATCGTATGCATTCTTAATGGCTGTCCTTCATTCACATTCCAATGCTCAGAATGCAGCCCTACTTCAGCCCTCTCAACCCGACCCATCAGAATGAAATCAAAGGTGAGGATCAGGATGTGTTGCAGGGAAGAGAAAAGCGAGCTAGGACCAGTCTTTCCAATGCTATTTCAAAATTAGATAAACTTCTGCTTAAGAGAGTGTAGGAGATATTTCTCCCTTCAGTTACCTGTAGTAAATTACTCCAAATGGTGGCTAGCTTGATTCAAGACCATCACAATTCTTGGTGACACATTGGTTAGCATACTGGGGTCTCTCTCTGTGATGCACTGACCTGTAGGAGGCTGTGCACATGCCTGAATTTCTGTTTGATTTGGTCTCACTACTTATTTTTGGTGTTTGTCAGAAGCTATGGGATCTTGAATAAAAGTAAGTCTTCCATAGTAATGTTTTGTTGCAAAACATTCTACAATATTAATGTGAAAGTGGTTAGAATGTGTCAAGATTACTGAATCTGTTGACTCTTTAGCATCTTCTTCACTGTAGAGTTTTGGCTTCATAGAGCAGTGTAGCCATTTTGAGAAACAAGTGGATCCTTTCTTGTTTCAAGTTTAAGCATCCTTTTTCTGTGCATTTAATAGTAGGAAAGCTCTGACTGTATATAGAGCAGTTGCAGGTGAAATTGATGTGATGCAAAATAGTCATATTTTTTAATATGGGTGTGGGGGGACAGAGAGGAAACATTATATTAGAAGTGAAATAAAGTAAGGTGAGAGAAAAATCTTGCAAAATAGGGAACCAAAAACTGTTTTGCTAGCTGCACAATGTGAAGAAAAAGGACAATTTCTGGAATTAAAACAAAAAAACCCCAAAATCATATAGTAGAAGAATTGCAAGATTTCTAGGATGCAAATTTAGATAATTGTTAAGAAAAAAAAGCCTGCACTTAAAACTACTCTAAGTAGCCCAATTGAATAAAGATATTTTTAGCCAATGTAAGAGACCTACAGTGAGTAAAATTTAATTTTGTTATATTAAGATAATCACATAGAACACAAGAAATAAATACAGAAGCTATCATCAGAAAAAAAAGAGACATAAAAAACTCACTTGAGGATGCTGGGGTCTAAAGCCCAGAACATTACTGTCAGATGTTGCACGTTTGCAAATTTCCAAATATTAATAATAGTGATTACAATTTTTAGTTTTCCAACACAAGGTACAGAAAGGAACAAATAAGACCAAAGGGAGAAGAAATCTACTAAAAGAAGTACTCTGGTCTTTTAAAGTAAATTCAAAGGACTCTTAAACCTCTAACACTGTTAAGTTTCTTGGACAAGGTCAAGAAATTTAATATTTCCTTCTGTTTTGGTATAAGTTTTATCATGCTGGGATTTCTGATTTTGTATCCGTAAAGTGACAGCAGACAAAATGGGAAATTATACATATTTTTGCAAGCTGCCAGCAATTAAAGTACCACAGTCACAATACATACATGGTTATCATGGAATTATCAACATTTTAAAGACCAATTCTCCACAGCCATTAGACACAACAAAAGACAATTGGCATGTTTACGGTTCCTGTAGTCACTTCTAGTTTTCAATTAAAGAACCAGAAGAGAACAGTATCTGTACTGTGTTTTCAGTCTTTTGGTTACAAAGAGGTTCAGAAAAGTGAGCAATCGTACAAAATTCAATAAGAGAGGAGTGGTGGAGGAGGGAGTTTTCTTGCACCATGACAAAAGCATTTCTCTGGGAGAAAAAGTTGGAGCATGTAAGAATAGGAGCAGTAGAACTGTAAGAGAGATTATGGAAGAAAAAACTGAGTCTGCCTTATGTGAGAATGGGGAAATGCTGAAACACTGAAATATTGTTCTTTAAATGAAATATGGAATAATGTTCAGAATCAGTTATATTCAAATATGCCCAAATTAAATCCTCAAGTTGCAGGAAATTACTAAAGAGAAAAAAAGAAAAAAGATTTAACTTAAAAATGAAATTTATTTTACTTTACAATTTGAATTTATTTAACTCATTTTTTCAACATCATTGATTCAAAGGATTTGAGACTGTTTATCACTTAATTTCATTCCTGCTAAACACCATGAATTCCTGAGTTCTCATTGACTTATGCTTGCATTTTTTTCTCTGGAAGCTTCTTGCATTACAAGACTTCATCTCCATTCTCATAAACTCCTGTGACCAACACTGAACACAGCAAGGGTGCAGTTACAGTCTGTCCTTTTCTTTACTCCCAAGGGAAACCTGAAGTCTGCAATATTTATGTAGGACTTACGGGAAGTCATTATTGACTCTATCTCTCCCTTAACTACTGAAGTGACCAGTAGCTTTTCTCACTAGGCTCAAAACATTGAGGATGTCTTCCCTTTGACAGTTTCTAGTTGGTCAAATCTCTATTTAACTTGCTTCCACCAGTCACTCCCATAATTTTTTTCCCTTTTTAAGCTGAACCCAGATTTACTTCTGTAGGTTCCAGATAAATACATCTTATAATTACATCTCTGCATGTGCAGAGTACCTGGTCTTGCTATTTCCCAACTTCTTACAACAAACAGTATCATTAGATGTCGAATTTTCTCATACTCCTAACTCAAACAGTGAAAGTTAACCTTTTTTACTCTGCTGTTTTCAGGAACTGTTCTGGCACCTTTCTACCCACAACTGTGAAATTACTGTATACATAACACCCTCAATGACAGAAAAGATTGACAATAATTTGAAATAACCAAAGATCATCTTATGCTTTTATAGTAATAAATACTTACAGAGCATTTATCTGTAGCTGCACTGATCACTGTTTCTCCTTTGTATGCAATTCAACCTGATAGGACATCTTAAATGAACCTGTTTAATCTATGCAAAACTTAAAAGACACCTTAAAGTGTGCTGGGCAAGGCTTTCTCATGGCTCACTTCTAAATCCTCATCACAGATTATAAAACAGCAAGACCACAGACAGCAGGGTATGAGATTTTGATGGGAGATCATTATTCACCTAAAACTTCGATATATCAGTTGTGTTAGAGGAACCTCATCTGAAGGTATGTTAGAAAAACTCCAAATCATTTAATTAGGCTTTATGGAGTCAAAACTTTATGTTAGGCTAATGACTTGGTAAGTACTTAAAATGAAGAGTGAACCATAAATGGTTTCCTAAATTGAAATTATATCTAAAAATTTTGATAGATGGACAAAGCTGGTAAAGATGTGAAGCAGACAGGTGGCCAGCAACTATTAATGGCTATTGGCTATATAATGATATATATGACATACACTCCCAGTACAAGTGAGCAAAAAAATTATCTACTGTCCCTAACATTTAAGCCAAAGGTTGAAAGAAAAAGAGTCTCTCCATTGGTTTGAAAGAGATACTGCCCACCATTTTCTATAGCCAATAGCACACTGACACAGGCACTCACTTGGTGACCCTGCAGCTAGTCCCCACCTCCTGGCCCACGCCAAGAGTGGCTGTCCCCTATACACCCCTCAGGCCGGTCTGAGTGGCAATAAAGCAGGGCTGCCCAACTCCTGGAGGCAGCAAAGGTGTTCTGTGCAGCTGATGATAGGAATCTCAAGTTGAGGAAGCCAGAAAAAAGGAGACGAGAAGGGCCACTTGTACAAGTTCTCAAGAGGCTTTAATCTCCAGGAGAGTCCACAGACAAGTGACAAAGCTCCAACAGGGTAACAGCAACTGTCATAATACAACATGAAATGAACAACACCCACACGCTGAGATGTCCAAGGCAAGAAAAGCATATTTCTGGACCTCGATATTTACAGAATTCCAAAAGTGACCGTGGATTGGAGGATGAATCTGCCACCTCTCCAACCACACTGTCAAACCAACAGTCCGTCAATTCTCTCCTCCTCCAGAAAAGAATGCAAAACAATCATTATTTATATGAAAAGTGCATGAGAAACTCAATTTCAAAAATTTAAACATCAGAAGGCTTAGAAGAATTTTAGAAGAACAGGGCAACAGGCAACTTAAGAAAAGGAGGAGTTACTAGGGGAGGATAACCAATAGTAAAGCCACAGGGGAGGAACATAGGCAGGGATCAGATTCTAGGTAACCAATAGGAGATAACATGGGAGGGGATCAGGCTTGGCACACCAATGGAACTTCGAGGGAAGGGTGATAGACAAGGAAGGTTCTAGAGAAAGGGGTGGGATTACATTTGATGGACAAGGGAAGAGGGCAAGTACTTCCAGGATTGGCAGGGAAGGGTCTGGAATTCAGGGAGGTGCAAGGGACATTGACCTTGGGACTGACAGAAGATTAAGCGGGAAAATAGTAATAAACAGCTTCAGGGCAAAACCATTGAGGAAACTGAATGGGTTACATGGAACAAACCACTAAAAACTCACAATAAGGAACACTTTAAGATTACAACAGGAAAAAAATCTACCACAGGACATGATAAGCCTTGCAAATGTGATGTACCTGCTTTGATGTTTCACTATTGAAAATTCACATGAAGACAACATGCAGATCAAGAGCAGTGTCAGATGTTTTACACTCTGTCTGAAAGGACAAGCGACCATTACTAGCTGAGATGATTGGAAATACTTTTTTGTGGATACTTATTGCAAAATGGACACACACACCTTGGAAATGTGAAAAAAACCCCATATTTATAGCTTTCTCAGCTTTCTGCAAATGACACAAGACAGACCAAAAGCAGCTAAGATATATTGTGAAAAAATAAAAAAAAAAAAGAGTTTTTCAAAACACGCTAATTTGGAGTAAAGTTAAAAACTTGGAATTTTGATGTGTATGTTCTACTTTTTTGTCAGGGAAAAAAAAAAAATTGTAAGGAGTACACAGATATTTTAATAATATGAATGGCTCAGGTATAACCAGAATATGTTCATAATATCAGCTTTACAAGCTTTAAAAAGAGATAAAAGGTGCGAACCCTCAAATGAATGCAGTCAGGCACAAGTTATTGAGAATAGCAGGAATGCACACAGTTCCAGACAACCAAAGAAAACACAGTGTAAAACAGGTTTTGACAAAAAAACAGCTGCAGAAGGATCTCACCTTCCAGCCTAGGTTATTCTGCACTACTTCAGAGAGATGAGTCCTGAAATGAAGTGGGAAGACAAAGAAGCAAAAGTAATACCCAGGGCAGAATGGGAAAGACAGATATGGGAATGGCACATAATTAAAAAAATCCAGCAAAGGGGAAAATATTTATTGCCTGTGAAAACGCTCGGTGTTTCTTTTGCATATGCCAGCTGAACAGGCACAAACCTCCAAAGCATGTACAAACACAGAAACTGGCACTGAGCAGAACACTGAATTGTTTTGAGCTTCTATACAAATGACACAAATGGAGGCAGATTAAATGCACAGCACATTACCTATGGAGAAGCTTAAAAAGGCCATATGAATCAAAAGAATGGCATTAGTCCATTTTCCATCAGCATTAATGGGGAAAATACTATACCAGGAAACATTCTAAAAGCATATGGAACTCGCCAAGCTGGCAAAAGACAACTCCCTCTCCAGGCAGTCAGAAGAGACACGTATTGATACAAACAGTCTAATTTTAAAAATTATTCTTGTAAGTTCAACAAAATGTTGATTTTAATTTTTAAGTCTTAAGGGCTACTCAGATGAAAATCATGCCAACACAATCAACACAGACATGATAGAAATGATTAATTAAAAGACAATAAAATTACAGATGTGTTAAAAAAAGTTTGTTTTTTAAATTCTTGTACAAAGAATGAAAAATCACTAAAAGATCACATGAAGGAATGAAATATACTTTTGTAGTTCAGTAATAAAGAAACAGTTGCAGAATCCAGATATGTAAAGGACAAAACATATTTTCTCATTCATATTGTCTCTCATGTCTTATGGATTGTCATTTGTTTTCTACTACTTTTCTACAGTAGATCCAGTTCAGGAATTAATTTCATACTGACAAAACTAAAAAAAGTATTTGGAAAGTCTTCCAAAAGCTGTCATCTTAAAATAAGGCTATGACATGGCTATTCCTGATTTAATGACTTGGAAATGCAAACTAGGTTTGTTTTTAATCCTAACAGCCCCATACAAAGAAGAAACTATTATGAATGTGAACGTCTAAATGAAGGCAGTCAGTCTGGCAAATCTTGCATGTTAAAATTGAGTACTTTAAGCCATTTGTGGGACAAAACAAGTTCTGTTATCAAAACAATTTTTTCTGTCATAAGGGTTTGAAATAAATTAATATAAAAAAAAATTATTTTCAGGATATAATGTACAACCATGGGAGATATTCCTGCTCACACACTTTTTACCACAAACGTAAGCAAAAACTTTATTTTGTTTTCTTGCTCAATAAAGACTGGTAATTTTGCTTTTTGCAGTATTTTGTCCTGCAAAAGCTCTGTGTACTCAGGCTGAGTTGTTTGTTCTGAAAAAAAATTACCGGTTTTTATAGCTTAATTAAAGTGAAAAGAACAAATTCAACAATATTTTCAAGTCAATTTATGCATTAATTTCTTCACTGATGGGATATGAAGTGAGAGAACTCAGCCAGAGTACTGAGGAATGACATACTCCATGGAATGGCCAATTGCAGGTATCAGTTGTCAATTTTAAACATACTATCTCTTACTAATAAAAAATTCTACTAAACTTCTAGCTGGAAGGAAATTTTCATCAATGATGGATTTCTTTGGACAAACTCAGGTATAAAATGCCTGTTTTCTAGACCTTCATAAAGATACTTATATTTGAAAAGCAGGTTGAAGTATCCTCTTATTCAACATTCACAAAATTTCAAAGTTATCTGCTAATAGTAAAATGATTTAAATTCAAGATAAATGCATATTTTTACTTCCTATTAAAGTCTGTGAAGGCAATATTTAGCCCCAGGCCTGTACCTAGGGCTTCTTTCATGCAGAAATTTGAAAGATTTTCTCCTAGTTTCCAGTCCTTTGAACATGGTGAACTAAGAGGTGGAAAAGGTGCATTAGAAGGCTTCTCCTACAAAAATAAGGGAAGAGGAAGACGATTAAATCTCTGAACTCTAATGGAACACTAGAATAGGTTAATTGTAGGGTAAAGTCAATAATATATGAGAAGGCAAGAAGGCAGAATGACAGGTGATTAAAAAATGATCAGTCCTCCCAAACATCAGTTCAGAGTAAGCTCCCAATGAGATATTAGTTGAGCAGGTATATGTGGAAAAATTCACTTCTTAAAAAAAAAAACAAAATCCAAACAGAAAAAAAAGCCCCCAACAACAACAACAACAACAAAAATTTTAAAAGTATCCAACAAACAAATGAAAAAAACCCCACAACATTCCAAACTTACAAGCCTGTTTTTCTTTTGATTATTCTATTGCTTATCACAGATAGGATCCTGGAGATTGTATACACAGGCTGGAATCTATCTTATCGATTGTCTGTGAATTCGATCGTACCATGATGGAACAGCTGACACAAAGTGGAGATATCATGCAGGAGCAGGGAGAAAGGCTGAATTGAACATACCACTCTTCAACAAAAGAAAATATATCCCTCAGCTTCTGTCTTATGATTTGACATACATAGTGAACCTGAAATTCTTCAAACAAGAATTTTTTGCCAGTGGCACAGATGGGTGCCTAAGGCATATTTCAGCACAGGAGAGGATCTGGTCCATCAGTTTATGGTGTGCCACTACACACAGAGGATGCTTGGGTGAACTGCTGTTACAGTTGTTACAGAATCAGCAAAGCACACAAACTTCTATTGAACAAAACTAGAGAAACACCTGTGTTCAACACCTGTTAAACAGAGAATGAAAATCTACCATTAAAAATGCAGAGAAAAATTCATTCAAGCTTGAGGCAGCAATGGGAGAATGCTGCAGTACTTTCAAGGCCTGAAGTATTCTCTCTCATCTGGATCTGAATGAAGGAAATTTTTATCTCAGAACAGCCATCTAGGACCTCAAGATCATTTGCTTTGGCTAGAAATGAAACACTAGAACTATTTTTCTGATCTCTTTCATGTTCATACCTCATGTTATACCTTACTGTGATTACACATTGCCAAGAAGATGAAAAGAACCCAACTGTATTGTCCTGGACTCTCTAGACTCCTAGCTGGACTCCCAGCACCCTAGAAGAGTGAGACAAGGTGCAGCACCTTGCAGGACCTCTAGTGTTAACCACTGTAGTGGAAGGTTTCAAATTCTTTGCCAATTTCCGCTCTCTTTATTTTAGGACACGAATGCTTTTTAGAGTTCAGCACTTTCCACATTTAATTTTCTGATTTTAAAAAACTCATTAATATCACAAAATTTTAACTTTTTTCAGAGAGCTTTAAATTCTGTGGAAATTCCCTCTGGGGATGGAATCACACATTGTTATCATCTACCATATCAGAAAACATGAAAAAATATCTGAACATAACTTTTGAGTATCATCCTCAATTCAGGGAAGTTACATCAGCACAACTTTAATATTATAACAATTATTATTATTATGCAATAGCAATGCAAAAGTAATATACTCCTGACCATATAAGAGAGCAGAATGGCCTCAGGAACGGTAAGCTCTCCATCCTTTCACTGAAGAAAGGCCTTGCAGTTCCACCAACATCACTATATTCCAAAAATCAGACAGAAAGGTTTTTGAATCTTCCTTTTGGATGTTTTGATGGTTGCTCCCACAACACCACAAGTCCAAAATTTGTTCAATGCAAGCTTTTCATGCCAGTAGCTTCTCACTTTCTGTTTTTACCTCTTGACCCAAAATTATATTAGATTGTTATATTAGAAAAAAATATATAGATTTTCCCAGTGTATCTCATTATATCCACATCTTTATCACTAGCATCTTGTATTTTTTTCCAAGACACAGCTGAAAAATATGTGCCTTCTGCTCACATGTAGAAATGGACAACCAGAGTAAGAAACCTGCCACACTTTTTTTTTTTTATATTGTATTTGGCAGGACATCACTCAGCAGCTCATCTTTGATTAGATTCTTCAACTGCCACTTGCTGACAGAGACTGCTTTATCACTAGTCTAGAAAGAGGAAGCGAATTCTCCCAGTCTAGGTAGCTTGATAAGCATTTTCTTCCTGGTTTCCCTCCTACAGTTCAGTCTGGTCAGAATCTGCTTTTAAAAAGCTATCTCTCCTAATTGCAAAAGGAAGTTTTGTAGTTTTTAGTGGGACATCAGAGCGCTTTCATTACATCAGAGAACTGTGAACCTTAGAAGAACCTGAAAAGAGAGTTGTTGGGTAATTTATGGCCCAATTCCAATTCTCCAGATACCGTCTCTTTCTCCTTACCACAACCTCACAGGAAGTCACTGTGGACCTGGCAGGAGATAAAAACAGGAGACAAGATTTTTGCCTGAATAATTTTAGATGTGTAATTCTTTGACAGAGAAAACAGTTGTTTGTGCAGGCAGGGGCAGGGGAAGGTGTGGGAAACAAATAAACTCTTCTGATTTCCTTGCTAAACTTGAAGAAGAAACCTGGTCTGGAAATCTAGCGAATAATTTTATTCTCAGCTGCACTTGGTGCTGTTTAGTGCCTTTGATTGACAGTAGTTAGAGACCACAATACAGGAGGGAAATTACAGATTTTCTTGGCTGTTGTCAAGAAGTATTGAATCTTAGCAGACCTAATCCTTCCCATTCACAACCGATGTATCCCCATATATATATACGTAAAATATAAATACATAAATGCTATATGTAGATTCCGTGTGAAATTGCAGAACTCAGTATTTAATAGATCCAACCTCTCATCTACCTTCTTCTGAATACTTCTGAATATTAACAAACTTCTTTATGATTTACTCTCAATTTTGCAATCTCCTGCCACCTTAATTAAAAATATTCTCATTAAAATCCATGGATCAATAATTTAAATTAAAATCTAGCCATAAAATATAGACAGACTGTGTGTTTTGCAAGAAAGAGTATCAGAAAATCCAGAGCTCCTTGAAAGTCTCATGAAACCCATAATTTCACCTACAATTTAGGACTTAATCTTCAAATTCTACTAGTTATTGAGCTTCTTAATAAAATCCTGAATTTACAACTGTAAGGAAGATTCATGCTTTTTTAAGTAATACAACATTATGCTAAACTATTTTTCACCTAGGGCAGGGATTTCTGATGTGTACCACTACCCCATGGTGGCAACTGTATTCTTGGCAGGTTTTATAGACAACTGGCAATTTAGAACTAACAAGTCTGTCAGATGGTAAGGCAGCTGCTGATGGGCTGTGCCTCTATCACTTCCCCAGATGTCTTCCTTTCTAAAATTCCTATTAACTCAATAAAATCTGTGCATCTGTCTGCAAACAAATTAACATATACTTTTATGAACCCAGGAGATATGTGTTTTTTCTGTAAATGACTGTTCTGAACCCTTCTGGTTGAAATGTCATAAAATTATCCGTGTGCTATCTTTTACTTCAGTTAAGATAGGTTCTCCTTTGTGATATGTCAATTTCAGTTGCTCTGTTATAATTTTTTGATGTTATAAGGTTTTTTCCTAAGTGTTTGTATTAGATATTCTTTGTGTCTAGAAGCTGTAAAATGTTTGACCTAGCCCTTTGAAAAAAATAAACCTTGGTCATTTCATCTTGTTCGCTCTCCAGAGGCAGAGTATCATTACTCATCCATGTATTTGATGTTGACTTGTATGCCAGTGACTGAGATATTTGTCTATTACACAACTTAATACTGTCATTGAAGCATTGTTTTCTAATTTCCTAAGCCAGCAACTTTTTCTGCATTGAGTGATTTTTAGACTACATCGCTAATCTTTTTTCTTTAATATGGAGTGAACCTGTTAAACTAGAATATAGTTTTCATCCCCACATATTCAGACTGTTAGGTAGGATGGTGGAAAAGATTGCAACCTTCCTTTTTACACACCCTGTGTAAATCACCACAGGAACAGATAGCTGAACCAAAGAAAGAAAACAGTGATGGACAATTGCCTTTTCATAAATCTGTACCTGAGATCTGTCATTAACTTTGTCAGATATGTAGCCAAGCAGCAAGAGGTGTGAACCAGCAGAGATGCAAACATAGTGACCTTTAGACAGTGCACTGGATTTAGGTCATTTTTCTTGATTCTCATTGACAAAGGAATGGTGAAAAGACACCAAAGAAGCATCTCCAAACGTGGTGCCAAGAAATTTATTCCCTGCTTGTTTTATCCAGAAAGAATTCTTTTCATTAAATCCTGTCTTATTTCTGGACAATCGTTTAAATAACACACCAAATAACCACAACAAAAATCTTGTTTTCCATACCCCAAAGTAAAAATTGTTTCTTGACAATTATATGGATCTTCTGTGCCTGACAAATCCTATTGGTAAAACTAATTAGTCTAATAATGCCCTACCAGGCTGAAGAAAAATAGCTTTCTGACAATAATGGAACTGGTTGCCTGGGAGAAATACTATGCCTTACTCTCCTGTTTAGAAGTAGAATCAAAGCTCTGAGTTGAGTACTGAAGTTCCCAGACTGTGAATTACACTTGCAACGGAAGATTTCCAGCTACATCTTCTTTGCTAACATATATTCAGAAACATTTAGAATCGTGAGTTACCTTGCCATTCTGCTAGACATTTTAAATGCAATGCAGGCAGTTACTAAGTTTTTTCTTTCTGAATTATTTTAGTTGGTTGGTTGGTTGTTTTGAGGTTTTTTTCCCTGAAGTCTGGGGGGAAGAGGGTGCAGGAGAGAGGGAAATAGCCAACAGGAGGGGATGGGTGTCTTTGGTTTTTTGATTGCTTTTTATTTAAGAACAATTGGTTAGGAAAGCATTTCAATATGCCTTGATCCACAGAATTTTTTAGCCCTATTTACAATTAGAATATAGCTCCTCAGTTGTAGGATTCTGACACTATTTACATTCATAAAGATTGATTTACATAACAATTTTCATACTTTCATCACAGGATAGTTACTTTTGGTTTGAACTTTTTAAAAAGGTTCACAAAACTAGTGAAGTTTGATCTTGTAAAGTTGTGTTTGTTTATCCATTTGTTTGGTTATTGAAGATTGTCTGGAAAGGAGTTATTTCTCATACTGTAGTATTAAGAAAATATTAACAAAGTTCTTTTTTACCACTGTGTTGGGGAAGATGATACAGGAAAGCCTTATAAATATGATTGCCAGGAAAAAGATTTTGAGAATATGGAAACTATAAGCAAGATTGAAATGAAAGCAAGCTTTGAGATACCTTAGTTACTGAACAACTAGAAAAACAGTGGTATGGCCAGATGAAGGTAATCCCCTTTTGATGAAACAATGCCCTCTGCTTGCAGACAGGTCCAAGGGTCAGAGCAGCTTGGCAGAAGGGGTCCAAAGAGTAGTTTTTAGGGTTTAAAATGTAACACAGTATGGTAATGTAATGATTCTTATAGGCTGTATGTAAATGCTATAGGATTTGTATCTTGTATTATATTGGTTAGTGAGAATTAGAATATTCAATACAGAAGAAGATTTATTGTATTGTAACAGGAACCATTCGTTCATTCTCTTCATCTTTCCTTTACCACACTCTTACATTCATTCTCTCTCTCTACCACTCTCTTTACCTCTCTCTTTGGAGCCTGCTCCTAGCTGTGGCTGGCAGCTCCCAGCAGGGCCCCTGCACCCACGCCCTCTGCAATAAACCACAAGTCCCAAGACCTAGCTTCAGAGATCTCTCATCTGCATTTGTCCTGACTGTCCAGACCCCCAGCCACTCCTACGCTACTGTTCACTAGGTACTGCAGAAAAAAAAACCTACTGAAGTTGGACCATTAAAATACTCTTATTACTCTCAATTCTACAATTTCTTTCTCCTCAGTTTTTTATGCCATGATTTCATTGGCCCTTCACTTTCCCAAGATGCTGGAATTTCCTTCCTCAGAAAACATCAAAACACCCTGAGATTTCAGTGCTGGTTCATTTTATTTTGTGTTCACCAAAGACTAAGTTTTCTTTAAAAGGTTGAGTCTTCGTCTCCATGTGCACAGGTAACTGTAATCTGTGACTACCTTCCTAAAAAGACTCTTCTTCTATTTTTTCTATTAATTAATATATAGCTATTTCCACACAAATATCATAGAATTATAAAATAATAGAAAGGTGTAGGTTCAAAGGGACCTTAACAATTATCTAATTCAACACCTTTCACACTAGACCAGTTTGCTCAGAGCTCCATCTCATCTAGCCTTGAACACTTCTATGGACTGGACATCGACAATGTCTCTGGGCAACTTTTTTCAGAATAAACTCATTTCAATTGCTTTCTGCTTCAAGGGTTGTTCAACTTGATGTTTCTCTTATCATGAATTCTTTTCAGGTTTTCATACTTTTCACTTGAGCTACCCCTCCAGATATTGCTATTGATAAATTACTAGTAGTGGATACTTAGGGAACACAAAAGTCAAGATGACATACATGACATGAAATTTCTCTGATGCATTCTGTTAATCACTGAATTAGGGAAGCCTACACATGGGGGAAGCAATGTGTTTCATAGGTGCCATTAAGCCCCTATTTCAGAAATTGATCTAGTTTCTGTTTAACCATTCTTATTTAATTTGTACCAGTATAACAAAGTAGCATTATTTTCTATGTTCAATTACTCATTCCAATAAAAAAGATGCCACTTATGTGCCTCACTGATGTATTTTGGGAGGTTTTTTTGAAAGAGAAAAATGACATTACCCATTCAACATCTATGAAAATTAATAAACTTTATACACATATAGATACTGTTTTCTCTCCTATGTCCTCTCAGAGCTCTGTCTCCTACACTAAAGTAGTCTTTGGACACATACAAATATATAATGTTATAATAACAACATTTATGCTACTACAGTTCACCAAATAGATCAGTATGGAAAAAGAAGTTATATTAAAGAATATTTTAGATGTAGTTCTTAACTATTTATACAAACAAGTCTATTCATACTGTAAATGAAAATTAATGATACATTAATGATAAGATGTTGCTGCTTTGTCAGACAAGATTACAATTTTTTGACATTTCCACGTTGTCAAGTTTATCTAAAATGTCTTCTGCTCAAGGGCAATAAAATTTAAAAAGTATTTGAAAAATAAAGAAGGTCAGAAATCCTTCTAGTAATAAAACAGTACATTTAAAAGTTGTATAAAACAGAAGCTGGAAAAACATTTTTGCTGAACCATTTTCTGTTAAAAATAGTTTCCTGTAAGTTCAAAGGTTTCATAGAAAGAGTTAAATTTATCTCTATGTTAAAAGTATTTATTTACATTGATCTAATAAACAAATTAGTAATATTGGCTTAATATCTATAAATAATACTTAATGATAACAGAAAAACATTAATAAAATACTCAAAAGCATGCCATCAAAAGATTTCACTATCATCTAAGTTAGTATTTTCTAAGTTTAAACTGAAAATTCACTGATACTTTTGAGAAAGGAATTTGGGAACCATAGAATAAGTAATGTCATCAGAGATAGCTTAACTGAATTCTGACTGCTCCCCCAAAATTCTAAGTGTAAGCCATGGCTGAGAATACAATCCTTTTACTTTAAAATCACCTTGTTTACCAGAAAAGAAGAATTTACAAGGAAAGGCATATTGCTTTACACACTATTGCAGTCTCATTGAGGGAGAGAAAGGATGTGTGTCGGCAACAACAGTCCTTCTCCATTTCTAGGAGGAATTTTAAGTCTGAAAAAATTTAGTACATAATGATACTAAGAAATCACCATTTAGCTTCTTTGCATTAACAAACAGCTTTATTAATCTTAACTGTTTCTCATTTTAGTTCTTGAATGAGAAAAATAACTGTACCTTTAAACGTATATTTGCCAGGTGTCAGAAAATGACAAAATGGAAAGCGAAAAAATTTCAAGATCAGTATGGTGCTTACAAGCCAAGCTCTGTAGGTTTTCTATGAAACTGTGTATTAATGTCAGGTTTCACACTATTAAAATAGCTGTTTGGGAAAACACCTCTGTAAAAGCCTGTAATCAGCTACTACTCTGCACTACATTACAGTTATTGCAAAATTGGTTCCGACAACATATACTGCCACTTAAAAATACTCTCTCCATGTACCATAAACTGAAATATTTTTCCTTACCACATACCAAATAAAACATTTCAGATCTCTTTTAATCAAAAATGTAGTCTCCCAAGTTATTTCATACTAAATGGTTAAACTCTGTAAATGAAAAGGTAGATGGTGATCAGTGGCTCATTCTCCACTCATTTTAAGTGGAGAATGGGGAGGAGAGACGTGATGTTTCATTCAGGTACAACCACATTTTCTGTGTCATAACCATCTGCAAAACAGCATTTATATAAGCACATTTTACAGTAAGCTCTAAACATCTACTGGGCAAAGCTTTGGCATCACAACAGGATTTACCCTGTTTCTGTCAAGGACAACATACTCACAGAGCAAACAAGGGTAACCCAGGGATTCCAGCTGCAAGAGGAAATACAGGGTGCTATGTAACAATTCATGCAGATTTTGCAGCAGCAGGTGGACATTTTGAAAGCAATTGATGACCATTTGGCTTTTGTACCAGAAGTTTTGAGTTTTAAACCAAACCAGCCACAAAATGCATTGTGCATGTAGAATGTGAGTCTGAACATACCTGATCCTTCTGTCTCATCTTTAGGATACCAGATAAAATAATTTACATTCCTACTTCCTCAGAAGTAAAGCCCCAAAGCACAGCAGACATAACTTTCTTCTCTTCCGTTCGTCATTAAGAATAATTTTAATTTTCTGAGGTAGAGTCTAGTTGTGAGATGTGCACAAGTGGACCCTTACAGCTTGTACAGACCATTTTGAAATCCATGTCTCATGCTGTGACTTTTAAGGTCTATTTCATTGCTTCCACAGAGGAGTAAATTAGTAAGCTTCTTGATCATTAGTGTAGATCCTCTTCATGAGAGCACTAGAAGAAAGCATGGTTAAAATGGGAAAATACAGGAAAATTGAAAACATAACAGAGATGCAGGCATAGTAGTTACAAACAAAACTATTTGTTTGTAACCTGCATTTAAATAACTACATAGATAAAAATTTTGCAATGACAATTCAAAAACTCTTGTGTTCAATTTCCTGGTTACGTACTTGTAAGTCTCTGGGACATTCAACATCAGCTGAAGTTGCTTTCCTTAGTTTGGTTAGACAGATGCAGGAGAGCTAGTTCTCAGATTCAAAAAAAACCACATGGCTTAAAAAAAAAAAGTAGATAATCTTTATTCTTTGTGAAGAAAGAAACAGGAATAAAAAGAGAAAGGCATAGCATTCCTGTTCTTTGGAGTCATATAGTGGAATACTTACCTTTCCTGTGAATGATCTCTCTGTCTGATCTGCCAAGCTTGAGGTGTCAGCACTATGGAGCAGGCTCAAATATATGCAGTAATATGCACAATACTAAATATGTTACATCTGTATAACAGAGATTTTTTTTTGTTTGGGGAGGCTGGGCAAAGGACAATGATTTGGCTAATAACACTAATAATAGTTTCTAACAGTTGTGCATTTTTTTCTCATAATAACACACAAATTGAAAAATTCCATTCAAAAACAGATACCTTCCTGAACACCTCCCGTGTGATGGCTGACATGCCATGCTAGCAGCAGTCATAACACACTATGCAATATCCTTTCCTCCCAAGTGTTTTAATTTAATAAAGTTGGCAGACCCGGCACTCACAGGCTTTTTAAAATTCCCTTTCTCTCTCTCAAATTATTTGTTGTTACTGCCTTTTATCTTGTGTGATCCTGTAATCACTACCTGAAATTATCCTGAATCTTTATTTTATTTCTTTTGTAACTCCTTTTTACTACTTTGATGGCCAAAATACACTTTCTTATTGGCTTAAATTTCAACTGAATTCATGCAGCAGAGTACTCAGATGGAACAAAACTTCCAGGTGTTAGCAGGATAGCAGCCGTGGTAAAAGGGAACTGCTAACTCAAACACTTATTGGGAAATGACCCTAGCAACTGCAAGCCACACCACTGTTCTTGTAAGCTTCATCAGGGAGCATGATAATTCTTAAAAACCATTGTTTTGGGGAATTTAATAACTCTTGCTGTTTTTCTTATTCAGTTTCATTCACAGAATTGCACAAGATTGGCTCCAACTTTCAAAATAGAAAAGATGCACTTGAAAGCATAACTTCAAGTCATATTTCAGAAAGACATGAAGATATTTTGCCATCACTAGGGAATTCCCAGAAGCCATATAGAAAAAGGTAGCATAGTGAGTCAGCATGTTCTGCAGTCCTGAATCAGAACTAGCCAGCTGAAGCCCCCAGCTTAAGATGGGGGAGAATCAGAGAAGTACAAGTGAGTTAAGATAAAGATAATGTAACATATAAAGTGAAAGCCATGTACACAAGGAAAAGTAAACAACATCCACTGCTCCCCATGAACATGCAGGTGTTTAAATATTCCCGGGAAAGCAGGATTCAATCACAGTGACTCGGGCATACAAACTATCACACCAAAAATTCCCTTGTTCTTCTTCTCCTTTCAGCTTTGCAGGGTGAGCATTACTCCATATGGTCTGGAATATCCCTGTGGTCAGTGTCAGCTGTCCTGGCTGTGTTTCCTCACAACTCCTTCTATACCGCAAGCCTGCTTACCACTGGGGTGAAGGGCAGAAAAGCCCTTGGCTCAGTGTAAGCCCTGCTCAGTGGTAACTAAAATATCCCTGACTTAACATAGTTTTCAGCACAAATTCAAACCACAGCTACTAAATTCATACCAGATACTGTGAGGAAAATTAACTATATCCCAGCCAAACCCAAACTCACATTATCCACCCTAAACTGTATAGTTTTATATCATGTTCAAGTAGCAGACTATCCAATACATCCTCATGAAAGACTCTGTCCCTCCTCTCCATCCTTTGATGAAATGCCTTATCCCACTTTAACTTTTCAAAATACATCACCATGTCAGACCTCAACTAAAGCAACAACTTTTACAAGAAATTCAGACACAGGACAATTCATTAAGAAAATTAATCAAAATTAAAAGTTTGTGTAAGCCCTCACAAGTAGCTGATGTATGCAAGAGCTGAAAACCTATATTTTAAAAAACACTACAAAATAATATCTTATGTTAGAATTTCCTAGGTACAATTTTTATATATAGACACTATAAACTGCATTATACAGTCATATTTACATTTAATAATACAAGAAAATGCATAATTCATCAATATGAAAAGCTAAAAATTGTGTCTCTGGTCTTTTGACTGATGTGGAAAAGCTATTTACCAGCATAATTTGTTTCAGTTGTTAAAAAGAATTGGGTTTTGAACCTCTTGGAGGTAAACATACAGGGGAAGAGGCAAGTTGCGCAGCCAGGGAGAAAGAGAAGGAAGAAGCCCTTGCAGCACTAGAGGTTGGGGAAGAGGAAGCTGTAAAAGCAGCTGCTGTTGGAGGCCAGGCTGAGCAACTGGGAGGCTCTTGGAGCACAGGCGGCTGAGTGTGTGCAGGGCTGCAGAAAGCAAAGCCTTGGCAGCATGTGGAGGGAGGTGAACCTCGGGGTTTGTCCAGCGCTGGGCTCCTGTATGCAAAGGCAGCCGTGGCTGTCCTGGCAAGAAATCCTGCCCCCAGTGCCCCACCCGTGCCCTGGCCAGGGTCCCTTCGCCTCAGACCATTGGTCAGTTGGACTCAGCATCCTCTAAGAAGCGACAGCAGCAACCCAGAGCTGTCTGGTGTGCAACTCAAAAAACCCGAATATCTGAGCAAGCAATGGCGTCATTCCAACACCACCACCCCGCTTGTTGTCCTTGCCTAGAGTGAGTAGCCCACGTCTTTGCAGCAAGATCAGGATACTCCTGTACCAGGCAGGATGGACCAGGCCACAGGCTGCTTCAGCTCCAGGTAGGCTCCCCTACAGCCCAGGGACACATGGCCACAGCTGGGTGTGCAGCAGGAAGGGATGCCTTTCTTACAGATGCCACTCTGTGATCTGCAGGAAGTTTTTTAGCAGTGATGAGGCAGTGCAGAGCACGGCCATTGTTCTGGGCCACAGCCCAAAGACCAGCGAGAGTCATCTTCCCCTCCTTCAGGAGGAACTGGTGGTCACCAAGCTTCAGTAAGAGCCTGTGGGCCCAGATGCCTTTGCCCCATCCCTGTCCCTGGGCCTGGGTCCAGCTGGCCTGTCTTAAGCCCCAGGCCTCCAGCCCTTGGGGCTGGATGCACCAGTGTGCATGCAGGTGTTGTTGGGCGGTGTGGAGAAGGGGTGACACACCAGAGCTCTGTGCCAGCGGACGCCAGGGAGGCCATCTGCCCCTCACTGCTGCTTCTGGTCTCTGCAGCCGGGGCACCACCCTGCATCCCCAGCTCTGCCTGGCCCTGGACCAGCTGAGTGCTGAGCACCAGGAAGGAGGTGGTGCTGCAGGCAGAAGCAGCAGCAGGAAGGCAGTGATGAGGATGCCACCTCTATCATCATGTTCTGGCCCAGCAGCTCCTGCTTTGCCACTTTTGGGTGAGTCATGGTACCACGTGCCATGGAGGGGCACAAGAGTTTGCCAGTCATGGCAAGGAGGAGGCCTTGGGCAACCTAGCTTCTGGCCTCTGTGAAGAGCAAAAGCAGAGAGTGTGACCCAGTCAGCTTTGGCTTGCCAGAAGGCAAGGGCAAAAGCCACTGCTCTGGCAACTGACAGGGAGGCAGGGCTTGGGCAGCATTTCTGTCCTGCCCCCACCACAGGGCTTCATGTCCCTGGGCATGGGGTGGGACCATGCGGACAAGCCTCTCTGCCCTGCCAGGGGCTGGGAGCAACAGGGCCTGATGCTGGTTCTCTTCCCGTCTCATCTCTTCCTGCAGCTCCCAGGCACTGAGGGTGGGCACACTACAGGGGTAAGATGCTGCTGCTGCTGCTGCTGCCGCTGCCACTGCCGCAGGGAGATGCTCCCACAGCGGCCACAGCAAGCGCACCAGGGAACACAGCTCCTCAGCTGGGGAGAGCTGTGGCTGCCGGCAGCTGTCAGGCACAGGTGCCTGATTGAGGCACTAAAAGTGGCTTGGGGCTCTCTCCCCATCCCTTTTGCCACTACACAGGACCAAGGGAACCCAAGTCAGCCACCTGCCAAGAATCAAAGCCTTGGCTGTGCAGTTGAACAGCTGCTGAGCAGCGAATGTCTCTGTGCTGCCAGCTCTTTGCATGAGCACTGCTCTGCGTGCCCAGCCCCAGAGGCACAGCTGTTCACCTTCTTGCATGGCTAGTCTCTTGCGCAGCAGAGGCCAATGAGTACCTGGAAGCTGGAAGAGCTGCAGAAGGTCAGAAGGGGCAGCCTTTCCCCCCACTGTGGCATGTGGCTGTGCTGGGCTGCTGGGGAGCCTTGCCTAGTGCACTGACCTTGTGTGCTGGGAAGCAAGGGGCCCTGCTACCACTGGGCAAGCAGAGCCTTCAGGGAGCCAGCAGCAGTGCTGGCATGTCCTTGCTGCTGCCGCTGGCAGGAGCACTGTTGCGTGGGGCAGAGAAGCCAGCGGGCCAGAGGCTGCCAGCTGTGTGCCACGCTCAGGCTGCTGGGGCTGGGTGGCAGCTGGCTGTTGGCCCTTTGTGCTGCAAGGCTCTTCTCTGAGAGCAGCTGGCTTCTTGCTAGCTGATCCCAAGCAAAGTCCTGCCATGGCTCTGTCTGATGAAAGAGGATGACTTGGCTGCTGTCCAGATGAGTTTGGGAAGGAAAGGCAATCTTCTGCTCTGGCCGAGCTGTGCTCACTTGTGCCCTGAGTTGTGGCCATGCAGAGGTGGCACCCTGAGGGAGGACTTGTGCTGCTGCCCACAGTTTGGAGAAAGGCAGGGCCAGGGCTGGGGTTGTTTGTCCACAAAGGGAAGGCATCTTCTGCAAAGCTGAGAGCGTCAGGGCAGTTCAGGAGCTGTGTCAGGCTGTAGACCACGGCCTACCTGTGGACATAGCAAGCCAGCTGGCACTGCTGCTGGCCATCATCCTCAATGTAAGCCCTCCTGTTCTACCACTGCAAAAGCTCCTGCCTGAACTACCATGCTCCAAGGCTCACCAGCAGCCCTTGGCCTTGCAGGACTTCATGAGAAGCATCCCTGCCAAGTTCCTCATCACAGACCTCTACTAGGACTAGATGGCAGCCATGCAGATGGCCAGCAGGGAGGACAGGATATCAGCTAAAAGCATAAGTGTAGGTGGCAGCTTCCAGCTCTGCAGCAGGCATTGCTGGAAGCCTAACACTCACCTGAAAGGGGACACTTTCTTGAAGAGGCTGTGTTCTTGGGCACCTCCCTCTTGCTGGCTGGCAGTCCCATTGCAGAGCAATGCACTGGGAGCCTTCATTTGTGTGGGCTTGGAGCAAATCCTGAGCTGGCCAGCAGCACCGCGCTTCCTTCTTGCAGGAGCCCTGACCACAGGCTGAGTCCCCAAAAAGCCATGCGGCACAGCTGATGGCTGCCCCCTGCCTGGGGCCAACTCTGGGGATGTCCGTGGGCAACATGGGCCTGCTGATGAATGTTGCCGTCCAGTTCCCTCAGAGTGGCCAAGAACTTGCCTGCTGCCAACCTGCTCCTCCTTGAGCAGCTGCTGGCCCTGCTGTGGCATATTGGCCAGCACCTGTCCACCAGCCACATGACCTGCAGCAACCTGGCCATCTGCCTGGGGCCAAATTTGCTGAGCCCAGTGGAGGAGGAGCAGCTGGAGTTCCAGGCCATGCTGGCTGAAAACAACAAGGTAATGGCATTTTCAGCAGCTGGCTGCAGCCTTGCTAGCCAAGCTAGTTTGGCTGCCCAGATGTGTCGTACCTGGCAGCCCCCTGCCTCCAGCCAAGGCCGGTGCAGACGCTGCCTGCAACAGGTGCCACACAACCACCTCCTTCTGTACAGAGGCACTGTTCAGCAGTGATGGCAAGGGCTACTTGGCATACTCTCAGGCTCCCTTGGGACAGCAAGGCTCTGGAAGAGCTGAGGGCGATGGTGGTGGAGGCTGGGTGGGCAGGGAAGAGGCACGGGCTGAGAGGGCTGGGGGGGCTCAGGGCATTGAGGTTGCTCAGGGGGATGGCAGCACTGCGGGGGCTGATGGGCTAAGAGGTTTTGAAGGGACTGGGGAGCTTGCGGGTGTGCTGAGGCTATGGCAGGGCTGAGAGCACACCGCAAGTGAGTCAGTGCTCCCTTTGTTTCCTAGAGATCTCCATCTGCTCAACATTTCCAGAAGGGCCGCTCTGCATGGCTCCAAGGGTCTGAGGGGGAGGGAGGGAAGATGGGCCAGCCACATATGTACCAGGTTAGCATTGTGTCTGTGTATAGTTGTCTTTATCTGTCTCCAGTTCTATTTCAGCAGATATCAAGTTGCATAGCTGTACAGTTCTATGTCTTTCGTTACAGAGGTACATAAGTGTGGATTGGTACTTTAGTATTTGTGTAGCTCTTTATCAGGTTGTGCTGTATATAGCCATTTAACAAAACGATTTATGGTGTGTAAGTATATTGCCACAGATGGCAATATACTTACACACCGTAAATCGTTTTGTTCACCTTGGTATGAATTTCTGTGTAAACATGCATTGCATTGTACAGTTTTGTTTAAGCTCTGTGGGTACTTAGAGAGTGCGATTGATGTTTGTTTCTGTCTATCCAAACATGTATATCTGTATAGGTGTGACTTTGTAAGCTGTCAGACTTTAGATGGTGTGAACTGCAAATGATAGTTTATGTAGTTGTAGCTTTCCATATAGTCAGCAGAGCAGCACCACTGGAGCAAGGTGCAATCAGTGAAACTTGGGAACTGAAATAGGTGTTGGTTGGTGTCATTGGGAGCAATTAGCAGATGTCCACCTTAGGATCCAGGAGGGCTTTGGCAAAGAGTGCTGATGGGGATAGGGGAAAAGAGGCAGGCGTGCCCAGCCGATGCCCTGGTTGCATAAAGAGAGGGCAAGGACCTGTAAAAGGGTTTGGGCACATGGTGGAGCCACATGTTTGGGGAGAAGGTGCTGAAAGGGCCTGCTAAGGAAAGCTCCAATTGCTATTGGGAATGCAAGCAAAGGAAAGAAAGCCCCAATCCAAGGGATATCTTCCTTCTTTCAGGACTGCCCAACCCAAACCCATCCATGCTTCTAGGCCTAGCTTAAGTCCCATTTCTCGGGGCTGAGCATGGGCAAATCACATGCCCCTCAAGAGCTACCCTTGGGTTTTAGCCTTGGCTTCCACAGCCAGAGGCAACCTCCTGCCACCGGGTGAGTAGCATGAACACGGCCAATGTGCTGCCTAAGGAGGTTGGCTAGGGACTCTCCAGCAACCAAGGCATAGTACAGTCCCATCTGATTAACACATCTCGTCAGCACTCTGAAGAGATGGGACATCCTAATGCATGCTGGGACCCTTACGATAGCCTTGACTCAGGCATAGGGGCATGCAAAGGAGCAGCACTGTATGGATCATGGCCAAAAGTGCTGTGGCTTTTCCATGAGCTGGGGAAGCTTTGGGGACAGGTTACCTGGTAGCAAGGGGCAGTGCTGCCTGCCCTCTCCTGTCCTCTGCATGGGCTGTTGCCTTTGAGTGATAGAGGGGATGGGCTGAGTGTCCCCTCATACCGTGGGCAGAGGGCACACAGCTGGCAGAGGAGGTTCATGGGTGGGAGGGTCATGCTGCTGCCAGGCAGAGGGATCTTGAGGGGCTGGAGAAGGGGGCTAGCAATGTATTCATATAGTATAAATTTCATTTTGGTTAAAACCATTTTTCTCACTGTATATTTACAGCAGTATTTAATTGATCATTAATAACAATTGTGATTGCCCCTAATTTTCCTATGCTTTGCCTTTTTAATTGACTCTTATTTTCTGAATATGATTGATGTGCTTTGCCAATGCTGCTTCTTAATCTGCTACAAGTACACAGGTATTTTCAGCATGTTTTCAGATTTTAGTAATTTTATTATATCCACATAGATGCCTTCTATAGAAGATTTTAAATATATGTTTAAATGAACATATATTTCGGCAGGTCTTCTTTGACATCTCAGGCAGTCTTGATAAACATTGCTATTCAGAGATAAGGAGAGAGAGGAGAAACTGTCATTCACAACTCCATGTAATCCCAGTGGGAAACTATCTGTGAAAAGAAGATGCATTCTCTTTAAATTCTTAACCTTATTAATCAAAACCCATTGACACACTTATGCTTAATTTAACATGAGACATTCCGTTGAGTAATTAAAAGCAGATATTGAAATAATTAATTAGACACCAAACTGATAAAAATTTTGTTTTCACTGCCAAAGGTTTACTAAAAGGTCAGGAACATAATTAGTGTTCTCCTCTGTCCTTTAAGTTGCAGGGAATGATAATGGAAGATAGAAAAGGACACAGCAAATTAATATCTGTCTCTGTGACTTGTGTCACCAGCAAAATTTTTTGAGTTTTGGTCACTGTTGATCTAGAAGACATCAGGCCTACTCACAACAGACAGTATACCAAGGACAAAGGATCTTTGCACTGAAGTTAGGACTCTTCAACAGAACTTTTAACTGTATGTGAAGGGGAAAGGTGTGAAAGCAGGCTCCCTAAGATAAGCCTGAGGGCAGCACAGGAGTGTTTGAGGGATAGTGTGGAGTCCTTCTTTCTGTTTCATAATGTGCTGAGTAGAATGGGGCATATTTAAAAAATGTAAGAGGAAACAGGACATTTTTTCCTAGTCCCATGACTATGACACCACTGTGATAAGCAAAACCTGAGTTTTACTGACATGAGTTATGGCCGGGTCATTACCCTCAGGGCAGGAGCCCATCAGGGAATGCCGGCTGGCCAGGATAGCTCAGCAGGAGGCTCAGGCAACCTAGGCAAGCTAGAGTGATTTGCAGCTCTTTGTGATAATCAGCTCTTTTGTGATATTCAGCTCTTTAGCTTGCTAGGTGCCACAGCAGCAGATGCAGGGGAGAGAGGAGAAGGCCGTGTGAGGTTTCGCAGGATTCTTTTATTCGGGTCTCCACGAAGGGTCCAGTGACAGCTCTTCTGCCGAACCGGGCAGAATTAGGGGGTTTTATACCCTACAGGGGTTTTGAAAACTGTCCAATAGTAAGAGTCAGGGGAAAGTGACCTATGGATTTATAGGGAGATAAGCAGGGTCCGAAAGGCGGAAGAGAGGGACTGCTAGGGTCATGCTGACTCGGCATTTCCTAGCTCTTAGGCTTCTGATCGCCAAGGAGGTCGTGCAGGCCTTGTGCCTGCTACAATGAGTAATATGACTGCTGTGTTATGACAGATGGTTGTAGGCTCTTCAGGAGGGATGGGCAGGGCTGGTGAGGTGGCAGGGTGGAGCTGTGTGTAAGGAAGGGATGGGATTGTATGACACTTGTAGACGGCAGTGAAACTCCTGAGAGCCTTGGGTAGACATGACAGTGAAAGAAAATAAATATATTGTTGTGGGGACCATGCTGTCAACCATCCATCCAGGATGATAAATTGATGCATTTTTCCACAAGGAATTAAGGAGTATGTCAGAACCACCTGACTCTCTCTGTGAGTGATTTCAGTTTCTCAAGCATCAACTAGAACATCATACATCTGACAAAAACAAATCCCAGAAATTTCTGAAGTTTCTTAAAGATAAATTTCTGGAGCAGATAGTAAGGGAAACAGCTAGGACAGGTTTGTTGTTTCCATATTTGTTGCTTGCTAACAGAGAGGGCAAAGCATAGATTGGTGACTGTCTTGGTCACAGTGACCATTAAATGTTTAAGTTCCAAATTCTTTGCTCTAGTAAGAAAACTTCCAGCAAAACTTTGGCCCTGGATATGGAAAGAGCAGATCCTGGGCTGCTTAGAGAACTACTTTGAAAGGTTGCCATGGAATGTGCTTTTGAAGGTGCTGGATAGAGATTGGTGCTAAGCAGGGGTCTCTGCTAGGACTGGTACTGTTTAATAACTGTTTTAATGGCATAGATAGTGGGATTCAGTGCAGCTGCAAGAATTTAGCAGATGACAGGAAGCTGAGTGACAAGCTCCAGAAGTGGGCCCACAGAAAATTAATGAGTTTCATCAAAGCAAAGTGCAAGGCCATGCATCTCAGTCTACAATTTCTTCAATAGAGTAAGTGGCTGAGGAGGTGCTGATCTCCTCTCTCAGATGACCAGCACCAGGACACAAGGAAATGGAATGAAGCTGTAAGGGGATGTTCAGACTGGCATTAGAAAGAATTCTTCACTGACAAAGTGGTCAGTTGGAACAGGCTTTCCAATTAAGGAGGTAGAGCACAAAACTTGTCAGAGTTCCATCCAAATGATGCTTTTAGTCATATGGTTTATGTTTTGACAGTCTTACAAGGATTAAGAAGTTGGATTTGATGATCCTTGTGGGTTCCTTCCATCTTGAGATATTCTACGATTCTGTGACGTCATGTACTTTTATGAACATGAGAATAGTCTAAATAGAGACATGTTTGCAGCACAATCTTATAACACTTATGTTCATGTGAGTTATACTGATAATGCCAGGAGAACAGGGATGAAGAACAATCTTACAATAGCCATGAACAGTTCATTAAATGCTGATAGCTAAATCTTCAGAAATATTTTATCCTCTGTTCACATAAATTCATGTCTTACAATGACAGTTATGAAGATCTATGTCTTTACCTTGAAAAACAGCATAGGTCATGAAAATTTATTCAACTGTTCTTAATGTTTGTTGGGTTTTTTTGAATACAGATGCAGTTCTGGTCACCTCATAGTAAAAAAAAATAATTAGCATAACAGGCCCAGCTGGGTAATAATTAGCATTGACTTCATGATTCTCAGAAGGGTGATCAATACTTTATTATACTATACTTATTAAGAAACCATTGCTTTTATAGACAGTTATGATACAGGTGGACCTAATTGGTCCTCCAATCCAAAAACCATCACCATTGGCTAATTAAGAAACCACCCTTTGGTAAGCAAATCTCCATAACACATTCCACATGTTCACAACAACAGGTGCAGAAAGTGAGGATAAGAATTGTTTATCATTCTTTTCTCTGATCTTCTCGCAGCCTTCCCCAGGACAATGCCTGGGAAAGTTATGTCTTGCTCTCTGTGTCCAAAGAGCTGCGGCCACATAAAAGATATGGCTCAAAGGGGAAAATTACAATAATAGAGGCTTCTAACTAGAAAGGAACTAAATGAGATTGGAATTATCTATATAGGGAATCAGAGGAAGCAATAAAAGAATTATTGTAAGACAAGTGTAGAAATTATAGATAATACATAGATGTCACCATACCTGAGATACATTAAAATTAAATTAATGGGGTTCTTCATCACTGAAAGGAAATATGGATGGTGGTCTCTAGTTAACAATAATAAATAATAACATATAACATAATAAGTACTTAACAATGTTCCAGTTAGAAATTGTAAGTACTTAATATGTGATAGTTCCATAACTTGGAGAACATATAGTCCGTATTTTTTATGCAAAGAGAATAGTACAGCTATTTTGCCTAAAAAGAGAATTGAAGCCTTAGCAAAAAGAGTAACTGAATAAAATAGGGTTTTTATTCAATCACTGTTTCCTTTCATTTTCTTTAAAGCATTCATATGCTTCATATGTTTGGGTGCCTATGTAGTCTTTTTCCTCTTGGTAAAATATATTGATTTCAAAGTTTACTCTAGTGGGTTGACCCTGTCTGGATACCAGGCACCCACCAAAGCTTCTCTATCACTACTACCCTTCTCAGCTGGACAGAGAAGGGAAAATGTATTAAAAGTGTTGACCCATTGGTGTTCATATGTCTGAAGCTTAACACAGGACAGACCCCTCTAGCTTCATCAGCCAAACAGCCTGTTTCATTGCTCCTGAAGAGCTTTTATAGGCCATTCAAAAACTCCCGATGCTACACAGGCATTGGTCTAGTCTCCACGCTTCTCAGACTCTGGACCATTCAAATGCTCTCATTTTAGGAGATTTGTCATTGGTTGAAACCTCTGTCAGTCAGGCCAGAGGCTGGTTCATGGAGCTGGGCTGGACTTTTTATCCATGGCCAAATTAATGTTCAGTACATGTCAGCTTGTACTGCAACATCTCTTCCTTTTTGTCTGTACCAAAAGTGTGGTTTGCTCTCTGTCACCTGTTTGCAGGTGTCCCTAGCAAACAGGGTGACAGAAAACAGCATGGTTTTAATTCACATGAATTATAGTCTAATGAATGTGCAGTGTTTAGGTTCAGAGGCTGTAGGCATGATTCAAGTTGGCATGTCACAAGCTTAATGTTTAGATTACAAATAATAGCTTATCTTTAAAACAACAAACTACTTAACTCTTAAAATGGTTAAAGAAAGTCTTAACTACTAGAAAAAACAATTTTTAAACAGAAAACTAGGAAAAACAATTTGTAAACAGAAAAACATTTAGTAAACATAAAAATCATTTAGTAGACATGAAAAATAGTTGGTAAACAAAGCTGTAAGTTATATCCTAATTCTAAACTGAAATTAAAAAACTTTGAAACATTCAACTTCAGAACTGTAAGAAAAACAAACTTAACAGATAAAGCAATTTATAAACAAATAGAGTCTCTATATGAACTGTTATTTCAAGAGTCCCAGATTTCTATGAGGTAGTCATGAATTGTTCTGCTTACATGGCCCTGTGATGTCTGTTGAAGGGAGATCAGGATGCTGTCTGTGATTTCCAGCATCCATTGAAATGCATTTGCCTTGGGATTAGGCAGTTGAATATCATAGAATTATTGTATTGTTATATAATTAATTGAAAAACATGAGAACATTACATGACCTAAAATGTAAACGTGGGGGGGAGGGGTGTGTACATTCACCTCAACATTTTCCCCTTTTTTCTTTGTATTAATGATTAAATTTAGGAACAAAACATGGTTATTGAACAGTATTGATAAGCTACTATTATTTAGAGGGTTGCTGAGAGATCTCTTTTTTCCTATGAGGATTGAAAGAACCCCTTCTGGACAAAGCTTTCTCATTTATCTCAAGGGAAAAAGGGGTTAGTTTTTGTAAAGCTTGTATACATATTTTCTTTATGTACCAGTTTCATAGCTTGATCAGGCCATGACTTGGTTGGGAGAGATTTTCCATATTTTATATTTTAAAAACAAGCTTGTATTAATATCTAGTGCAATAAATTTTTAATATGAACAGCTTATGAATAATTAAAGAAATATAAGCATTTAAATTTTCTAGTTACTATGGTAATAGTGCAAATAATATACCTTTTTTCTTTTTGTTACAGGTTAGAAATATGTTATTGATTTAACTGGTGACTTTAGGTTTTTAAGTGATGGCAGGTGGCAAATTCTCAGTGAAAAAACTTTGCAGCTGAAATTTTGCTTATGATGTTAGTAAATTAATGTTCTATGTATGCTTTAATGGATGTAGAATGTTAGAAGATTCTTTGAATCTTCCAGGTCAATCTAGAAACAATGCAAGCAGAAATACTAGGAATATCAAGAGAAGATTTGTTAATATACATCTTAGGATCTCTTTGAGACACAGTAGCCTGAGATAGAAATGTAATATTTTCTTAGTAACTTTAGCAGAATCAGCTATCACAGGCTTACCAATTTTGGCTTTAGCAAATACAAAAAACCAATAAGTATTGTACTATGAATTCTAGGACATATTTAGTAAACTGATGTGTGATTTTGTAGTTCTTGTGTGACAATCCTTCGATATTTTTTACCCTTAGCACATGTTATTATTTTATTAGAGTTTGTGTAATATGAAAACTTTCCTGTAGTTGAAATATCAGAAGGCAAGGTGGCTGTGAACTTTTGTTGAGGTTTGAGCAGTAGAGACTTGATGCTTGTTTGCACTTTCACTGTCCATATGAAGGGAGATGCTAATTTCCCGCTGGACTTGGTGAGAGAGTGGCTTGTTCTTAGTTGTTGCAAAATGGCTGTGTTATGTGGTTGGCACCATCTCTTCAGGACGATTTGATTGTTACTACTCCCACAGTACCACACCCCCGCACACTTCTTCCCACTGCTTTTTGCTGGTTGGGCACCATGGGCTTTTCCCATGCTTTTCTTCTTGATTTGGTGTCTGCAGCTCTTCTCAGATCCATCCTTGTAGGCAGGACTGGAGGCGGAGCCATGCCCACTGGTGGCATGGCTGTGTTCTCCAGAGGTTGGCTTGGGGGTAGAGCCCTGCCCCCTGCCATAGGCTGGATTCAGAGTCCAGGTACATTCTCCGATGGAGGCGTGGTTAAGCTCCCCGAAGTTTCTGGTGTGTTTCTGCAGCTGGGCCACCTGGTTTCAGGAGACAGTCTTGGAGTTTCTATGGGGATTGGGAATGCAGGTGGCCCTTGATTGTCTTTGTTTGCTGAGATTTCCCCATGCCCCCGGGCTGCGCCATTACCCACAGTCGAGGGAGGGTGCCCTGCCAGTGGTACGTCCCAGGGTGGGCTGGTTTTGGCTTGTTGCAAGGAGGTCTCAGGAACAGCATGGCGCTGAGTCATGGTCATAGGCTGCTGCAAAATGGTAGCTCAGCTCGAGTCATTGTAGGAGTCCTGCAAAAGGCACGGGGTATTGTCTGCAAGGTGCTGGCACCAGATGCTCCTGGGCTGCCAGAAACCCGCCGACCCCTTCTGTATCACTGCACAGTGGGTCCGCTCCGTGCTGGAGTGCTGTGGAGGACAGCTCTCCTAGCAACAGTGCTGGTGCAGGGAGGAAATTTAAAGCAGGTCAGCCATGTGGAGCAGCATGGCTGGCCATTTCATCCGGTCACATCATGTACTGCAGGTTTGGAAAGGTGCCCATTCTCCCCAAAAACTCATCTGATGTCCAATCCTCACCATATACCTCAATATTACCAGTCTTAATAAATCCAAAATAAGTTCCTACAGCCTTATAACTCTTACCGCATTTTCCTCGCCTGTCATGGCTGCTCTGATTATGAATTGACCTCTTCGTTTCTGAGGAGGCAGGGTCAACCAGTGAGGAAAGAGAATATGCCCGACTATGGGAATATGCCAGTATGGGACTATTCCCAGTTAGGACCTACAGAAATCAGACGAACACTGGGGAAACCTGCGAACCTTTAGACAATCTCCCACCGCCCTACCCAATGCCACAAGACCTTCTCCCTCTCCCTGTGCCAGTAAATCCTGTGCACCAACCCGCAGTACCCCAAGTGCCACCAGCAGAAGCCTTACCTGTACAAGGACAGGCTTTGGCAGTGCAACATTCACAAGAATCGTCCCTCTCCCCTCCTCCCTCACAACAAGTAGAAGCCGCCAGACACACTGTTCCCATGGGCGGGAACGGATCCCCGCCTGCTAGTAGAACAAGACAATGGACTTGGAAGGTAAACTTCAAGGATAGTGAGGATGAGGATGGTGAACAAGGTCGTTTTGCATTAAGGGAAGTTCCAACAGCTCCGGGAGTCATTGGATATGTTAACGTGCTGATAAACTCTGGGGATATACGGGCATTCAAGAAGGAAATGCGGGACATAATGGATGATCCGCTGGGGGTGGCAGAGAGGCTATAGAATTTCTGGGGAACAGCATATACTCCTATGATGATATTAGTGCCATCCTAAGGTCATTGTTTAATGCAGAGAAAAGGCAGATGATTAGATCAGCAGCAATAAAGGACTGGGAGCATAGAAACCCTCAAGGGGGGAGTGGGGAGGACAAATGGCCTAATCAAAGGCCTTCTTGGAATGCGCAGACGGAAGAGGATAGACGCAAAATGATAGAATTAAGGAATATGATCATATAAGGTATCGGGAGCAGTTCCAAAAGAACAAAATCTGAGCAAGGCATTAGGAGAATCCAAGGGAAGGATGAAACTCCCACTGAGTGGCTGGAGATGTTAAGAAAAAGTCTCAAGATGTACTCTGGGACAGATCCGGAGTCCCCAGTGGGGGCAATCTTGCTAAAAACCCAGTTTGTAGCCAAATCATGGGAAGATATACAGCGGAAACTAGAAAAGACGGAGAATTGGCAGGAAAGAACTCTGCAGGAATTGCTAAGGGAAGCACAGTGGGTTTTGTATGAAGAGGGAGGATGAAAAGCAGAAGGCACAGGCAAAGGTTTTGGTGGCAGCAGTAAGGGAGGCCCACAAGCAAGAGAAGGACGCGAACACAGGTAAGACTAGCCAGGCACACAAGCCTCAAGGGAAACATAATCAACCCCAAAAGAAACCCACGAACAGGCAGGGAGAGGGACTGGAGTGCTAGTACTGCAAGCAAAGAGGTCACTTTAAGAGGGAGTGTAAGAAAAGGCTGAGGGATGAAAGCATCTTTCAGGAAGACTAGGGGTGTCAGGGACTTTTTAATTTGGGGTCCATAACACCCAGAGAGCCCTTGATGTACCAGATATAAAGGGTGTGGTAATTGAATCAGAAACTAAGTTTTGTGTGGGAAATATCCTATTAGTAGAAGAAGCAGATTATAATTTGCTGGGACGGGATTTGATGATAGATTTAGGAATTAGCCTGATCACTCAGGACTCACAGCTTATGGTAAGTTTGTACCAATTGACCATGGAGGATGAGGGAAAAATCAATCCTAAGGCCTGGCATTCAAAAGGAGAAGTGGAAATTAGAAATGGAGCCAATCCATATTGAAATTAAGAGACCCGAAGATCCCATCCGGATCAAACAGTACCCCCTACCAATGGAAGGAAGGAGAGGGCTGAAACCAATAATCGAGGAGTTGATTAAAAAGGGCACACTGGAACCTTGTATGTCCAGGCTCAACACTCCTATCCTAGTGGTACGAAAACCAGATGGGAGTTACAGGTTGGTACAAGATTTAAGGGAGGTTAATTATAGGACTAAAACACTATTTCCTACAGTTTCAAACCCTTATACACTATTAAATAATGCTTCTCCAGAGGATACCTGGTACAGCGTAATAGATTTAAAAGACGCCTTTTGGACTTGCCCACTAGCAAGGAAAAGTCAGGATTATTTTGCATTTCAATGGGAAGATCCCGACACTAATTGTAAACAACGACTAAGGTGGACTTCCCTGCCTCAGGGGTTTGGAGATTCACCAAACCTCTTCGATCAAGCAGAGGTATTGAGTGAGTTTGTTCCTGTTAAAGGGACCAAACTACTACAATATGTTGATGATTTGCTGGTGGTGGGTCCCCAAGAAGAACTGGTAAATTTAAGCACTATAACCCTGCTCAACTTTTTGGGAGACAAGGGTTTGAATGTCTCAAATCAAAATTACAATTCATGGAACCTGAAGTCATGTACTTGGGGCACTGGCTCACAAAAGGTAAGAAGAAATTAGACCCAGATAGAGTAGCCGGAATAATTGCCTTACCCCCTCCTCAATCAAAGAGGGAAGTAAGGCAGGTAATGGGGCTTGTGGGGTTTTGTAGACAGTGGATTGAGTGATATAGTGAAAAGGTGAAATTTCTTTATGAAAAGCTCACCATGGATAAACCAAAGTGGACCAGACAAGATGAAGAGAGATTCAAAGAGCTTATGACAGCTCTGGTGTTGAGTCTCCCAGATGTGAACAGACCATTTCAGCTATTCGTAGACATGAGTCAAAGAAACCTGGGGGGGATGTATCAAAGTTATTAGATCTTGTCAGCAGAGGGTGGCCTACCTGTTTGCAAGCAATCGTGGGGGTGGTTGTTTTGGTAGAAGAGGCTAAGAAAATAACTTTTGGAGCACCCTTGGTTGTCTTTTTCTCATAACATGAGGAGCATTTTGCAGCAAAAGGCTGAAAAGTGGCTCATGGACACCCAGCTTCTTAAATATGAAGCTATCTTGATCACTCACATGATTTAGAACTACAAACAACAGCAGCACAAAATCCAGCACAGTTCCTGTATGGAGAAATTCTGGGGGAACCTGCCCATGATTGCGCGGAGATAGTGGAATTACAGACCAAAATAAGACCAGACCTGGAAGAGGAGGAATTGGAAGAAGGGGAAAAATGGTTTGTAGATGGGTCAGCCTGAATCATAGAGGGGAAAAGGAAATCGGGACATGCAGTGGTAGATGGAAAACGGGGGAAACCATGGAATCCGAGCCCTTGAATGCTAGTTGGTCAGCCCAGGCCTGTGAACTATATGCAGTATTGAAGGCTTTGCTGATGCTAAACGGGAAAAAGGGGACAATTTTCATGGACTCGAAATACGTTTTCGGGGTAGTTCACACATTTGGGAAGATATGGGAAGAAAGGGGGCTGATTAACACCAAAGGGTGAGGGTTGATGCATGAAGGGATAACCAAACAAATTTTAGAGGCTGTAAGGGAACCCAAAGCAATTGCAGTTGTTGATATAAAACGACACCAGGCAGGAGTACAGTTTCGGACCCAAGGAAAAAACTTAGCTGATAAGGAGGCTAGAAACGCGGTATTGTTGCAGGTAAGCACCCCAGAAACTGAAGTGGGGGAGGTACAGAATTTCCCCCACAACCCTCTCAGAAAGAAATTGAGGGACATGAGAAGACGGGGGGAAAACTAGAGGAAGGTAAGTGGAAATTGCCAGATGGGAGGGAAATAGTATCCAAAGAATATACTAGAAAAATTTTAAAGATGCTTCACTCGCAAAACCACTGGGGAGCACAAGCACTGGCTCAGCATTTTTTCAAGTTTTTTGGGTGCAAAGGGATTTATGGGCTAGCTAAACAAGAAGTACAAGGATGTATGATATGTCAAAGGGTCAATCGGGCTAGGGTGAGACAAGTGGCATCAGGTAGCCACCTGGTGGCATACCAACCATTTGAAAGGATCCAGGTGGATTTCACCAATATGCCAAAGGTAGGAAGATACAGATGTCTTCTAGTAATCGTAGATAAGCTGACACACTGGGTGGAAGCTTTCCCAAGCTCCAGTGCTATATCACAAGTAGTGTTAAGGCACCTACTAGAAGAAATCATGCCTTGGTACAGTTTGGTAAAGTATATAGACTCAGACCAGGGCATGCATTTCACCTCGAGAATTATCAGACAATTAGCGGAGGCTTTAGGAATCCGCTGGGAATATCACACCCCATAACATCCCCAGAGTTCAGGGCAGGAAGAAAGAATGAATCAGACTTTGAAATCCCAACTATCCAAATTAATTTTGGAAACTAAAATGTCCTGGATAAAGTGCCTTCCCTTGGCTCTATTAAATATTAGGACACTGCCTCATTCTGAAACGGGACTAGCACCTTTTGAAATGTTGTATGGGATGCCCTATGAATGCAGAATGCCTATAGGACACCCGAGAGTAGAAGATGGTCAGATATGACCTTATCTGATAACCACAGGTAAAAACCTACAGGAACTAAGGAAGCAGGGAATTTTAATGCAAAACACTCCCCTGGGGTTTGTGGTACACAAAATTCAACCCAGGGATAAAGTACTCATAAAAACTTGGAGAGATGTTTCCCTTAACCCACACTGGGAAGGGCCATTTCTTGTTCTTCTAACCACAGATACAGCAGTGTGAACAGCAGAAAAAGGCTGAACCCACACTTTGTGAGTAAAAAGGGTTGAACCGTGAGAAGAAGAGCCTGAGTGGAAAGTTACTTCTCCACTGAAATTAACTCTACGTCGACCAAGTAAATGACCAAGAACGACCAAATAAGATGTGCAGAGCCAGAGTGTAATTGCTACCCATTGGCTCAATTCAAATGCAAATATTGTAATGAGGTGTGGGTGGTACACTGCAGAAGAGGGACATGGCCAAAGGGTCTATGTGATAAGTGCTTGGATGGGGAAGTGCGTCTGACTAACCTTATCTTAATGCTCCTCACAGATTTGGGGGTAATTGAGACGGATTCACTAGTGTGGTTTCGGCTATTTCAAAACGGGGTAAGGGGAAAATTGAGATCCAGAGCAAAAATCTTAGCAGTAGAGTGCCGGAGACTAAACAAGGTACCTTGCAGCGCCATAGCGGTCAAATTACCCATGTGGGGCACTTTTACAAGGAGATATGTGGCTTGAGCCAGGTATGATACACGTGAAGGATATTCCTGCTGCCAAGAAGATGGTTTTCCCCGCCATTGGAGGCACCCCAGTGAGTGTAGGCAGAGACAGAGGAATGAAACTAGGGGAAGTCCTGACGAGCCTGAGTCTAGTCATGTGCCTCAGGATTAGCACGTACCCACTCAGCTTGGGAGAACAGGTCTCCAGTAACAAGTGTGGACCCTGCATGCAAACCCCCATCCTGGATGGACGGGGTGAAGCAGAGGCTTCAACGCACCCAGCCTTGGGAAACTGCGATGGAAATGGAACAGGCAGGTACTGTCTCTTCAACGGCACCCAGTGTGGGATATGCAAAGTAAATGGAAAGGACATTTGCTGCTTGAAAGAGGCAGCATCTAAGACTGGAGAGTCAGAGCACGTCCGACGCAAAAGAGAGGTGAGACAAGCACCTATACCTATTTGTAACAGATGCAATTGTACTGTATGGACTGGGGATAGGATGGAATCTGTACAGGTGAACTGTGGGAATCCATGGGATGAGAGGATTTTAGGAAAGGTGGGAAAAAGAAAGGCCTCAGAGACAGTAAGGATAGTGAAATGCTTAAGCAGCAGAAAAGAGATATCAGCAGTAGCGAAGACATGAGAAATAGAACAATAAAGCTATGTAGTTTGGCTTTCTAAGTTGCAAAAAGGTATATTTTAGTAAATATTTAGAAGGTTAAATATGAATAGGGCTCTGTGCTTTGTCTTTTATAAACAAACCATTGTATGAGAGAAAAAGTTGCTATTGTTTTAACCAAAGCTACGTGTGCTTCATGTGGTTGGATAGAACGATTGTCAATATGCTTTTGCTCTTTGTAATTGGCTGAAACTAGGTCTGAAACTATCTTATAATAGAGCTTGGAGCAAGAAAGGCCGAGAACCCTCAGTGAGCAATATGGCCAGCTGGAGAAACAGTACAACGATCTGGGGTTGTCTGCTTCGGACAAAAATCTTTTTATAGATTTGATGCAGGAAATCGCGATGGAATTAAGATTGTTTAATTGTTGGATTTGTGGAGGACTGCAGTCGGCAGAGACGTGGCCTTGGAGAGTTTCAGTCCAGAGCAGCTTCTTAAATGGGATAACACTAAAATCTCCGGACTAATACAATGACCGGAGGGTTGCGTTTTGGACCAATGAGTAATTGGAACAATCTGTATTAGCTGGGAAGGGAGGGAGTATACCGAAGTAGTCTGATATACCCCTTGTATTTCCACTCTAGCAGTAAATTCAAATGCTAAAAGTAAAACCTGGCAACCAGAGACCCCGGCAGGGTATTGGAGCCAGGAAAAGGGAACAATTGTGAGTGGAGTGATAAAATTGGACTATGCTGTAATAAAGCCTCTGTTGCTAACCCTTACCAATCTCTTGAAGGATCGAAAGGTTACTGGAATGAACCAGGGAGTACTGCCAGTAAATAGAAGGCTCCTAACAATTTGTATTTGATTGGTGGGAAAAAGGCTTATAGTGAATTGCCTCAAAAATGGAAAGGTTCCTGTACTTTAGGAATAATAAGACTCGTATTCTTTACTTTACCTTGGTCAGAAAGCAGCTCTCTAGGAGCTCCTTTGTATGAAACTCTTAAACAGACACAAGAGGGAGATAAAGAAGAAATTTCCTATTTTTGAGGGAAGCCAAACATAGGGAGGGGAAGAGTGGCCCGCGGAATGAATTATAGAATATTATGGACCAGCAACCTGGAACCAAGATAGAATTTGGAGTTACAGAACCCGATATACCTGCTAAATCAGTTAATAAGACTCCAGGCAGTAGTGGAAATCGATTCAAATCACACTTCAGACACCCTGGAGTTACTATTTAAACAGCACTCCCAAATGAGGGCATTTGTGTACCAAAACAGGATAGCCCTAGACTACTTATTAGCAGAGGAAGGGCGAGTCTGCAGGATATTTAACGAGTCAGAATGCTGTATTGAAATAGGTGACTATGACAGTTAGGGGTTTGGCAGCGGATAAAGAGGGTCACTCATGTCCCAGTCCAGAAATGGAATTCTATCTTAAATGCATCTTGGTGGGATAGTCTGTTTGATGGAGCATGGTGGAAGAAATTAATATTCTTCATCCTCTGTTCAGTAGCAGGAATCATATTCTTACCCTGCCTGATACCATGTTTTATCAGACTAATACATTCAGTTGTACAAGGCATGCAAATAGCAGCCATGCCCATGGACCCAGAATGTGCCACAGGGAGGACTAACCCAGTCTCTAAAATCATGAAACTAGAAGGAGATCCACACAAGTGGGCAGCAGATGCTTTGGCTAAATTTTAAAAAAGTAAAAGGAAATGAGATTGAATATAAAATGTATCAAGAGGTACCTAGGGAGGAATGGGAAAATGAAAGTGAGACTGAATAATGTTTTACTTATGTCTTGTCCCTTTTTTTGAGCAGAAAAATAGCTAGTCACACACACGGGAAATAAAAAGGGAAAAGGGCTAAAAATAAGTATGTATTAAGAAAAAAAAGAGGGGGGATTGTTATGAATAAGGTGGTAATTCGTACTGGAAATGTAAGATTATTAATGCAATATAAAATAAATCTTTAAGATCATGCCAGCAAAGGGGAGAGGGTGATTGCCACACGGGAAAATTCAGTTGAGGAGGAGGTGCATCATTAACATACGAAGAAAACCTAGCCTGCGCAGGAGATGGGCACTCCCCGATGGCATGAACGAGAAAACACCCAGTGATGATGGCCCATGTAGATGTCCACCTCAGATAGACAGGACCATCAAGGACATACATCTGAATGAAGGATTCCAGGAACTGGAGACAGATACATATCAATTCCCAGATGAGGCTTTGTCCAGCACAGGACAGAGAATAGACACAACATGAATATGAACTACTCCAGGAGGTGGGGGAAAAGGGACTCCACCACAGGCAAGAAGAAGAGTATAAATATCAAACTCTGCCAGGCCTTGGTAGTGAACAGGGGGATTCGGTGCGATAGAGGCCGGATCATAGTTCACTCGCTCCGATCCCAGTGTCAGTACTACTTTTTGATTGTTTGCAGTCAGAACTGTATATCAGTCACGAATAAAGTTAATTTTTATTTTTGATCTAATTGGCTGGATCAATTTTTACCTATAACACTACACAGGCATTATTTTAATCTCTACGCCTCTCAGACTCTGGACCATTGAAATACTTGCATTTTAGGAGAGTTATTGGTTGAATCCAATAACAGTCATTCAGGGCAGATGGCTGGTTCATGGAGCTGGACTGGATTTCTTATCCACAGCCAAATGAATGTTCAGTACATGTCAGCTTGTACTGCAACGAAGTCTCATGTGCTGAGATAAGTACAAGGAGAGACTATTCCCCAGTTACCATTACAGGTAAAACAGACTGGAAGTGAGGATATTAATTGAATTTATTAGCCCACAGAATCAGAGCAGGTTAATCAGAAGTAAAGCAAAATTTAAAAGTACTTTCCTGCTATCACTCCCTCCTTTCCAGACTCTACCTTCTCCCACCCAGTGGTGCACAGAAATGGAATGGCAGTTTAGTCTGTTCATCACATGTTCCTGTCACTGCTCAGGGAGAGGATTCCTTCCCTTGCTCCACTGAGAGTCTATACCATTGGGTACAGTTCTTCACAAACTGCTACAAGTGGGTCCCTTTGTACAAGGTTCAGTCGTTCAAGAACAGCCTAATCCAGCTTGGGAGCCCACAGGGTCACAAATCCTACCAGGGAACACTGTGGGCTCCTTTCACCATGGGTCCCCAGGTCACTGCCATGACCTTCCAGTATGGGCTTCCCACAGGATCACAGCCCTTTTTGGTGTGGAGTCCTTTTCAGGCTGCAGGTGGACCTCTGCATCCCCATGGCCCTCCACAGGCTGCAGAGGCACAGCTGCCTCACAGTTGGCTGCGCTTTGGGCTGCAGGGGAATCCTAGTTCTGTACCTGGAGCACCTCCTCTCCCTCCTTCTCACTGACCTGGGTTTCTGCAGGGATTTTCTCTCATATAGTCTCACTTCTGTCTTCTCTGAGCACAATTACATCTGTGTAATAATCTTTCCTTCTTAAATATATCACAGAGGCAAGACTCATTCTTGATTGTCTTGGCCTTGTCTAATGCTGGGTTGATCCTGGAGGTAGCTGGCATTGGCTCTGTTGGACATGGAGAAATGTTCTAAGTGCTTCCCACAGAAGCCACCCCTGTAGCTGCTCCCATTCCAATACCTAGTAAAGCAAACCCAATACATTTTCATTGCTAAGTGCCACAAGAAAGATTGTCTAAATTACTCAATTTAATAACACTGAAATATAAGTTATTAAAATACAGAAAAAATAAATAGCTTTGTAGACTTGGTAACATAGTAATTTTCTGAAATTTCTGTATATATGATTATCTACCAGTGCTTACATTTTTTAGAAACATATGACAAAGTAGCAGCTGTATCAATTTAGTAAAAGTTCTTCAGTAACTATCATGAAACTGGAGATGAAATCGCAGTTATTCATTAGTAATTTATACATGAACAAAATAAACATTTTCTGATTTATTTGGAGAAAATAGCATATCCAGATAATTTTTATTTTTTTAATAGATCATGCATCATTTCTTCTCACAGTTTCCTCACCAGATACCCAGGTCTTTTGGGCTGACACACCTTTCTGAAAGACCTCCATAAGAGTGTGCCATAGGGAGGGGAGCCAAACATTGTCAGATGATTAGTACCACAACTTTTCCCCAGGGGGCTTAAGTTCTTCGTCTTTCTGACTTAGTCTTTGTTTCTAGCCCACCATGTAGAGCATGTAAAGAAAAGGTTCAGTTCTTGTGGGCTGACCTAAGTTATGGACCTGAGCCCTTGTGGTGTGACTGCAGGGTAGGCCAGTGAGAAAGCCACTGCAGCCCCTTGCAGTTTTGGTGTATGAAGGCTGCAGACATATAGAGAGAACTTGTCAGGGTTTGGGAAAGGGGCATCTCATGCTAAGTGGGGATCTCTGAATCAGGATGTGCCAGTATGCCCAAGAAAGATGAGCAGCTGTCTCTAACACACATCCCTCTGCTCTTGGTAAGGGGTGAGAGTGAAAACCTAGCCTTACTGTGGATTGAACACAGTGTCACATTCAGTCAAGGAACAGCTTGTTAAATTTATACCGACTATGACACTTCTTTTATGTTCATAATGCACACTACAACTGGTTTTGAATATTCATATGCAAAAAAAACAACTTCCTGTGAAGCATGTGGTAAAAGTAGTTAATCAGGTGATTTCTTCACTACATACTCCTAAATCTGTTTTTTCATTATCACCCAGAGCACACTGGCCTGAAAAAGTGAAGAAAAATAAAATTGGAAAAAATACTGTCTTCTTAGCAGTAAAACCCATTAATAGCCCTGGGGATTAAATAAATATGTTGGGTAGCCTGGAGGAAACAGATAAACTTTATCTATTTGGAAATGCATATGATCAATAACAGAAAGTAAGAGATGTGAGTGATTATCCTCTGTTCACTAAATCTAATGTGAATTCTGCACTTCTGTCACTGCAAAATTCATGTTTTGCTTGTCCCATCAGTTGCTATATCTGTACACATGTGCCACTAATATACTGATAATTAGGCTTCAGTTAACATTCCTCTTAATCTAGAAAAGTAGAGCTAAGCAGGATTTCCTTCCAAGACAACAACGTGTTCTCCATTCTCAGACTAAATACAGCTGCTGAAATCATGACAATTTCTACAGGCTAACTGAAAGAAGAGGGGAAGAAGATGGGAAGAACTGGCTTGTAAAATGATACCATTCATAAATTAAATTGTTATAAAAATGATAATTTTCAGAGCCTATAAAATGATTTTTTATTTGTTTTACTTTTTCAAGTAACTATTAGTTTACTAGAATAAATAGGGAATAATATCTCATGATCAAACTCCTCACAGATCTGTCAAAAGGTCTTATAAATAAGTTATTCATTGTGAAATTTCCTGTGATAAGTACTTATGATTTCAGTGAACTGTTGTTTTAGTGAAATAAAGTTTTCAGTCTTCATTTGTTCTGGATTTTAGATCTCTTCATTATTTGAATTAAATATAAATGGGGGGGTTTTTTTGCAATATCTTTCTCTGTGAGTCTCTTTGTGAATTATTTTGTGTTCTAAATCGACTTTATTCTCTTGTGACAAATGCTCAAAATATAAACATCATACTATTTGTTTTTGTAGGCAGATGGGGCTTTGTGCTTGCTTTCATGTGCAGATGTTCTAAAAACATTCTAAAAATGAAAGTGGCAAACTCCTACCTAAAGTACTTAATTCTCCTTACTTTCAGCAAATCCTCCTTTCTTTTTGAAAAAAGTAAGTGGGGATTTTAGTGAACTTGAAATATATTTTTCTACTTTGTCTCATTATTTTTCATTTTTTTTCTTGAGAATTTAAAATGAAATATTGAATTAAGTTCTTCCATTCTGCCTCAAATTTTCCTTGAAAAAGTAAGTAGAAACTCACACTGTTTTTTTCATACTGCCGGTTACTAGACCTTCTGATCTAATTTTCTTAAAATTGCTAATATTCTTTTAGGTTGCTTCCACTCCATGTGGATCCTAGATAAAATCTTTAAATTGTTCAGGTTATTTAGGGAAATTGGGGTTTTTCTCACTTTATGCAATGTCTCAGCATTTTAATTTTTGTGACAAAAATGACAAAAAATATATGTAGCACTTTCAGGAAATTAAGTTCAGTCTATCATATATGAAATTTCTCACCATAAGATGTGATCTTCATTAACAACTTTATCAAACAGATTATCAGCAACTTCATTTGCAGTAACTCATGGTTAAGTTACTCTCAATAATTTTATTCACAGAAATTTTTTTCAAGTATTTTAAAATTATTTATTCTATTCCACTTTAATGAGAATTTATTTGTTCTCTAATCAACTGTAATCTGCCTTGATCCACCAGTGGAAGTGTCTTATATAACATGTAGAATTTAGAATTGTGTTTAGATTTCACATCCTAACTATACTCCCACCCCCTCATCTGCTCCTTTTTTGTCTTCTCTGTCTCATTATTTTGTCTAGTTTTTTCAATACCACATTCATTCCAGCTCTGATCCCCTTATTTCCTTGTAAATCCCACCCAAAGCCTGTAAGTCAGACATGGTAATGATTTACTTTTGAATTTTTGAACATTAATTTATGAACATTGAATGTTAGTGGTTTTTTCTACAGCAGTTATAGTTCAACTGCTGCGGCACTATTTGGAAACAACTATCTTCTGCAGTTGTCAATACATTACTGCTTCAAAACCATTATTTTATGTCAGGCCTGGTGATCTTAATTAATGAATGAGGATATGTAGGAAACATTGCAGTTCTGGGTTCGTGGATATTTTTCTATCCTATTAGCAACAGAAGGCCAAAATCCAATGGGTCCTGTTGAAAATCAATGTTTTATTAATCTACTGTAAAATTTCTGGAATTTAATAGCACCAGCTGAGAGTTGGGCAGCACACTGTCTTTTCAGAAAGTCACTAGTTCAGTAAGTCAGAGACAGAGCAGTTTATCTTTACCTCAAGAGATTATAATTTAGTAAAAATCTGCCCTCTCCTTGAACAACACTACCAAAATGCATACAGAGATGATTTATTTTTAACAAAGAAAGAACGGAATTTTTGTCAGTTAATAATTTAAAGTTTTGTGGTAAATTAAAGAGTAGACAGAGTTTTCCTGTTATTCAGTGTCATGGTTTAACAAAGACTGGTTTTCAGTTGGGGATGGGGGAGGGGGGGGGTGGTTCCCTGGGGGGACCTTGTAGAGCCTATCAGCTGCCTAGTTTTGTAGAGCTAGGTTTAAAGATTGACACGCAGTTAAATCACTTAAAAGAGCTGAACACAGCTCTGTGAAGACACATGCAAAAACTAATAAATCCCAGGAAAGCTCTCTTAGCTTCCAGCTTTTGAATAGGCCAGACCAGGACAGGCCAGCTTTTGAACAGGCCAGACAGGGCCTGTTCAACCCATGGGGCTGGCCTGGGCCACGCTGGCGCCCTGCAGCCCTTGTGGTCAGGTTGGCATGCAGCTCGGCTGGGATTTCTGCCACCGCCAGGCCATACCACCAGGACTATCCCAGCACCGTGCAGCCGGGACCAGTGCTGCAAGTGGCTGCATGGCCGGGACTGCTCAGCTGGGATCCACATGTCCAAGGTAACACCACACAGCCTGGGCCATGCTGCATGGCCAGGGCAGCGCCACATAGCTGGGCATTGCCACATGGCTGCAGGTATATCAGCATCACTCACAAACGAACTTTGTTTACTCTGGGACCACCACCAGGAGTGGCCCTGCAGCTGGTGCTGAGGGCGGCCCTGAGGTCAAGAGTGGGTGGGGCCAGGAGTGGCCACTGCCATTCTGGACTGGGAGCAGCACTTGGCCCAGACCATGTGGACAAAATCTTTTTTCTTTCTTTCAGTGTCTCACATGAAAGAAAGCCATAGGAGTGGTGCCAGCAGCCAGCGTGACTCACATGGTGTCAGTCGGGACCACATGATCAACAAGAGCCACAGCAATTCCTCGACTGTGGAGCCTGGACAAAATCAGCCTTTAAACATTGCAAAATAAAATGCATAAAACCATTATAAATGGTCTATAAAACAATTTTAATTGATAAAGCTTGAGTGCAGATGAACCTACAAACTCTAATTATTTCCTGAGTCTGGAAAAGGAAAGGGTGAAGACAGGTAGAGAAAATAATATGGGACACTGAGATCAGTAAAGAAGGAGTAAAATTCTAGATGGGAGGGGATTGAGGAGATCTGTTAGTCTAAAATTCTTTTTGTAAAGATGTGGTGAAGACATATTTGATATGTCCAACTCTGGTTTTTTTTCCTTATAATTAATGGAATGCACTGGGGGGTTGTAGTGTTCTTGCTACAGCTGTGAGCAGAAACATCAGTGTTGAAATAAGCAGATGTTGCAGTAGCTGTGGTCCAATGAGAAGTTTGAAAAAACAGAAATGAGAAACTTTGCCCCAGGAACAGAAGAAGAAAACATCTGTTCCCAGAGATTGAATTAAAGAACTTTTATTTTTATGCTAGAAAAGCTTATCCTTAAAAATAGCACCCCAATAAATTGACATGGCCCATGAACGCAGCTGTGTGAAGGCTGCAGAAAGATGGGAGGGACTTCAAGACTGCAGATTTCCAGGTGGCTGCTATTTGTGGAAATTAAAAGCCACAAGAGAACTGTTTTTTGAGGACAAGTCTCCATGGCATGGCAAGAGAAACTCCTCTCCTTAAGAGGACTGAAGAAAAGCTATTTCAGAGGTGGTAAACTGACTCAAAGTCCCAGGTTTTGTCTCTTCACATTGTCAGTGGGAAAGAAAAGAGGGTTTGGGGGGAGGAGAAATATTCTGATTTCTTACTATTTTTTCTTTTATTTTTGTTAATAAAATTTTCTTTATGCCATTTAAAGTTTTGAACCTGTTTGCCCTCCTCCTCCTCCTAATCCATATTGCATAGCAAGAAATGAGTAAATAATTCTCATGGGTGTATTGGTGTTTGGCCAGCACTAAACCCACTACATTCAGTGATATATTACAGCAAAGGACTGATCTCCCTTGGAGGAAAACCAATGCTTACAATTGTCAGAAATATTAAAATTTGGACAAAATATTCTACAATAATTAATGCTGGTAAAATCTCTTAGTTTGTAAGAAACACCACTGAATATTTGTGCCAATTAAAAGTCCTGTAGGAGGCCACACACTTTACATCTGTCATGGGGAAAATCTTTTTTCTTTTCTTAGTATTTTGCTATAAATTTTCCCATGTTTCAACAAACATATACATGCATATTTGCATATTCCTATCATACTTGTAAATCAGTGACTAGTGAATCTGTCAAGTAACGGGATAAGAAGGAAAATGGATGATTGGGTTACTTTTATTGCCATGTATTGTTTGGCTGGCTCAAACAAACTGTTTTTCTATTATAGTATACTGCCATGCCAATGCTTCTTTCATATTTTGTTAAGATATATAAATAAAAACAGAAAAAAAAAAATATATATATGCTTATATATTGACATTTGAAAATTTTTGTATTGTGGTAATAGTGATAAATTTTGAAGTTTATTTTGGTGGAATTAATACAGTATTTACTAAAACACACTATTAAATGCTGTATGTTAATGTGCTGGTTTTGGCTGGGGTAGGGTTACCTTTCTTCACAGTGGTTGATATAGAGCTGTGTTTTGGATTTGTGCTGAATACAGGGTTGATAATTCAGAGATGGTTTTGTTATTGCTGAGCAGGAATTGAATAGACTCAAGGCCTTTTCTGGTTTTTGTACATCCATGCTGGTGAGAAGACTGGGGGTGCATGGGAGGTTGGGAGGAGACACAGATGGGACAGGTTACCCCATCTGACCTCCAGACAATGTGATATCATGCTCAGTATATAAAATGGAGGGAAGAAGGAGGAAAGAGGGGATGTTTGGTTTGATGGTTGTCTTACCAAGTCACCATTACATGTGACGTGGCTCTGCTCTGCTGGGGATGGCTGAACACCTGCCCACACAGGGGAACATGTGAATTCATTTCTTGTTTCAATTTCTTTGTGTGCACAGCTTTTGCTTTCCCTATTAAACACTGTATAACTCAACCCATGGGCTTTGTAGCTTTTACCCTTGCAATATTCTCCCTTATCCTGTTGGTGCAGGAGTGCATGAGCAGCTGCATGGGGCTGGGCTGCTGGCTGGGGTTAAACCCTGAGTGTTACTTAACTGTAGAAAAAAGGCTGTTTTTCAGAAAATTATGAATCAGAATCAAATTCTCTGAGAGAAAGGGTTTTATTTTACTATTTTTCCTAGCTTCTTGCAATTATTTTTTTATTTTGTATGTTAAAAGAAAAATCTCTGTGTAATTAATTTCTCTTTCAATGTGGCACTTCAGGATTACCTATTTTAGAGTTAATAAGGAATATTTAAACACATGCCTCAATTAGGACATACTCTCTTCAACAAGCCATTTCATTATGTGAATTAAGGACAGTATTTTCAACTCATGGATATGGTTAAAATAGGAATAAAACTGGACCAAGAAGAAAATATAGAAACTGTTCTGTTAGATGTAACAAAGCCTATTGTTAAAGTCTTGGCATTTATTTTGGAAATATATATTGGAAAATATTTTCTGATTCTCTAACAGAATTTGTAACCCAGAATCCTCTGGACACTATAAAAACAGGATATCTCAGAACAGAACTAAACCATGAACAAAAACATCTTAGAGACTGTTAGACTTCTGCCAATAAGTAATGTCTCTGAAAACTTATTCCTTTCAGCAACTTAAAGTCTTTATTCAGGATTTCTGGATATCCTATCTTTTCAACATCTGGTGCCAAGAAGATATTTTGGTATAGGGAAAGATGGGTTCTAAATAGCTATAAAATGATATATTTTTTCTTAAAATTTACAAAGCTTCATGGTTTTGCCTACTCTCTTTCTTTATAGTATTATACACTAGTGTACTCTAGGATAGCATAGATCTGTGCAATAGAATTCTCTCCCTCACGTAACTTGTATCCTCATTGTCAGTGCTGCCAAACACCTTATACACCAAGCTATGTTTAAGGCACTTAGAGCTAAAATTCAGAGCTATGTTTTGTATGAAACCTGGCTGTTTTCATGCTGCTTGGGAGTTTTCAGAACAAGGACTCTATAACTAAAATGGATTTGAAGTTAGTCTCTCCCCTACACTCCAGACTTGTGAGACCACAGAGTAAGACAGGGGACCTGTTGAAATTAGTCCAGTGGAGAGACAGTAAGTTGATCACCCCATTCCTCTTCTTTGCACTTGAAAGACCCAACTTAGAATGCTGAATACTGCTCTGGGGTTCCCAGAGCAAGAGAAACGTGTCAATTAGGCTGGGTCCAGAGAAGGGTCACAAAAATGATGAGTGTTATTCCAGAACCTTGGCTTTGGCAATGACTATACTTTCTGTGCCTCTAGTGACATTTTCACTGGCACAAAAGTATTTAAAGCTTTTCTTCAGTTTAGCAAAGAGAGACTACGTAATTACTTCTGAAGATTAAATACCTAGGTTTTCATTCTAAAAAAAAAATAAAAAAAAAATTGGTAGTAGTTTTTTGTGTCTAGAGAATAATTGGTAGTGGAAACCAACCAAATATAAACAGTTTAATATATGTTTGGTTTGGCTTTTTCCTAAAAACCTTTTTGGCTTTAGTATCATTTACAGAAAACCCACTGTTCTATAAATATGATCATTGTGTACTAAGTACCCAACTGAGAGGAAAGGTTTAAAGTTGGTCAGGAAAAAAAATCAGGAAAGTCAAAACTTTAAATAAATAACTGCTTTTAGACATTTATTTCAGGCAGGAAATAAATGCCTTCAACTGCCCCACTTTAAAAGTCCCATAATCCTTAACTCCTGAATGAGGCCTGAGTTAGCACTCACTACATATACTTAATTAAGGACCACAAGCAGTGTTTTTATTCACATATATGCTTGAAAACACTGTGTAAGAGAGCAATCATATGGGGCTTTTTGTGCAACAGTTGCTGCATATTCTTTCTCTATGTCTTTTTTCAAGGTCCACTCTTCCACAATCTGTTTTTGTGCATGCAAAAACATAATTAGTAACCTAAAGGTCACATTTTCCCAAGTGCCATATACCATAAGATTTTCAGAATTCCTTTTCAACGCTAATGTATTTCAGTGCTGATAAACTCAACACTAACATAACAGTCCCTACATCCCTATTCAAAAAATTTCAGTTTTCAGTGGTGATTAATCAGGATTCCTCAGATGAATAAAAAATTCAGGATGGAGACATTTGTTTATTTCTTCGCCTCGGCACTATCTAGGAATTTTCCCCTTAAAGTAGACAATAATATTTATAGCTGATGGTTCAGGGGGAAAATGGAGAGCTGTGTTAAGAGCAGTTCCTGCTGAACATTGCAAAACTGAAATCTGGTATCTCTTTCTTATTTATTTTAATTTTGAAGAAAAAAATTCATAGATTCCAAAGTCATCTAGGCCTTACCAGATCTAAAGACAATTAAATAGTAATTTCAGACAGCATAACCAAATAATTTTGGGGTTAAATGTAAATATATTCAACCATAAATGCAAAGGTCTATTTTCAGAAAAAAATCTTCAGAAGTGTGTGAATATGTCTGTTGTTTTCTTTATATGTGTGGTGATTGTTGCTTGAATAACAACTGTTTAAGAATCAAAAATCTGGCTAAACAGATGTCCACATGAATATTTTCTATTTATAGTTCCTGGATATTATAGATGGATAATGAGATTATTTGCTTTCGCAATTAAGAGATTAATATTGTGTGAATATTAAGAGAAGCTTTAGTGATGTATGGTTATGTTATTGTAGTTTAGATGTCCTCTGTTCTACTCATAGTTCCCTTTCCTCCCCACCCCCGTACTGCTGCCATCAGACAGCCTGCACTGTCTAGGACAGGTAGAAAGAAGATGTGCACATCTGCCCCTTACTGGTGGCTGTTGGGAATGGAAAAGCTTGTTGCTGGGGTGGGGGGTGGGGCATGGCATGACAACACCTGATCTCCAATCCAGTTACAAGAAAGCAGTCTCCACCAAAAAATGGCAAAAAGCTGACTGACAGACTTTGGGAGGGGCCCGCGTTGGCTGAGGCAACCCCCCAGGAGTATAAAAACCCATCCATCTTGAACATGAGCTAGCCATGCAGTAGGTAGCCACGAGGGCAGATACAGACCTGCTTGTCCTTATTTAGTCTTTTTGTTGCATTTTTGTTAAGGTTTAATAAACCCTTTAAATTTTTAAAGTGAGCAGTCGTTTCTCACACTGGAGCAATAAAGAATACTAAACTGTTTCTGAGTAGTTATTGATAAAATTTGAGCAGGAATTATTTCATCAGTGCTTTTTTTGTTTGGTTGTTTTCAATTATAAAACTGATTTTCACATTTTCTTATTCATTCAGCAACAAATAAGTAAGATTAGAAGTTTCTTTTGTGCTTCTGCAGTGTTTAGCACAGCTTGAGCTCTTGTATCATTTGGATACTAAATCAAATAAAACTAATTCTTATCAAGAACAACACTAATAATATTGTAATTGCAATGCTAAATTTGTGTTGTTCTCTCCTGATACTGAAATACTCTCAGAGATGCTTCACTTAAGAAGAATCCTGCTGTCTTTTATTCTTGACTGCTATCAGCCAACTTTAAATGCAAAATTAGAAGAGTTTCAAGGCTTTTCATATATTTCTGGTAGCTTTTCTCAGTTAAAATATATATTTATTTGCACTGAGAAACCAGTTGTCAATGCAGAATGCAGAAATTCAAACATTGGCTTAAATGCTTTTTGGTCTTCTCCGCTACACTCTTTCGCTGTGGGGGTTCTATATAAGTCCATCAGCATTCAGGAACTGATTCTAAAGTAATTTTAACTTCTTAATATATTCTAGGATTCCAAATTTCAGAAATTTTTAAAAGATCTATCAGTTTCACAAAATATCTCTAAAAGTATAGCCCAGAGAACAGGGGGAAATCAAGGCTAGTTCTCTGAAAAAATTAAACATTTTTATGTATTAATGAAAATAGTTAAATTTGCACTTTCCACAGATGGGCTAAAATACTAGTCTTTTTTCTTCTTCATTAAACTGAGAAATATTTATTATTTAAGCCTGATGCAAAAGTTAGTTAAGGCTTAACTTCTCTGTGTTGCATACACCCACACACTGATTATAGAATGCTGTTTTGTTTTCTTAATTTTAAAATGCATAGGTAAACTAGCCTGGAAAGACTTCTTTTTCTAGACAACAGTGTTGATAAAATATAACATTAGAAGTGTTTTGTTGAGTAGACCTTTCAAATAAGCTGAGTATTAGTTCTGAAAAAAGGACTTGTAAGAGGTCTAAGACTACAGATTTACAAAAAATCTAATCAGTATATTTAAGTTCAGTGAAGATCCCAGTTTGTCCCTCTGTTAGAACTAGTTACCATCAAACGGAACTAAAAAGAGGTAAGTTCAGAGAGACAGAAAGAGGTGGTTATTCATTGAGAGGTACGTGACTAGCCACAGTCCTTTCTAACAGAGACAATAGCACGGGCGCATCATCCTTAGCATGCATTTGAGGCAATGGATTAGAGACAGTGCACTGCTTTGAGTATATGTTTGGTGTGACCCTCTGTGCATTCATCCATCCTGTGATCTTTTCACAGTGAGGCAGTGAAAATGAGGTGGAGAAGGAACTCTTAAGAAATTGCCTGACTACTTACAGGACTTTTTTTTCAAAAACATTTTCATCATTAGAATAAACTAATACCCAAATAATTATTTAAATACTATCAAATGCTAGAATCTTTAAATACTATGTGCACTTGCTATATAAATTTGGCTGTCACTACTTTAATAGGTATCAGTTCTGCTACTACTTTTTCTTTTCCTATTTATTTTTTTATTTTTTTCAGATCACTAGTGGTTCCAACATGTGGAATTTTAAATCTACAATTTCCAGACCAGAAACTGGTACAGATGACTGAGCCACTTACAGAACCCATCATACCATATCTGCATCCTGCTGATAAATTAGTATGTGTGACGGTAATAATGACAGTGAAGAGCATCATATTTGAAAAGTCATGGCAGAATGGTAGTGAAGTTCCCAGTTCCTGGAAAAGGAAGATATAACCTTCTAATTTTGAAAAACAAAAGTAGAAGGACCTGAGGAATTACAGGCTGGTCAGTTTCACTGCTGTGTTCAGCAAGATCATGGAGCAGATCCTCATGGAGCCTATACTAGAGTACATAGGAAACAGAGAAGGGACCAGTGCCTGCCAGCATGGCTTCTCTAAGAGAAGCGTGTCAAACTTTGTGGGCTTCTATGGATGATGTTATCTAGCTGGACTTGACTGGTCTTGCTTACGCTGAGACCCCTTGGACGAGGACACGAGGCTTGACTCCATTTTGATCAGAAGGCTGATTTATTATGATATATATTATACTAAAATGCTACATTACAGCTATACTAAAAGAACAGAGAGAAAGGGATCAGAAGGCTACAAAGACAAGAATAGAACAGGAATGAATAACAAAAATCTTGTGACTGCTCACAGCCTTGGCACAGGTGGCTCTGATTGGTTACTGATTGAAAACAATCTACATGAACTAATGGAAGATTCACCTGTGGCACTCCACAGCAGCAGATAGTTATTGTTTACATTTCTTTCCTGAGGCCCTCAGCTCTTCAGGACAGGAAAAATCCTAGCAGAGGCTTTTTCACTAAAAATCTTGGCAACAGACTGGTGTCTCTAAACCAAAGAGACATGGGTTTGATGGGTGGACCATTCACTGAGTAAGGAATAGAGTGGATGATCATACTCAAAGAGTTACTCTCAGTGTCTGGGTGGAGACCAATGACGAGTTATGTTCTTCTGTGGTCTGTATTGGACCAGTAACATCTTTTCTGGGAACATGGACAATGGGACTATGTACACTCAACAAACCTGTGGATCACACCAGGCTTAGTAGTCTAGGTGTGATCCAGATAGAAGGAATGCCAATCAGACGTACAACAGACTACTGATGTGGGTCCATGTCAACCTTCAGCACAGCCAAATGCAAGGATAGGGCAGCAAACATGGAGACAGCCTGGCTCATTAGATAGAGAACAGTTCTGCCGAGAAGGACATGGTGGATGAAAACCTGAATATATCCTGGCAATGTGTGCTTGGAGACCAACCACATCCTGGACTACAGGTCAAGGGAGGTGATTTTACCCCTCTACACGGACCCTGTGAGACCCCACCTGGAGCACAGAGTCCAGCTCTGGGGTCCCCAGCACAAAAAGATACAGACCTGCTTGAGTGGGCCTGGAAGAAGACCACAAACTTATCAGGGAATCTGGAGTACATTCTCTATGAAGAAAGACTGAGAGAGTAGGGAGTTCAGCCTGGAGAAGAGCCAGCTCCAGTGAGACCTTATAGCAGCCTTTCAGTGCTTTAAAGGAGCCTACAGAAAGGTGATTATGGACTCTATGAAGCATTGTGCTTATAGGACAAGCGGCTTCAGTTTTAAACTGAAAACAGTTAGATGTAGATTAGATATTGGGAAGAAATACTTTACCTAGAGAAGAGGGAAGAACTGGAACAGGTTTCCCAGGGAAACCTGTAGGTGCTCCCTCCCTGGAGTTGTTCAAAAACAGTTGCACGAGTCTGAGTAATCTAGTCTAGTGGTAGTATCCCTGTACAAAGCAGGGGGATTGGACATAGATGATTTTTAATTCTAATTCATTCCATGATTAGTATAACACTTAAGAAACATTTGCCATCCTTAAAAAACATTTTTCACAAAACCATTTAGTTAATTTTTTCAGTCACACATGTAAGTTCTCAAAAATTCACAATCCCACTTACTAGACTAATTTATTCAAGGCAAAGTGCATTTTGGAATGAGCTTCTTTAATAACGCCATTTTTTTCTCTCTTTTTTTTCTCTGTGTGTGTCAAGAGGAGGAGAAGAAAAAAGACCAGGAAATCATAATCGGTGTTTTAATGAATGGATGTGACAGTAAATAAATAATAAGTAAAAATGCTTAAACTCTTGAGCATTTCACATAATAATTTGTCCCATTTACTTTGACCTTTTTCTTAGAAACACCTTAGTGAGTCAGAAACAGTTAGTGAGATTCCAGCATTTGTGATACCAAGTTTTCCCTGTGATCAGATAATTGCAAACCTAGAGTATGTAAAATCAGAATACCTCGGCTTTCAAATGTTTCATTTAAGGTAGTGACAGGGTAAGTTTCTGCTTTCTTATCCATTTAGTAATCTCTAATTATTTTCATTTTTCTTTCCCAGATCAGACTGAAATTAATATCTCCAGTTAATAGCTTTGGAAACTTAACTGTGGCTATGAATTAATAATAGTAAATCATTATTTTCACAGGACAAACTCAGTTTTATCACAGGGTTTTTTGCTTACAAAGCAGTGCATTCAAAATTGTATTTTTATTGTACATATTTACACTTCCTCCCACCAATTTGAAACCTTCCTTTTATTCATGCCTGTTACCTGGTTTACAGTGTTGCAAAACCACAGCTGGGATTTGGAACAACCTTAAAGGCTGAAATTTGCTTACTTCTGAGTTCAATATATAATGGAATTATACTGAAATACCTATATTTATCTCAGGTACCCTACAGATTCCCAACTTTCTTTATATATTATGGGCTGAGCATACACAATGAACTTCCATAGGACATATATACACTTAAACTTTATTTGAAGTGTATTCTAATTGCTCTTTAACCTGGCTGCAAGACAAGGTCAAACTGACAGGTTTTTAAAGATATTAAAGTTCTAACAGATAGATGACAGACATATCAGTGTTAAACAAATCACTCAAATATGCTACCACCTCTAAAAGTATATCAGATTTTATCAATACTCCTCAAAGTTATCTAAATTTTAAGCAGGCAACTGAGTCCCATGAGTGTCAATCCTTTGCTGATACTAGGTGCTTTACTGAATAAAATATTTTCCTATTGCAGAAGTCATAGATTAATTAACATTTTAAATGACAAATGATCATTTATGTGATATCATTATAAAAAGCTAATGAAATCAAATCTGATAACATTAAAATACCAGCAGCAGTATGTCACTTCATATTTTAGCAAACAAAAAGGAAAATTGAGGGTCATTTTATGCTGTAAGGCAAAATTTAGACTGTGATTTTCATATGCTGACTCAAAGATTTTGGGCTGTTGGTAAGAATCTGGTGGTATTACTGTTTATTACAGTACATACAAAAATAGTAATGTATCACAGTTAAAAATAAATAAATTTTAATCAGTAAAAAATGTAATTACAGCATTCAGGGGAGACTCAGAATATATTCTCCTGATTGCCAGAGATGCAGTTTGTGGAACACTAAGACAAAATCTAAGTGGCGCCAGTTCTCACATTTAATAGAGGAGATTTCCTCATTCTCCTCATTCTGCTGCTGTCCTATGTAGTCTTAGCACTGGCTGTGAACAGCCTAAAGGCTTTTAGCATGTGCTATGTTATTATTGGAAAAGTCCTAAAAGCAGAGTCAAGAAATAGCAATATTCAACTTTTTTCCTCCATTCCTAAGAGGAAATAGGGAATAGTTGTTGATCTGGGTAATTTACTCTAAGCTATTTTAAATTGGGTTTCCAGTATGGAACATTGTCTAGACTTTTCTAAACATTTCTAAAGAAGAGATTCAGAAACTCCTTTACAATGTAATCCTTTCCAGTGGTCTCGAGTGCATTGATGGTGGGTATCAGTGTGGTAGACTGAGACACTATCTGCTAAACTTCCTCCACTCTAAATATCAAAGTATTAACCTGGGGTACACTGGTTGCTATTCTAGAAAAAACTCTGCTGACTTCTGACACCTCTCATGTAGGTGAGTCAGCAAGCAGGCTTAGATGCGTTATGGCAGGAGAAAAAATTCAGTGTCAGCTAATTAGTATCTGATAGCTATTCAGGTGGTACTGGAGGAGGAACAAAGGGAAGGAGCAGAAATACAAAATAATTCAGTTAATGTAGAAGTCTGTTTCCTTCCAAGAGTCAGTGTCATTTGGACATTATTTTTCTGGCATGTCATGGAAAGAAAAAGGGATCCCCATCAGCTTCCAAAGGTCAGTGGATCCTGTCCAAGTGTTCAAGGCAAATCTTGCTGAAACCTGTTTATTGGAGAAGCAGAGAGCAATTGCTTGACTACTCTGTTCGCCCACTTTTTAAGGAAAGAAATCAAGTCAGATCCAGATCTCATCCAGCAAACTTCAATCGTCATGCTCCTGTGGGGCAACACCACTTCCTCAGAAACACTGCTGGGGTAAAGACCCTGCTGGGGTTTTAATGTAAACATGAATTAGGGTGGTATTTTGCTTCTTGATATAGATTTGATTTTTGGTTTTCTTTACCCCTAGGAACTGAAATAATTAGTTTAGCCTTAACTCAGGTTTTGGGGTACTACAGTGTGATGAAAATTATCAGATCCAAGGTCTGGTAAAAGAGCATATATATTGCTTCATTTTTGAGGTTTAATTCTATACTGGTCTGAAAAAAGCAACTTTCTCATCAGATTGTCTTGACAGCCATTCCATGACCGACCTGTTACAGTTAATTCATGGTTTTTTCCCTTACATACTGGAAACCATACTCAAATATGTTCTTTAGATAAACTTCAGTTTCTGGTGCCAGAAGATTCTCTTATGAAACAGAAAATTTTGTATCTGCCTTCTTAAAGTCAACAAAGTGCTGCCTTCTTGCTTTGACTGCAACCCCTGGTACGAGGACACGAGGCTGGACTCCATGTTGATCAGAAGGCTGATTTATTATGTTATATATTATACTAAAATACTACATTACAACTATACTAAAAGAACAGAGAGAGAAAGATCAGAAGGCTGCAAAGACAAGAATAGAACAGGAATGAATAACAAAAATCCTGTGACTGCTCACAGCCTTGGCACAGGTGGCTGTGATTGGTTACTGATTGAAAACAATCCACATGAACCAATGGAAGATTCACCTGTGGCACTCCACAGCAGCAGATAGTTATTGTTTACATTTCTTTCCTGAGGCCCTCAGCTCCTCAGGACAGGAAAAATCCTAGCAGAGGCTTTTTCACTAAAAATCCTGGCAACACTGCCTTAAGTCTTATAAGCAGTAGATTAATTGAAAGTGACTTGTGAAGTCAATATGTGAAATGGAAAAGCTCATTTCATCTTGTCCAATTTTTACATTACTCTATTTTCTCAGAGAACTACAAAGCTGAAACACTTTTCAGTAAAATTCTTCCTTAAAAAATGATCAGTTTTGTCTGCCTGTCATTGAGAAGGAATACATTTTCAGTGCTTTAGTATCAGAATATGCATCCCTCCTTTTCTCTTAACTCAGGCACTGGAACCGTAATGATCAAAGCAATTTCAGAAGGTACGTCTATTATGAGAGCCATCTCATTCACATGTGAGGGATGTGTTCTTTGTCTCCACTAAGAGAGCAGCAATAATTTCTATATCTGTTTTCTCCACTCAAATAATGTTGTGCCTTTTTCATGAAAAGCACAACAATTTTTGAAGAGGAAAAATTTAATTCCCCTTCAATTTTTGTTACTGTTGTAGTTTTATAACTTTTGAAGATTTTTTTTTAAATAATTTCATATTTTGATGCCAGGAGCTCCAGGATAATCACAATCCATTTCTTCTGCTCTCATCTACTTTGATTAATTTGATTGTACACAATCCTGACTTCTAGAAGGAAACTGGCAAAATACATATTTTCATCTGTGAAATGGATGCAGCACATTAAAAATAACAATAAACTATGCTGCAAAAAATATTTGTTTAACATTTTATCAACTGGTTTGATACTATGTAGCAAAACAAATGGAACTGCTCTCGGCTATTCTTCACATTTGTCCTCTATATACAGCATTCAATCATTTGTATTTAGATGTGTTAAAGAGAAGCAAGTCATTAGTAAATTCAGTTAGAGATATTTGCTGTCATACATAAGCAGGCATACTCATGGATCACTTGAGAAACCTTTATTAAGTCTTGAGCATTCTGATTCTGAACTCATGAAACTTACCTTCCTCAAGATGGCAGCTGAAGCTGGCAGGATGCTGAGTAAATACTGTGTTAAACAACAGAGAGAAGAGGAAACACTGGAGACAGGACATCTGAATTTCTGCTCTTTGGATTGGGACTGGGAAAGTGAGCATATAGTCATCTCCACCTCCTTGGGCTCTGCATCACCTGTTTCCCCCAGGAAAAAATTGTTATCCATCCATGGAATTTTTTTTTCCCTGTAGCCATTAAAGAGAGAGAGTCTGTGCTATTACTCCCCTCTAGTGGCAGTCTGAGTAGTTAAATCCTTCCTGTCTTGCTGGAAACATGGTGAAGTGCACGTCAGGTTTTCTTACCAAGATTATCTTCAACCTTTCTTGAAACAGCTCTGTCATATTCAAAATATTTTCAAGATTCATAAAGCTGCTGGTTATATTACCCATGGAATATTTTTCTCCATTAATGCCAAGGGTCGCTAAGATCTCTGTGAATAAGTTTTTACATGCCATGTAGAGAAGACAATCTATTTTTCCTCAGCAAAGTTCATGGCTACACAGTATTGCAACCCTTGTATTGCATCTTACTTGTTGTCTAAAAACTGTGGTTTGTATTTTAATTTCCTTTTTGCATCTAATGTTCTATGGCATCTCAAGAGGCTTAAAGTGCTACCCTGTGAAGTGCGACAAATAGATCTACAAATACAAATATTTTCACAGCAAGGAGCATGCGATTATAATCTCAAACGATGTGTAATGGTAATACTAATTGATAGAAGGCATTTAAAGAAATTAGCATCACTAAAAATGTAAGAATAGAATTAGCTGTGAAAATTTGTTGGCAGACAAAGGGTTTCTCAATAGTTTTTAAATAAAGCCATTTTTTTCTCACCGTCTGAAACTGTGCATTCAAAACACATTGCAAACACTCCAGAACATTTAGCAGCCACCTCAACCACCTTCTCCTCTCCTATAATGAGTTTACCTTACTGCAAAGTTAAGAACTGAAGGTGGCAGAACCAAACGTAAGGCAATTCAGAAATTGTCTATCATTGTTCTTTACATACATATTTAGATTTCTTATGATAATGACCAAGATGTCTACTCTTATCACCATATTCCATTGACAGTATGCACATCCAAATGCCAGAGTTAGGAGTCCTTGTGTGATCATTCCTCTAGCACTAATTTTGAATCTAGTTTTTTTCAGCATTTCATTATCTGCTGCTTTTTTTCTGTAGAGCACTCAGCCTCACAATATTTTATGTGAAGAAGAAAAATAAGTGAAACAGTGCAATTACCTCTAGTCACTCACTTAACTTTAGCGAAAACCCTTTTCCTCTTTAACGGTTTTAATGATGCTCTCTTTTGTAAGACATGATTCTGCAACTGCTGCTGTCTAAGCTACAACCATCCATTATCTTCATTATCTTTAAAATGTTTGGCTCCAAAGTAAAATAACAAATCAGATCAGTAGCCATGAATTGCCTTTTTGGTTTTGTTGAGGTCAATTTCTAGTAGGAAATTTTGAGGTTGGATCTAAAACCCCACATGCTGTATTTCACATCTTCATATCTTTTCCTGAACAGATTACAAGAGGATGATTTGAGGATTATTTTTTCTAGCCTTACCTTACTTACCCTGAGTAAGTAGCAGTGTTACAGCAATTTTTTTTTAAATCAGATGCCATAAACTAGTAGATAGTTTCTACAATATTGAAAACACCAGTCTTTAGGCCAATTCAGGTACAATTTGCATGCAGTGTATTTAAATATAATTACATTATCTGTTTTGTTACTATTTTTCAACTTTTGGATGAAAATATATATTAATTATTTTTATTCAAGATAACAGTATACTACTTTATGTTCTTGGTGACGATTCATTTTGTCCCTCAGGTAAAAATTGTTATGTTGTAAGCTAGATAAAATAACTGTCAAAGAGTGTAGAGATGTTTGCTTAGAGTATAGAGATGAATTTTTTAAATACCTACTGAAAACAAACATTGTGCCATCTGCAAATGCTATTCTAGGATTGTACAAACTGAGCCTAGATCTACATCATGGAAGACATATAATCTTTATTTTTAATTGGTATTTACTCTTTATGAAATTGGAAAGAAAATATAACTAATCCAAATTTTCACAGGTGAAAAAACACCTTGCTAGTAACTGAAGGCTCTCCATAGCCTGTAAAAAGTGTCTAAGGATGTATATGAGGTAAAAATTCATTATCATAGATTGATATATCTATTTTCTTAGGTATCTACATTATATCTATCTGTCTATCTATGTATGAAATATCCATATCTCTGTGTGTGTGTATATGTATGTATATGTCTATACAACATCGGAATTTTGAACACGTCTAAGTGTAGCTTTGGCTGGTTTTCCTGTTCAAGGAAGAGAGTTATCCTCCTCTGCTAGGTTAGTAGCTTTGTTGGCTGGCAAATGAAGAGGACAACAGAGTCCCACTCCTCCAAAATTAAAACCTTCTAGCTCTACATTTATTTTATGGCTTCTCCATACCCAGCTCTGAAAAAACACAGTACTACTACTTCTAGTACTACTAATAAAACAAATAAGCAAACAAGTAAAAAAAAAAAAAAAAGATAGATAAAGGAGGCCTTTTTCATATGTTTTTGAAATTACACTAAAGATAATATTGCAAAACCCATTTGCTGTCTTTGACACAGTAATCACAGAGCAGGAATATCACTTCTACATGTCTTGCCAACCAGGAATACAAAATAGGCTACCCAGTACCACAAGCTCTCAACACAAAGATGTAAAAACTAGAAGGGATCTCTTACTCCTAAAATTCTTCCATGACATTTAAAAACCACACCATGCCATGCATGCATGCCACACTGCACACACTTCAGCGACAAGAGAAAAGCAGAAGATACATAGGAGAAGTTATTTCAACCCTCATATTTATGGTGATGATTGTGGTCAGCTGTGTACTAGTTATCAGTGGCTTCCAAAAAAAATCACTAAGTAATCAAATCCCTATAACAATTTAAAATGGTGACAAGTGAATCAAATTTCAGCCTAGGAAATAAGAAACTAATGAGAATTTAGGACAATTAGGCACTTTTAGATTCTGAGACAAATTATTTTTATTCTATATTACTTATGGGAATTCACTAAAACACTCTAAACCATAGTGGTTGTCACCACAGTCTTGTAAATGATGAATTACCAGCTAAAGAAAGAATTGTATAACATTGTCTTCAATGAAGAGACTACAGCAAGCTGTATATAAGCACAAGTTACAGAAAGAAAAGCTGCTAAGGCAGAGAGATCAGTTGACTTTTCCTGGTGCCCACCAAGCGGTCTATCACTGCCCCTCCTCAGCTGCACAGGGGCAGAAAATACAGCAAAATCCTTATGGGTCAAGGTTAGGACAGAGAGAGATCACTCACCAATTACTGAGCAATGCAGGGGTTGGGGCACCATGGGTGACAGAGTTCTCCAGGACACATCTGCCTGCTCGTGTGTGGCCTCCTCCACAGGCTGCAGGGGAGACCTGCTTCCCTGTAGACCTTCATGATCTTCAGGGTCATAGCTGCCTTACAATGGTATTCATGAGTGTTTTTAGGAGAATCTCAGCTCTAGAACCTGTAGCATCTTTCTTTCATCCTTCTTTACTGACCTTGATGGTGTCATGGTTTGACCCTAGCACAATGCCAGGGCCTCCATGAAGAGTATATTTCTAAACACCCACCTTACTCACCCACGCCGGATTCCCGAAGAGGAAGTTCTCTGGGAATCTCCTGCTTTTAACCCCGGTGTGTTCTCAGATGCGTATCCAGACTCTTAGTGGCCACATCACATGCCAATTTTGAATTTGGCCACTGATTGGCCCGACTTAGACTTTTCTAGAAACACATTTCCGGCCAAACCACGACAGATGGCTACAAGGCAGTTTCTTTTCCATATTCTCACTCATCTTCTGGATGCTTTTTTTGCAGTAATTTTTACTTCTTAAATATGTTATCACAGAGGCACTGCCACCACTGATTCAGCTTTGGCCAGCAGTGGGTTCGTCTGAAGCTGGTTCTGATTTAATCTAACTTCAAGGCAACCTCTGACATCTTCTATCAAAGGTTGACTCCCTGTACCAGAACTGTGTAGGCAAACACACTACAGAAGAAAACTAGAAACCTAAATATAGGAATGAGTTTCTGCAGAATTTAAAGTGTTCATCAAAAAGCAGTTGTGTTACTGTTTTATGTCATATTCAACTAAATAAAAGGTCTTTTGGACAGAGGTAATTTAGGATGAGTTTTGGGGTTTTTTTGTTTTTTAAATGAAGAATCCTCTAGATAAATTTGCCCTCAGATAAACATCAGACAGTTCATCTGTTTAGCCCAGAAATAAGTACTGCACCTTTAAGACTGGTTCTGAGAGTGAAGTGGGGAGAGAGAAGTGTGGAGTTTGTTTTCAGTAACTGCACTCACTCCTCCACATTCCTGCTCCTGGATTGTGTTGTCTGCAGACAATCAGCAAGAGAGAGGTCTCCTTTGCTTTTTAGTTAGTTTTCAGCTAGCTGAGGCAGAGAAGTTCCCTGGACTGTGTTTTTTTTTTCCTTTTCTTAGAACAGTTTAAACCTGCTCTAGACTAGGGACCCAGAGAAGCACTGGAGGCTCACACCTATAGCCCACTGGGGCCTGGCCTGGGCCATGGTATTTTCCAGAGCCAGAGGGACTGACAAGAGATTCAGTGAGCCAAGCTACACCCCATGAAGGGACTTTATGAGTTTGTCATCTTTTTCAAGCGTTGAGAGGTTTTATTGTTTAATATTGTTCATTTTTCTGCTGGTAAATGCTTTGCCTATTAAATAAACAGGGGTTTTTTCCACTTTTCTCAAAGAAATATTTTCCCAAACCAATTAAAGAAGAGGCTACTTAGATTTGCTTTCTAGAAGGAACCCAATTCAGAGGTTTCCTCCAGAATTTGCCCTAAACCAAGACACCTACATATTTTCACAAATGCTGATTACATCTACTTGGAAGGAAATAAGTTGGTGTCATGGTTTGAGGCTGGCACAATGCCAGTACCCTCATGAAAATATAATTTCCCTAGTGACTTCTGTGAGATGTGATCAGGAACAGAGCAAAGCAGGCTTCAACTTTGGAGTAAAGAAAACAAACTTTATTAATTACAATATCTAAAAAGGAACAGACACGGCACTAAGAATGAAAACTTTCTAAATGCATTCTTCTTCCTTCCCCTCATTTCTTTTACAGCATGAAATAACACCATAGATTTCCACCTTGTTACTATCTCTCAGATAATCAACTTTCAGTCTATGACCACCCCTCAAATAATCAACCCTCAAGTCTATCAGGGAGAGAGAAGTCCCCCCTTGCACCATAGGCTTCCCCCGGAAACACAATTGAAACCTCTTTTGTTTCCATGTCACTCATGGCACTGCCCAGAGAACATCTGCCCTCATGACTTCTTCCCTTCCATGTCTAGTGCTCTCACCATTGCACACTAGGACTGCTTTTAGGGTTCTCTGTTTAAGGATGCTCCACCCAGTTCTAAAAGCAGCAGTCTCTCAACTTCGGGACATCAGTCCCCCCCAAATTTACCCCCTGGGGCCAAGGGGCCTCGTGAACAGAGATCTTCTTCTCCACTGAAGACAAAGGGCATCACCACACCCTCCTCAGCCATTTCTGTTCTCGCCACTGCCTCACTTTTGGCTCCAAGGCATTGCTTCCCCCTAAATGCAGTCTCTGGGTCACAGGAAAAAAACATGGGTCTGTCTATGGCTATACAAGAAAAGAGTCCAGCTCAAGGCCACTCCATCATATCCTCTCACTTAGGATTTTTCTCTCCTGACATTTCTCACGTGCATCAACTTTCATCATACTTGCTCATTTCTTCCTGCTTCATCTCTCTCTCCTCATTCTGATTCAGGAGGATCAGTATTTGTAAGATTTCTATTATTCTAGAAAGGGGTTAAAATCTTTGCCTCTGTCTGCCCAGAACTCCCACAGCGGCTGGACTCTTTCTCGCACTGCATCCCCCACTTCCCTTTCTGGCTGGCCATGCTGCCAGTCAGTGATCTCGAATTTCAAGGCAGCACAGGCACTGGCTCTCTACCTTCCAGGGGAGTAGAAGGGCTCAGGGCTCTTCTACTTTTCTATTTTGCCAAGCCTTCACCCCGCTCCTCTGCCCAAGGCTCTGCCCTACCTCACCCGGCCACATGGCTTCCCTCCCCCACCCAGCCCTGGCTGGGCAGGGGAGCTCTGACCTCCTCCACTGACCAGACCAAGAGAGAGTTCTCCTGGGAGTTCTCTGATTTCAACCCCCTCTGTTCTCAGAGGTGGTCTGTACCTTCAGGGGCCAAACCAGGTGTCAATATTCCAATCCAAGCACTGATTGGTTTGACCACCACCTCACAAAAAACTCAATTCCTTCTTAACCTACAGCAGTTGGTAAGGAGGCTTAAAGTTGATCCTTTTTTATAAATTTGAGAAATTAGATAAGAAAATAAATTGGACAAACTTAGCTGCTTTTTTTATAATGATAAATTTATATCAGGAGCTTCGGGAAAGGTTGGGGAAAAAAGACTGTAAGTGTTTTGCAAAAAGCTGTATGGAAAGTATAGAAGAGTAAATCATCAATGTACACAAAGCTACAGGGGAAAGAGAAAAAACAAACCTCAAACAAACCCAGCTACAATAGTTAATGTGTACTAAGGAAAAACATACCTGCAGCATGAATAGCATGGTGCTTAAAAGGTTCTGCCCTCTAAAAAAGACATGTAGTAAAGACAACCCAGTGAAAAGAGAATGATCAGAGGATCACAAAAAAAATACAAGCTTAAAAAAAATTAGATTTGATCTTTAAAATTAAAGTGAAGATCAACTTTTAACTAAATAACAGCAGATTTCCTTAGCTAGATACTAACAAAAAATGATATTTCAAGATCTTCTGCAATGCAAATTAGTCTTATGCTAAGACAAGCCTAATTCCCATCTGCTACTACTTTCTTCTGTTTGAAGAAAGAAATAATAAATTGAAAAGTAAATTGCTCTGAAGAACTAACTGTGGTATTTCCTTCACTTTTTAGAGTAAATAAATAGTCCTTACAAGTACCAAGTGGCTCAAAGCATTAGACTCTTACTTGAGTGCTCTTTGAGCACAGTTAAATTAAGAGCTTCCTTTTCTTTTAATTTCCAGTATATTTTTCTGTTTTCAGTTTGCTGGGAAGCTTTAATCTTTCCACTGTGTAGAGACTCCTGCTATGCCCAGTTTGGATGGTAGGTCAGTGCCACTGAGTCTCTGTAACCTCTGCCAAGGTTATGACCAAATTCCAGCTGGTACAGATGGTATCTATGACCTTCTCCATTTCCAGCAGTCATAAATGTATCAGGCTCTATTCCCTTCAATTAAGAACAGGTTTTTTTCACCAATAAAAGGCCTAATTTTGAAATTAATTAATCAATTGTTCTGGCTACTTTAGGATGAAACTCTGACTTCTAAACTGCTTCAACAAGTGCATTTTTTTCCTTCTGTGACAGTGCAGATCACTAATCCTTAATGATGCATGTAACAGACACACATGGAAGGTTTTCCATGTTTACATATAGGAGGGGGAAAAACACTAAGAGATAGTCGGAAAGATCATCTAAGTCATAGGTAACTACATGCATGTCTTATCTTTTGTTTCCTCCCCAAATTCCCTGCCATAATTAAGGATATGTTGTAATAGAGGAAAATGAGGGTCAGTTGTGACTACAGAGAGACTTTATTTCTTGTACGAAATTCTTGTGTAAAGGACAATCTGCTGGGCAGTAGACACATCTAGTAAACTAGAGTGAATTCCCTTTGTTTCTTGAGCATTTAAACAAATTCTAGGCACAGGAACTCTGATGAACTGAGTTATAATCTCCATACATTTACTTTATGTGTTAATGGCACATAATGTATCATTATTGATCCTCCATTTAACAGCATGATTCAATGTACAAACTACATGTGTAACAGGGATAAAGAACAGGCACTTTGGTAAATTGAATTCAAGCCAGTAAAAAAGACAGGAAGGGAGCAATAAATTATGCATTCCATTCATATTCCATGTATGTCACATCAAAAATAAGGAAAAAAAATGTATTAAATATCATAATTTCCTTTAGCTGACAACATGCATTGTTCAAAAAATAATACTCTTCATTGTGTGATTACAGCCATTCACCTTACTTCTTGCACCTACTACTGCAAAGTAGGAGCAACAAACTAAGCCTGCTGTGCGCATTTTTTCTGTACTATTGACTATAAGCTCAGCAAACTAAGTTCTTCTCAGGCATAAAATATGTCCTCATTATTGTGACATATTTTGTGAAGAAACTGAGTAAAATTGGAGTTGTTCCATGGTAACTGAGAGCAGAATTTAGTTTTCTGTCGTTTCAGTCCTTAAAAATAATATTCTAAGGGAGACAAAATTTATGGCAATGGAATGACAGTCACGATAGTCTGGCTGCTTTTCTGATTGTTTGTTGTTCTGAGACATTGATGTGTAGACTCCTCAATTCCAAAGGGAAAACTAGAATATGTTTTAATGGTTTCTTTCTCTCTGCACCCTAACATTTCAAGAGAAAGTCTAAAATGAATTTGAAAAATTTTCAAGCTAGCTGAAACTGATGTTCACTTTTAAGCATAGCATGTGTATGTGTCATATTTGGAGAAATGAACAAGTAAACCCATTAATTTTTCTCTTTAGAAATATTTATTGTAAAGCATGAATATACAAATTGTTTATTAAGAAGAATTCTAGAAATTGGAGCTTAATACTGTGTAAGGGAAGAGTATCTGAGGCTAAAGTTATATTCTGTTTCCATAGTTCAGGCAGCATATATGGGTTATTTTGAACAGAAAAAGGTTCATAGTTAATTTTGCTTAATAGTGCAAGTATTGGGGCAATATCCTCATTTCTGGAAACTGGTTAAGGTGATTGCCCTACCTTTCTTAGGTCCTTTTGTGTCACTTCAGGACGGGTTTGATAAGGGAGCAGTTAATACTCTGCTGGCTTAGACTTAGATTAGGGATCTGTAGGAGAAGGGCTTTGGATAGAAACTTGATCAGAAGAGGACTAAACATGACCAGCTTTTATAGGAAAGGCCTATCTTGTTCATTCCTGATGCTATTATATGAGAGTATATAATTTCTTTCTGATTTATGATTTCTGTAGCCAAGCCACAGGGAGGTAACAGGTTACAGTGCAAAGAGTTCCATTTTAGCATACAACATATGGCTCACAAGCCATATGGAAACTCAGAAATTTTGCCCATAAAGGCTAAGTGTGTCCAGTGTGTCCACCTCTCTATCACATTCTCCAAATTTCCCACTGTATTCATATGTTGTAACCTATCTGTCCCCTAGAAGAAACCATGGGTGACCAGCACACATATTTGAGATTTGCAACAATCCTCTATTGCTATGGTTTTGATCCATGGTAGGCAATGCTGCAGACTGCCTTTGAGGACCATACAGGTCAGATGCCATTCCCACTACAATGTGTAAATGACTTAACACTGGTGTCGGTGGAGGAAGGATTTTAACATTGCAACTGTAATAGATAATGCTGTTAGCGTGTATAGGGGGCAGATCATACTATCTCCATGACCCTTCCTCAGTTTAGACTCAAGAGATAACAACTTAGTCTTATCCAGATACAACCCTGGGCAAACTAACAGGACATATCAATGGAGGAGATATCTATGCTTAGAACAGGAGATATCTATGCTTAGAATGATGTTCAATGCCCTCACAGGGCATACTCAGACATATCATACAGAGGGTATGGGAAGGTATAGATCAAATTAATCTACAAAAGACCAGACTGACATGCTAACAGCATTTTTAGGGACTGCAGCACCGAAGTTTTTCTTAAAGGTGCAGACTTGGCATACCACTGGAAATGAGAGCTAGGCCACAATGAAAATCTAACTGTGATTCAGGCAGGAGTTTCTGTTTATATTAAAAAATACTCTGAGCACTTAAGATGACAGCCATATAAATTATTTAGCTTCAGAAATTAAATTTTTAGTAATTTCAATCATTATGATTGCTAAATTAGAAACTGTTTCCTGACAACTTCTTCCTTAATTACTGGAGAACCCTAAGAAATCCAAAAAAATTTCAGCAAATTTCTCCCTTATTTAAGGGAGTTAAAATCCCCTTTTAAGACAAAACCATCTAACTACACTAGGATAAAGAGGGTCCATATTCTAGCCTTTTCTCTTATTTATGTGTTTCCATAATGAAAATCAAGTCTGACCAGAAGAGAAGACTTCCCTACAGCCTAGTAATAAACCACTTATTTAAAAAAAAAAGAGCACTCTCTCTTCTTTGTACTTTCAGACATAATTTTTGTTTTATTCAACAGCAATTTATCTTAAAATATGGTATGGTGAATATTGTAGTGAACCTGCATGAAGACTGCTCAGATAGTTCTGATAGGCTCATTTCTAGATTGTGGCCTAGTTTATGTATGAGTGCAAGACTGATGTTTACTTTAGCCAGGAGAGTAGCAGATCTAGACATCAGTGGAAATGCAGATCTAGATCCACAGACAAAGTACAGCACCTAAGGTTCGTGTGTCTCTTTATGAACTGCAATTCATTTATGGATAAATCTCTGTTAATGAGATAATCCTGATACTTGCACCAGATGAGTTTCTATGATATAAGAAATTATCTTATACAAGGAAGTTCTAGCATGATGTTTATCTTTGCTTATAGATAGCCTTATTTTATGCGTAATATGCATTTGCTTATCTGTCAGAACACTACACAGTACCACCTTGTTACAGAATTTTTTCTGCTTATGTATCTCACAGCTGGAGAAACTTTTAATTAAGAATACATCTAAATTCTTGAAAATAAATTAAATCTGTGTACTATACATACATTTGAATTATCTATTGAATTTTCTCAATATATAAAATATTTAATAAACAGAAAAACACTAAAACAAGGTGAAGGAAGTGAACAGACATGAGAATTTCCACCTAGACAGAAATTGGAATTCAAGTAATGCTTTTCTCCAAATTCATAAGAAACAGTTAAACCCAGTATTATTTTCTTTTTCCTATTCAGGACAATGACATATCTGTAAATATGAGCAAAAGCAGAAAAAAATAATATTTTCTGATGCCTCTTTAACTGACAGCACAGCACTTTCTATTTCATTCCTGAGCATGGCTGTGTTCAAGTAGGTTTTGCCCACACATTATTTCAATCCAAAAGTATATGAAGCTCAATTATAATTTATTACCAAAAACTAGCTCAGAAATGCTTAATGCACACAAATGTGGAATACAATGTAAATTCCAATAGGCACATAATATAAATCATGTTTTGGAAACAAAAACTGATTGGCTGATACTGACATAATAAGCAGAGGAAATGACTGTTAGGAGAAAAAACAAGCAGACTTATGTTGTCCCTTTATAATTACATTTTTAGCACAATGGGTTGTGTTTTGTAGCAGTCAACTAAAGTCTATTGGATAAAGTATTGGAAGCTTTCATATTAGAAATTTATAGTTAAATATCTCTTGCTAATTAACTATTTCCACTCAGAGGACCATATTGAAATTCCATGTTTTCTATTATTTACTTTATAGAGACTTTTTATATGTTTATGTATTTTAAAATTTCTTATATTTTTATTTATCCTTTTTTATTTCTTTTCCCTTTCTTCAAGAGTCAAACTATTACGTAATAGCAAGACCTGTCTGTAAAATCTGAGTATTATCCCCTAATTTTGTCAGTTTCTGCTGCAACAGAATGACCTAGTTTCCTTTAAGAAGGTGTTGGTGGTAATTGTTTCAAGTAAAGCATCATGCCAACAATAAATACAGAGATTATTTAACTCTTTTTACTGTTATGCTGACAAAATTAAATCCACATCTACTGTGCAAAGTTTAGTTTTCTAATTATGCATAGTTGCTTTATACAGTGGAGCAGCAAAGATCAAAGCTCCAGTGATGACAAACTTTTAGAAGTTTCATATACAACCCAAACTGCAGCTAAGGGAGTTCAACCCCTGAGCATCTGGCTGTAAAGAAGGGATTTATTTGCTCTTTAATACTAGAAATATATAGATCACAAAGAATAATCTTAGCCTCTGAAAAGGTTGTCCATGCATTTTCAGCATCACTAGGCTTCCATATAACTCAGAAACCAAAACAAGAACCATTCAAAACAGATATACAGACATGCAAAGTTGAAGGATGAAATAACATTTTTTTACTTTTTACAAGAGGTTTGAATCTGCAATCAAAAATGCATACTATTCTCTAATAGACTATTTTTTAAAACCAGGCTACTAGGTATTGGTGAAGAAGCGCTTTATTAGTTGCACCCATTATGATCTTTCAGAAAAAAGGTCTAAATTTCACCTACCTTCTAGCTGAACATAACATAATTTGCTGAAAATTAGTCAGAGATGACCTTGTCTGTCATACAAATGGTATAACAAGAGTTAAAGATATGTCAGGGAGAAAGGAGTTGGCATTTTTCTATTAAAAATTCTGTCCTTCACAGTTATGATTACTCCTGTGCTTCTTTACATACTGTCCTTGTTCAGCTGCTGCACATTTACCTCTGTACTAGATTCAATATGAGCAGCGACTGCTACATTGTTTCTTCTATGCCAGAAATGTGTCACATGAGGACTATAAAGAATGCAAAAATGTTTGCAGAAAATTTAAAACCTAGATAGGGGAAAATGTTTTGCAAGAATTTCTTTTGTTTCACTTTTAATTTTTTATAAATACAACATTTACAAGTATGTTAATGATTGATGCTTTCAGAGGAAGGTGCAGCATGTGATTTGCTTAGTAACACTAAAAATCAAATCACTCATTTATAAAAAATGGGACTCTAGATGTTAATCTGACGAGCTAAGAATAAGATTATTTATGGAGTAAATAGATTATCAACTGTATCTGTACATGAGTTCAGGCTAGACTCTGTGTCTTGATTTATTCAAAGGATTTTGTTCATGTATTTGAAGTGGTGTGTAAAATGTGGGGCTTTTCATTCCAGGAATACAACAAAAGTCTGAGAAATGTCGCCGTAAGTGACTAGCAGCATAATACTCTTTTTACCTTTTAATGGTTTTATGGAATCCAGGCTACCTGACACTAACTTTAGACACCTCAGAAGAGCTCAATTTAGTGATGCTGAATGCCAAGCATTTAGAAAATGAATTTTATTTTAGTCAAGTCATCCAAAACTCCAATACCCCAGGCATTTTTGAAAATGCAAGTATGCTTTGTTTTCATCAGACTTTCCTCAGTGATCCTCTTCTGTGTTATTATTACCATAGAGACTGAAGGAACAACAGCACACAGGGTTTGAATACACTAGAATCACTGCTTTCTTGCCAAATAAACTTCTACAATTTGCTCATCCCCTTTTTCCCTCTAAAGTTGCAGTCTTTCAAGCTTCCGTCTTTTTTCCCCACGTTTTTTCAATAGGAGGGACAAAAACATTGTTATTACACTTCCTCTTCATGCAATGTTCATCATCAGCTCTTTCAGCTCAAACCACAGTTTTCAACTGAAACATCCGAAGCCACTTGACTAAGCAACAACAATAAGAAAAGATGAAAGGGAAGGGTGGGACAAGAGGAAGGAGGGAGGAGAGAGAGAGGGAAGGAGGAAAGGAGGAAAGGAAGGAGAGAGTTCCATTCAACTGTGGGGAACTGTGATAAGTTCTTTTAAAAATAGATGTCCTAGGATGCAATTAAATCAAATGAGGCAGTATTGTGTCTGCAAACCATTTACTGGTAAGGGAAATTAAAAAAAAAAAAAAAGAGTTGCCCTACTAGAGAGGACTAAAAAAGAAAGAAATGGGTAAAGGAAATGGAAAAGGATGGGGGGTGGGGTGGGGAAGAGAGACTGAGAGAGGAAATGAGCGAAAGAAAGGAAGAAGAGGGAGGAAGGAAGGAAAATGTGAGAAGGAAAGAAAAATTGTATGTCTTGTAAGTCTAAGGTCTTTTTTACAGCGTAGAAATCTCCAGTTCAGAGAAAAAAACCATAATCTCCTGATATACTAGTTAAATTGTTCACTTATGGAAAAAAAAAATTATTTGCAACCAAATATTTAGATTCAGAAGTTGGTTGGGCCGCCAAAACAATGTTTGCTTGTTCCCAATATTATCTCCTTTTTAAGCAGAGAGTTTAGCTTTCTGTAGCAAACCTTTATTGTAGAAAAAAAAAAAGAAATTAAAGTATAATACTGTTTTTCTTTATCTGAGAATGTATGTCGTAAATTCAAGCCTACAGAAATATAACTTTGCAGACGAGAAGTTTGTTTGTGAAATAATAGCTTGCAAAAAAACCCCAGCCCATAAGGAGCTTCAACAGTAAAATAAATCCACGTAAATACTGAAGAAGTGGGTTTGTTATGACATCCGTGTTCCTCTTTCACATCACCTGTAAATAAAAATATTTTTCTATTCATTGTCTTCTTTCTTGTACTGTCTCCAATTCAACAATACATTGTATTCTGCTTCTATTGTTCCCATTTACATGACAATAAAATAGCAACAAAACAGAATAAATGCTATACTTTCGCATTTTGTGTCTCTGAAAATTTTTTCTCAACACATTTTTCTGTAAGCAAATTGTGTTGGCATGTCTCACTTTAGTGAAGTGTAAAGTATCTAAAAAGTCACTGAAGTTCAAAGTGTGAAGTATGCTTCACTGAAGACTGATACTACTGAGTGTCTACTTGCACAGCTTCTTGATATATTGGGTGATTTCAATAACTTTCAGGTCTAACAGTTTAGTTTTGTTTCTTTCTGCAGAGAAATTCTTGTCTAGGATTCTTGTCTAAGATGCTTTTCTTAGATCCTGTGGATATGGTGATCAAGAATACATAGATACTCTATTTCATCTGTTCACATCAGAGATTAATAGCAATAATCAATCATTAGTAGAGATAACAGCAAAGAGCCTAAGACTACACAACGGCCAAAAACCAGTTCTGTCACCAGCTGGGGAAGTTACTACAGGAAGTGCTTTCATCAATACCTCCATGAGCCTGTATGAATTATTTTTCTGTCTGACATCCACATTTACAGTTCCCAGATTCTTATGCATGCCAGTGATTTTCATATAAACAAATAATGTGCACAAAATATACAGGCAAAACCTGGGACAACAAGCAATGTATTTTGTATTCAAAAAGCTCATCATATTGACAGCTGCATATGATTCTTCAGGTTCCTATTTCATTCCATTCTCCTCACAATATTAAAACAGAAAGTTTGTTGCCCTCTATTATCCTCATCTTCCTCCTCTGTCCTACCTTCCACCCCTCACCTAATCGATCCTTCTCGTATCCCTGAGTGCACACACAGTTTCTGCATCCTAGTGATTTTTCCCATTTTCTCATGTACCTGCTTTATCACCCTATCTCACCTCCTGATCCATTAATCTCTTTCCCCTTTGTCAAGAAAGTTTTTTTTATTTTCATCCACAACCATATTGGTCAAATTGATGCAAGTCTGAAAGAACAGAAAAAGAACCAAATAGAACTATAATAATAGTAATGACAAAATTGGTTTTCTGTGCTTTTATAATCTTGCTAAACAAACAAACAAAAAAAAAAAAAAAAAAAAAAAGATAATGTTTCACTCCAAATTCCAGCTGGGGTTTCAAAACAGTAAATTACTAGAGTATCTCCCTTGTTAGTACAGTCATATTGTGGACTAAATACACAAAATATTCCTATATAGCTGAAATGTTAATTAAATACCTTCTCCTCAGATAGAAGCATACAGTAAGGGAAAAGCTGATTTGTATAAGTCATTTGCATTACATCATATGGTCTAGCCAGCCTGATCTTAGTAGAACACTTTGGTTTACAGAGTAAACACGTAAGTCAAAAATATTTCTGGGTAGAAGGTCTCAGAAGAAACATCGTAATTTTTATCATTCACCTATGTACTGGGCTGTGCTGCTGAAATTAGCACAAAGCCTTGTTTACTATACTTCACTACAACAATAATGGATACAGTTATATGGCATACGTCTAGAGAATAAATGCTTCAATTATTTTATTCTGAGGATCAATGAGAATCACATTGATGATGCTCAAGCACTAAGAACAACATCATTATTTTACTCTTTAGATAGTATTATCTGTGATTCAGAAGCCTTTATACACATAAAATTTGCCTACTCACTTCAGGCATTTAATATCTGCCCTTAGATGGCAAACTGTTATTCATCTTCATTAAATGCAAAGCCTAAAAACAAAGACACAACCCAACTAAATGGATAGCTGCAATTGACAGAAAGCTGGGCACTTTCTGTCAATACTATCTGAAGAAAGACAAGTGAAGATACATTACATCAAGTCTTTATTACTCACCAAGTGAAATAAGATTTCTATTCTATCAAGTGAAAGCTTTTAAATATAACAGGACACAAGAGATATACGTGGCAGAGTTTACACAGATTTTTGTGGGCAGTGTCCCACAAAAAACTGAGGACACTTTGAAACAAAAATATTCTATTGAGTACCCCTGGAACTCCCAAATACCTGCGAATATCACTGTGGTTTGTGCAAGTTTGGCCAGTGGAATACCTTCCTACTAGGAAAATTCATGTTCAAAGTGTTAACAAAGCTCTACAACAATTTCAGCTTTCTGAATATGGAAGAAGAACATGAAATCTCCATCTGTGGCTGGAAAAAAAATGTTATTATGAAAATATGGATCATAAATTGCACTCATATTAATGCATATGCGTACATACTGTGACTAGAGTCTTGGATTTCCCTTATCAGATCTAATTTCTAGGGTGACTTTTATTATGCCTCAAGATCAAGATATTTGTATTCCTGAGAATCATAGGCATTGGCCCATAAAATATCCAAGCCAGTGGCAGAAGTGGAGACCATCAAATAAAGCTGAATCTTTGAAATGGAGGGCAAGAATTAAAAAGATAGTAGCTAAAAGGTAAAGCATGGGTCTAGTTTGATAGAAGGTCAGATCCTGATCGTTCTCATGAGAAAAAAAAAATCTCAGAAAGCTATGTTTATTACTTGACAGCAATAAATCATGCCAGTTACTTTCCTTATGTAGTGTTTTTTCAATTATCATGACAGGCTGCTCTACCTCTAAAACTCTCAGCTCAAAGACACGCTCAATTGTCAATATGTCAGCTTAGCTACAAAAGATACCCAGAAACAATAGCTTACTATGTTTCAGAAAGAAGAAGGACATTAAGATAGAAAATGGCTTGACAGATCTTAGATCTCCCTCTAATGAAAACTGTTAAAAAAAAAAATTCATTACTTCTTTCTTTTTTTCAATGAGTACGTTTATAGAAAAAACAAAGCACCAAATATGGATGTAATTAGACTAAAAACCAGAGAAATATGTCATAACAAAATTAAGATACAACAGACAAATAATAAATATGAGAAAGAATCAAACATAAGTGAGTGGATTTATTTTTGTTGCCCGAAGGCTTACCTTAAAGAGTGGGCTGAGAAGACAAATGTCTTTTTATTTGCTCCATCAAGAGTCTTGCAGTGCAGGACTCTGCATTCATTGCTGCAAAGCTGGCCACTAGAGCACTTTATGATTAAATATCTTTCGCCTGAGTCTGGTGTTATAAAAAGTAGAAAGAATAGCCTGTGTTTTTTCTCTGTTTTTAACTGCTTATTCTGCAATAATATAGAAACAGAAGATAATAAGTAATAGACAAATTCATTTGTAAGAGTTTGACAGTCCTATCAAGAGAAAGAGCAATTTTTTCCTGTTGAGTCAATTTCTTCAATAACATGAATTTGTTTTAGAAAAATTATATTTAAAGTACAAATGCTCAGTGTTTTCCAGGGTAAGAAAGTTTGTGCAGTTTTTGCCCATACCTCTCAGACTAATAAGGTTTGTTGTTCCATTGCTAGTTTCAAGTACAAACACATTTAAGAATATACTAATGACCTCCATTTTAGTGCCTGAAAAAAATTGTCAATATAGTTTCAATGCAGATTATACATTTAGGATAAATTGCAAGAGATGCATACATCACAAGGATAATTTTACACCTGAAGAAGCAGGAGACTGAAGTAGGTGTCTCTGAAGTTACTGTGCATCTAGCACTTTCTCTTTTACATGCTGTTTTGCAACTTCACTCATCCATATTCTATGTCTGTGGCTTTTTGTCCTACATAGGGATAGCTCATCTGACAGAAAAAAAAAAAAAAATACAAGAAATAATTAGGAAGTGGATAATCTGAAGTATCAGCAATTTTAAGTAGATTTCATATTGCGGTTCATGTTTATTTCATTAAGTTGCTGTTAAATGGTTTGTTCTGTTAACCCCCCCAAAGTTGGCTTATCCCTGAGTTGTACCCACCTTTAAAGCTGCCACTCAAGCTACTCCCCTACCTTTGTTCTGGCTCCTTTCCTGTCTATCAAGACGACCCTGCCCCTCTTTCCCTGCCTGACAAGGCGACCCTGCCCCTTTTTCCTGAATGTTCCTTGCCACTCATTCCCTGGGCCAATCCCTGATTGAAATGCCCACTTGAAAATCGCCTAATATACCACACCCCATTGGCTCATGTGACCTTTCCTCTCCTCCCCCTATCCTGATTGGTCCCACATTTATAATGTAGTCCCCATTTTCCACCCTTGAAGTTTCCCTATTGGTTGATTTTATGTACCCACCCCCTAGTTTGTAACTGTATTTGACCCTGTGAATTGAGGTGCCTGGGGCACTTTTGCCTTAACCCCTTCATCAGGAGTATGTTTTCCCCAAGGAACCTCAAGATAAAAGAGTCTTTTCCTTTGTCTGGTCCTTGCCGTGGCTATAACAGCACTGTAGAGCTTGCGGCTCTTGAGGTTCAGCGGTGGGCAAACCCCAATTCCCAGCTGTTACCCACTCCGGTCGAGGCTACTGGAGAGTACAGAAATAGCCTGATTCCAGTGGCCTACAGCAATTTCGTATGATTTCTAATTATCTAACACTAGAAAACTAGATAAAAGAAATTTTGAAGTATAAAAATGTTCAAGATCTGAGTGATATTTATTTGATGAAATACTGCTAAATTTTTTTTAAAATCCCGTCTCAGTAATATAGACTTTTTATAAAGCATGTGTTTATTAAACAGGAAAGGTTTGGTTTTACATTTCAAAATGGCAAAATAGTTAACTTCAGAAAACAGGACGCATGAAGGACAAGCACAGATTGAACTGTTAAGTTTTTCTTCCCTTTTTTTTTTTAACATTGAGAAATATTGACACTATTCAGGATTTATTGATTCACTGTTATGTGTCTAATAACCAGAAATGTTATTTCCATGTCTGATCATATGATGGGTTATTTCACCCACACAGAGCAAATGGACCATATGTTTGACTTCTAAATTAATTCATTATCATACGAATTCATGCCAGTTTTAGTTTCTGGACATAATATTCAGCAAGAGAGGAAAACATTCACATTGGGCACCTATTTTACTGGAAAGTTAATGTGTTAACCAGTGTTTGCCCAAATGGTAGGATATTTAGATTTAATTTCAAAATAAATTAGGGGCCTGAATTTGCTTTACTAAATTGAAGCAACTGTTCAAGATGATATATCAGAGTTTATCTTTTACCGTGTCCTTTGTACATAGCTTAACACATGACCAGTATCAATTCTTGTAATACTGTTTAAATGACAAAATAGTTATACTTAAATGCCACTATCAAAATAGCAAAATAGTATTGAAATTGAAGCAAGCATTAGTTCTTCTTGAGAGAGATTTTAAAAATACATGTTAGCATCAAATTTTGACTCTTTTTGAGGCAAAACACTGTGCTACTTGTATACTTGCAGTCACTTGTAATCGCTTTGTATGTGTTAGTAATGAGTATTAAAGCCAACGTTATCATAACTGTCTTAAACTCTAAATTATGGGAAAACAAAATGTATTACATCCTGTGACAATTTAAGTATTTCAGGCTAGCAATGTTGTGAAAACATCAACAAGACTACTACTTAATTTTACTTATGAGCTGGGCTCAGAGTGGGGTTGCCTCAAATTTTAAGGACTGTATTTTGTTTACAAACAAATCATACTCAGATGAGCTACCTCAGTGGAGTAGCTATTGAAGAAACTTAAATGAGATGTAAAGCTGACCAGGAAGTATGATACATTTTTTTTTTTATTAGTAAAAGACCAAGAAAATTCTCAGAAGAAACTAGTGCATTACTAGTGAGTGACTATGCCAAAATTGATTAGTTAGGATCCTCTGAGACAGAAGGCATTCATGTATTGCTCTATGTAAATGCATTCTTGATTTGTAAGACTGGACCATAACTTTTTACTTTTCATGCATATCTGCCTAATATAATTTGTAGCCTTTTAAGGGATCACACAGAGTACTCATATTCTTAGTGTTTTAAGAAATTACTGCCATTAAGCTGAGTTGCGGTTTTCTCAGCAGAGGTACTGCAATCAATAGTGTGAGCTGGTTACAGTTGGACAAAGGCTAACAATTGACTGGCTCTACTGCTGCTTCTCTCTCTTCTGCTCAAAGTGACTGCTCTCTCTGACATGATTTAAACTGACCTGTGTCATTCTGAAACAGTTTGTGCTCATACGGTTGATGATGCACTCTGAGATACATGTGGAAATCAGCCATGGTGGAGCATCTCTGGAGATTAACCAAATGTAATAGGTAGTTCCTTCCTAAGCATTTTCAAGTATCCCACAGGAAAAATTATCTGACTAGAGGAGGAACCTCAACTATTAGGAAAACATTGAGTTTTGCAGTTGAGAGTAGCAAATATTTATCTAGGCATACTATTTTGCAGCCACTTCAGTAATTAAAATAAACAGGTTCCTTCAGAGAAGTAATCCAACTATGTGTAACTTTCACTCAAAACTACTGAGTGAGATGAGGAAGGAAAAAGCAAAACTATTGAATTACAATTTAAAGCTGGAATTCAAGTTCAGTTATATATTAGTACCTGTAGATTAAAAATATGAAAACAACCTCATGTGTTAGGGTAGATATTTAATTTTTTTTTTTTTTCACAATCTCTGTTTGAATGAAATAAGCCTTACAAAATTAAGCATAGATAAGAGTTTTCATTCCTTCTTCATCTTTTCTTCTCTTCCTTCACTCTCTAATATTTCATAGTAGTTTCAGGAGCTATAGGATAATATAACACTTTGTTATTTATTCACACAGAAAACTCAGTGATATGTGAAGGTAAAAAGAGTCATAGTTTTTATAGGGTTTCCTTCTTTTTTAAAAAATGCATAGAATTATTTCAAATATTTTAAATTATTTTAAGATAGCAATTTAAATTCTAAATCACAATTTTATTCAAGAAAAGCTGTGCAGACCCCCTACCTATTCATGTGTCTGTGAACTGTAAGGACAGTTTTTCAGGAAAGTTTGTTCACTTGATGACTTATCTGGTGGTACATATTTGGAATGATATTGTATACAATCTGGTATCATATTTATGTACCAGTAGTAAGTTTAGCTTAGTTGGCATCTAAGCTAAAATGAAGAATTTTTCTTTTAGCTATAACTTTGCTATAGCTGAGAGTAGATTGGTGTCCCCAGTAAGAGTTTGTCTGTCATTCATCTGAACGGAAAGCAGCATATTTTTTTTTTCTTTTTTGTGAGCTTCATCATTCTAAACAGGGTGAAAAAACTGATGGAATTTTAAACAGGGCCTGAAATGCTTCAAATGTTGTATTTCATAAATTAATGTATATTTAAATTACGTAGAGTCTTCAAGAAGGAAAACACCACACAGACATTATTTTAATGAAGACACACATTTCAAGTCCTTGTTATTCACCTTTTCTTTCTGTTGTTCCAGTAGGAACAGCTGGTCCATTGTTTTTGGCTTTGACCCCTTTAACTTTCAGGATTGAAGTTTGCTCAGTCAGTGCCTTAGGTATTAGCATTGAATTTTCTTGGAGCTTACACCAACAACAACTAGGAGATGTGAGATGCCACAGGATGTGAGGAATTTACTCATAACCGTTGAAGTAAGAAAATGTGATCAAACTCACTTAATGGAATAGATGATTTGGGATGTTTACAGTGCAGCTCCAATAGCACAACCATTACAATAGCACAGCCACTACTATTCATGTGAAGAATCAGGGACCACCATTGAATCAGGGAACACCACTGAATGAACACTTTTGAGAAGCAGTAATTAGCAGGGAGAAAGAGGAATGAGATATGTTCAGCCTCGGCTGCATTTCCTTTGTCTGCCACAGTCCAAAACTCATACCAGTAGCATCGTCCAAATTCCCCTTTTAGTAACATCTGTGCTCCTGTGTTAGCTCTATCTGGCTTTCTCCTTGCTAACTGAAGCTGTGTGACTAAGGGGAGAAAATTGCCGTGTAGCTGACTAGATCAGATTCTGACTTCCCACTGCTGCCAGCTGAACAGAGGGGCAAAAATGAAGAGGAAAAAAGCTGAAGTTTCATTGTTGTCAAGGTTGCTTTCCCATTCTAGAACGACATAAATAGAACTGCCATGATGCTTCAGTTGTCTTTTAGAAATGAGCAACACTAGTGTGGCTTTTGTGGTGTTGGAGATTGAGCATGTCTTTCTGTATCAATTTTCTCTGTTGCCATCCCTCTTACTTTGTTCCCTTGTTTCTGCTCTTGTCTCAAGTTACTCAAAATCTCCTATCTTCTGCAAAATGAAACATGTAGAAACAGTTTTCTTCTCCAGTGGACAGGAAAAGCCGACGGCAAAAGAACAATTTAGGGCCCTGGATTAACAAAGCGTATTAAATGCTTTTATGGTGCTGGAGACTGTGAAACAAAACTGAAATGAACATCTGCAAAAGTGAGTTAACTGAGTGGGAAGAAATAAAAATATAGTGAGGATCAGAAAGGCAAAAGGAGTTTTACTAAATAGGTCTGTGACTGTACAGTCTTCATATCTTACTTGTATTCGCATGCCATTAAAAACTCATGTTTTCAAAGGTAAATAAATGCTTGAATATAAATAATAAATAATGAATCAATTAATTGGTGGGAAAATAAGCAAAATAATTTGTAGTCCAATCAGCTCTTTTTTAAATAGATGAAAATTTTCAGCTCTTTACTGCTTACAGCCCACAAGATGTGATTATACACACATATGGTACTAAAAATAAAGAAGAGATATGAAACTTGAAAATCAAGTAATCAATTCAGTGACTACAATGAGTTAGGACTGAAAGATATAGAAAATGACAGTGTCATTATTTTTCCTTTTTTAAATTTTTTTTTTTTTGCTATCAACTTACCTGTAATATAGCAATAGTTCACTTACCCTGTTCAGATGTGCCAAATTTTTAATTAAATTTCTATTAAAAACAGTACTTTAGTATCAAAGGAATGTAATAATTTAATTCCTGACAAACAATAATCCAGTTGCTCTACATAGTATTACTGAGGACTTTACAGTGTGTTTCTGGAGCAATGAATTCTTTATGTCAACAAAGTATCAACTTTTGAGGAAAAAAAAAAAAGAGAGAAAGGAAAAGCACGCAGTGTTTATTTGGTTGAGGTACTGGTTTTGTATAGCCTGTTTTTTTGTAACACGGGGGGGTTGTGGGTATGGGTGGGGCTACTGAGGTGGCTTCTGTGAGAAGCTGCCAGAAGCTTCCATCATGTCCAGTAGAGTCAATCCCTCAGGGCTCTGAAAATGGACATCCTGCTGGCACAGACGTTGGTAATGCCTCTGTGATGACATATTTAAGATGAAAATCAAAAGAAATCTGAAACATTTTTTCATCTAGCCAGAGAGGAGAAGGATGTGAGAACATGTGAAGGAAAACAACATGGAGACACCAAGGTCAGTGGAGAAGGAGGGGGAGGAAGTGCTCCAGGCACCGGAGCTGAGATTACTCTGCAGGCTGTGGTGAAGACCATGGTGAAGCAGCTGTGTACCTGCAGCCCATGGGTGCACAGGGAATGTAGGGATCCACCCGCAGCCATGGGGGAGGTGCCCGTGCTGGAGCAGGTGGATGCCTGGAGGAGGCTGTGATCCAGTGGGAGACCCAGTGGAGAGATGGGCCTTGCTTCTGGGCTGGAGCAGCCTGTCCTTGGAGGAATGCACCTCCAATGTGGAAAGAGTGAACCACATCCCGTTGGGGCAGTTCATGCTACAGTAGGTGTGGTGTGGCTGCTGCTTGTGAGAGTGGACCCACACTGGAGAAGTTCATGGAGAGCTGTCTCCCATGGGAAGAATCCCACAGCCTCACAGGGAAAGTATTCCTCTCCTGGAGCAGTGAAAGAAAATTTTGGGTGATGAACTGACCAAAAATTCCCACACCCTGTCTCCCTGCACTGTCAGTGGGATGGGCAGAGGGGTTGCGGCAGAAAAGGTATTTTAAGGGCTTATTTTACGTATCATTATCCTCTTCTGATTCCGTTGGTAATAAATTCACTTTACAACTTTAAGGTGAGCCTGTTTTGCCCTTGAAGTGTTTTCACCCAGTTCTTAAAATGTTTTTGTCTCTCCTCTGCCCAGCTGTGGCAGGGGGAGGGTGAGCAAACTAGTCGTGTGCGGCTGGCCCTGGGCCAGTGTTTCTTTATTTGCTTGGGCTTTTTTCCCTCTACATTCTGGGTTTATGGCTTATATATAAATATAAGAAACAATGTAGTAGTGTTATTTGCTGTGAACTCTCTTCCATTTCTCTCAACTGAGAATTTATTTTGTTTTGAAGGTTATTGTTAAGATTTCTAGGTACACATTATTTTGTTCCTGCCTAAGTTATTCAGGTGTTTCAAAATCTCATCACTAAATGAAATTCCGATACATTTTTAGCAAATTTAATTTTCTGCTGCCTTGTTGCTCTTGCCGAAGTGGTCTGACTCTTCTGTCTACTTCATAGATGCAAGCTATTTTGGAATTATTTTGGAATACATCTTGCAAATTAGCTGCTCCTTGGATAGTGAAGCCTTTATTATCTATCACTAAGTTTGTTTTATGTGATTTTGGGTATCTGTGTGGACTTGTAATTGCTTGTCAGAGGCATCAGTTGACTCCTTGAAGCTAAACTCAAACTTGATATATTTGTTTTTAAGCCCTTATGCAATTTTCCTGATATCTACCATAATCTGAACTGTGTTTGAAACTCATTGTAGCTTATACTTTCTCTGCACACAGGTGATCGTAAAAAAGTCTGGCTAAGGGTTGTTCTGATTTTCAGATCATTTGTCACTGTACTTGAAAATTACGTCTAGAGTCTGCTCTGTGAGAATAAGCTTGGGACATGAAGCACTGCCATCTGGAGCCTACCATAGGAGCATGCATAGTTACATTGTTACTTTTCATTTACTAGGTTGGGCTAACTAAGTGTAACAACTACCTGTTTCCATCACCTGTGATGTAAAATCTTTGAACTTTCATTTTATAACAGACTGAGAGGAGACTTGTGCTTTGTTTCTTTATTTTTATTTTGTATCCAGATATTTTTTAATTTCTTGACCAAGGATAATGTCATCAAAGATGAAAAGCTATTTATGTGCACAATTTGAAAAAAACAGTAAAATAAATGGTGGTAATAGATGCTGATTTTGCCAGGACTGTAGTTCTCAAAACTCTTTCAAACTATCATGGTTTGACACTGGCACAATGCCAGGGCCCCCATGAAAGGTATATTTCCAAAATGGTTACTGTGAGATGTGACCCAGAAACAGAACAAAGCAGGCTCCAGCTTGGGGATGGAGGGAAAAACACAACACTTTAATAATCTACAACACAGAAACATAAGGGAAAAAAGAAAAAAAAACCACACATAACAATCTACAATGGAACACTCCCAAAACATTCCTCCTCCCCCCAGTCCTCTAACATTCAAATCTCAGTCCAATACCCTCCTTCACACAAGCTCCCCCAAGTTCATCAGGAGAGAGGAGTCTCCCTCTTGCACCATGGGCCTCCCCAGGAAACACAGTTGGAACCCCCTGTGCTTCTGTGTCACATGCAGCAGCCGCCTGGAGAGAATCTTCCTTCCATGTCCAGCGCTCTTACCACCAACCGTGGATCTAAACTGCTCCTTAGGTCCTTTTAAGAATGCATCGCCCAGTTCCCAGCAAAAGAGTTAAAAGCTCAGCTGGGTCTGCCTGCAGCTGGGCACCCTGCCCCCCCCTTCTTCTCCTGACTGTGGTGCCGGCACAAGATATGAAATTCCAAGCCAGCACAGTCTCTATCATTCTTTCCCGGGGGAGCTGCCCAAACCACCCAGATGTCCTCCTCTCCTCCACCCCTGTCTCTTGCAGGCGCTCCGGCCTCCCTTCCCTCAGGCCGCATGGCCTTCCCGTCGCAGCTGGGCAGGGGGAGGAGGTCAGACCAGCTCACCTGCCTGCCGGACTCCAAAGAGGGAGTTTCTCCAGGAATGCTCTGCTTTTAACCCCTGTGTGTTCTCAGAGGCATATCCAAATCCCCAGTGGCCACACCAAGTGCCAATTCCAAAGCTGGCCACTGATTGGTTTGACCACAACTTTTCCAAAAACTCACTTCCGGGTCAAACCAAGACACAAACCTTGTAAAATACTAAGATTTTTATTCTTATTATTAAACCAAATTAAAACTTTTGGCTCTAAATCTCAAAACCCTGCCTAAACTTAATCCTGACCCAAGTGTCTTTCTTGCCTGCTGTTGAGTTGTGAATGTGCTGCTTAATCCTGCAATTTTTATTTTTTTTTTTGAGAAAGGATGTAAGTTGAGATTTGTTAATTGGTTTCCCCAAAGAATAACTCCATTACTCAAGGTTAATGCTGTTGGATTAGGCTTAATAGCAAGTAATATAAAAGCAATTATAATTGTAACAGGTGATTCCAGGGATAAGTATTATAGGTCATACCAAATACCTTTTGGTATTTCAAATGTACAACTGTATTTTAATCCAAATAAAGATTCTATCTGCCAGTATACTTGTAAATAATGTTTCTGGTTTTTACATTATGTTTCTGAATATACTCAAGTGCTTCAATAAAAATCCCTAGGACTTTGTGGCACATTTCTGTGTTCTGTGAGGCAGCTGACATTACAGAACTGTCTGAGAATTACCCATTCAAGCACTTATGAATCATACAAGGTGGCATCATTTTTTCACCATAATTTTAATTGAAGGACTGGGATTTACAATTTTCTTTTTCAAGTTCTTTCTTCGGTTAATACATTGTGCAGCATTTCTTAGGCAATCAGGGATTTAATGCATGTCCTAGTACCTCAGCAACTTTATAGTGTTTGCTGATACCTTGCATCAGTAAAATATAAAGTAAAATATAAAGAAGCTACCCAGACTAATAAATGGGCAGATTTTTTTTGGTTGGTTGATTAATTTTGATTTGGGTGTTTCTTTCACAGTTAAAGATGAAATTGAGTGAATTGGAATTAATATTTTAATTATATGCAGACTAATAAGACGACAGCTAAAAACCTGAAAAAATCTGTTGATGTAGAAAATATCTTTAGGGAACTACTTCCATCTTTGATGTATGTCTTGGGAAGTTCAGAGAAGAAAAAAAAATCTAAAACATTTTGTGGAAATAAAAGTGTTATATAAAACCCTTAAACCATTATTGCAAATTGCATTGGCAATATCAGTCTAAATTAATTTATCTATATAAGTAAACTATTTGTAATTTTTAGTTTGCTTTCCATCCACATTATATTCAATCCTTTACATGCCACTGTCCTTCTGGCACACCATGTATAATATTCTTGGCCTCCTAAAATATGCATATATGAGTGTTGCCATCCATTCTCTAAGCAGTTAATGACATTTTTGCCATAAGAATATATTTGTAACTTTCCTCCTCTAGTAGTCAAAATGTATACAAAGGTTAACTTGTTAGAGAGTAAATTAATGCAGTTAAGAGCTTATAAAAATACTTTACATCAGCATATGTGTTTATTTTGAAGTTTTTTCTTATCAGAAGTTTAAAGAAATTATATCCTGGGTATAATGATTCTTTTTGAAGTAAATGTGGAGTTTTACAGTTCAATCAATTATATCATTACTGTGAATTCTATCTCATGTAAAAGGAGTGCTTATATATATAGTATGCATCTGTGCTGTATTTTATTTATTTTAAAATTATACTAAAGAATTTAATGACAGAAAATACAAATTTTGTAGTTACTGGAAAATAATTTAAAAAGTAAACCAAGTAAACTAAAAATACATGTTTTAAAATAATTGCAAAATCAAGCATATGTGAGAACTGCAAGCAAAATGGTTGTCCTGGATTAGGGCAAATTTGGGAGAGAACCTTCAAAGGCGTTCCTCTTGCAAACAAATTCAAGTGGCCCCTCCCTCAACCAGTTCTGGAAAATATTTCCTTGGAGAAAAGAGGAACAAACAGTTTATTTAACAGGCAAATCGTTCACCAGAAAAAAAAAATTAAACAATAAAACCTCTCATCACTCTGAAGAGATGATCAACTCAGAAAGCCCCTTGGTGGGCTGTAGCTCAGCTCACTCAGTCTCTTATCAGTCCCTTATCAGTCCCCCCGGTACTGGAAATGCCATGGCCCAGGCCCAGTGGGCCACAGGTGGGAGTTCCTGGTGGTCTTCTGGGTTTTCAGTCCAGAGCAGGTTTAAACAGGTCAAAAAAAAAAAAAAAAAAAAAAAAAAAGGAAAAACCACAGTGCAGGGAACTTCTCTGCCTTAGCTAGCTAAAACTAACTAAAAGCAAAGGAAAGCTCTCTCCTGCTGTCTGTCCATTCACGGACAACACAGTCCTGGTGCGGGAATGTGGAGGAGTGAGTGCAGTGTCTGAAAAAAACCTACATGCTTCTTCTCTCCCCCGTTCACTCTGTTGCACACGTCTTAAAAGTGCAAAACTTATTTCTGGGCTAAACAGACAAATGGGGATACGAGCCACCTCCTCAGCAACTGGAAAGGAAAGAGAGAGTTCCCGGAGATTTTTGTCTTTAACCTGTGTGTTTCACAGAGGCATGTCCAGCTTCTCAGTGGTTCAACAGACTGTCAGTTATGCAAAAAGCTTTGCTTTGATCACTTGCCTGAATTTCCTCCCATTCCAGACCAGGACACTGACTTATTTTCTAACGGAGAAGAGCAATCATACACTTTCATTATAAGTGGATTTTCTTCCAGATGGAAGAAAACAGCAAATATAAAGCAGCAGGTAGTAGAAAAAATAGAAGGTGTGGTGTTGCTTCTTGTTGGCTCAAAGAAATAACACAAAAGATGGGTAGACAATGTAGCATTAAAATTTTGTAATTCTGCTGTACTTATGAGTAGCTTGTCAAGTACCTCACTTATGTAAATAGTTACCTAGAAGTACAACTGACGTTAATTGGTTTGATGTTCAATACCTCGTATGTGGTGAATATGTAGCTAAGTCTGTCTCTGCAGAGTCCCAAGGTTGTTGTAGAGAGGATGTCAATTGTCCAGCTCACCTACTTTTGCAATGCTATGTACTGCACTTCATCAACACTCACAAGAGGTTCTTACAAGGATGCTGGGATTTATCTCATGCCATGAATGACAGGGGTTTGTGTTTGTTTTAAAATGTCTGATTTTAAATATCTATCTGTTTGCTTAAAGATCTAGTAGAACAAGAATGGTGTATTCAGTACCTATTCATGTTGTTAAACCTAAATAACTTCTACCATTTCTGATTATTTGTATAGTGGCTAAGCAATTATAAAAATTAATTAGACCACAGTTTCGTAGTTCGGCTGCACTTATGAAAACTGGAAGAGATACAAGAGAAGAAAGCATATTTTCTCATTATACAAACAGGTAAAACTGAATTGTGCAAAACAAGCATAAACCACAGCAGGGTAACACCATCCAGTGCTTAGCCCCTGCTGCTCATATACATAACATTCTTAAATGCCTTGTTTTGGTGATATCTTTTCATTTCTACAGTGAAAAATATGTGAAAACAGGACTAAAAAGTATATTTTTACTCATTTTTGTAAAACAGGCATGTTTCCAGCTATAGGACAGCCTGACATCATTGCAGAAAAACATGACATAAAATAGGCAGACAGATTAGACACATGCTTGTAATTGCTACAATGTATTAATAGTATGATGTTAATGTTTTTACATTATGTTTTAGTATATAATTCTGTCTTCCTTGAAATGGATTCGATTCATCTTGCTCAAGAGCAACAGCATCCCACAGTAAATTCCAATCTCATTTTAAACCTGACAGCCTGATTCGTCTTTCATATGGAATAGTTATTGGAAGTAGAGATGTTACCATAATTTATTTTCCATATATTTAAATAATGGAACTGATCAAAGACCAGACACTTAGAAGAGAGGTAAGGGTTCTTATTTCTCTTGACAAAAACAATGAATAGCATCTGTCCTGAGAAACCACTTACATAAAAGTCCAGTATATTTTAGATATACAGTGTTAGATATGTGCCCCTAGTATTGCCAAAGATCCTAAATGTACTATATATTAATTCTCTCTTCTCACAAACTTTAGCAAAATTTTCATTCTCATTTGTCATTTAGTTTAGTCACAACCATCAACTGTAAATTGAACTACAACAGAAATGTTGGTGCAGTATAAGATTTTGTAAGTGGTTTTATTTTTCCTTGGTGACAGAAAAAGTATCTGGAATTTATTTAAAAGACATTACTTGCTGTTTAGGCCTTCTAAGCTTTAGTCTAAATATTTTCCCAAATGCTCTCCAAGCACTGCTGCAGTGTGCTTGGTATTGCCCTTACCTTGCAGGATCATAAGGAGGTGTCTTCATAATAAAGGTTCTTGAAGTTCAGATTGTCTGGGCATAAGTGAAAATGGATTTCATTTCATTTTATTACATGACAGGCTACTAACACAATCATCTCTACTTAATTTGTCACACCTTTTCTTTTTCTATAACTCAGTGACATCACAATTCTTTAACCCAATGACATGGGCTACTAGCCTGAAAAAACACAAAATATGAATCCAAACCAAATGGGATCAAATAAAATAAGAATAGTTAAAACCAGAGAAGACAATAACAATAGCCATGGCAGATATTAACTATATAGCTTATAAGATCTCTGAGTTCATGTAGACAAGCTTCAATTTTTTCAGCAACTTCCTGCTCATAGTACAGACTTGTCCTATTTATTTTTTCCATCTGCATTGTGGAGAGGGAAGGGAAGGGAAGGGAAGGGAAGGGAAGGGAAATATTACTTGGGGGGGGGCACATGTTTTGGGGGTCAGTGGTTGGAAACGTGGACAACACAGACACCTCAGAGTATCATGTGACAACAGCAAGCTTTATTGTTCAAACTTAGTTTATGTCGGGAGTTTGACACACCCCTGTCTAAACTGCTGATTGGTCTGATTCCCACACAGCCCAGCTTCCTGATCAATGTGATGTCTGCAGCTTAGGACGGAATGTGATTGGTGAAGTCCTTATGCAGATTTGAATCCAACCTATCCCTGCCTCATCTGAGGAGCTGTTTTACCTCTAGGCTGGCTGAGATTGAAGGTTTGGTATGACTAGATTTATGTGGCAGCTACAAGCTAGCTGCAACCATGACAAAAAAGAAGAAAGCAAGAAAGCAAAAAAGCAAGAAAAAAATTTATAACAATGCTTCTTTCAGTAAATAAGACCTCTTTCATGCAAGTACATTTTATTTCATACTGACATTAGGCTGTCATCTGTGATTTGTCAACCACTACTGTAGCATTATCCATGTGGTTTTTGTGACTGTCTCTAAAACTTATTTGAAATATAAGTTGAAGCAATAGTGAATATTTTTCAGTTCAAGTGGAAATTACTTTAAATTTATCCAAACATGTATTTCAGACAGTTTTCCTTGCATGTGAGAGAGTTGCAATGAGAGAGTCTACACTAGAAGAATGTATGAGGATTGTAGGTTGAGCGTAATTCTCCTTACAGACACATTTTCACCTGCTCATGTAATATGCATTTATATCTTGATGGCAGTACAACTGGCATTTTACCACATATCAAATTATTCTTTCAACAGATGAAGTATGTTTTTGTCAGTTTGCCCTTTTAGATGATGCTGAGTGTTTCCTAATGGATTCTTTCAAATTTTACACTTCAAAATTGCCCTGGCTTTCACTGTCATAATTTAGCCTCACTAGCTTTAGTCCTTGTGTCATGGATATTGCAGATATAATACTATTTGTTTCATCTAACAAAAAGATTTGTGGTGAATGGAATGATTTACCCATTGAGACTGAATTCAAACTATAGCTACAGTTACTCTCCACTAGACAAGCAGTTTGCAAAAACAAGAGGTGAGTCTACATCACTTCCAATCTATACTGCACATTTTCCAAGGGAGGTGCTACTCAATGATGCATAGTAGTATATTGTAACAGATGATGTCTTGGTTTATATTTTTACTTCTGCTTTGTTACTTAACTTGAAGGCTTAATTTTAAATAGATATTCTACACAGTTGTTTAAAGCTCTGATTTTAGTAACATCAATCAGTTAATTTAATTTTACCTTTTGTGTATTTATTGTCTGTTTTCTACTTCTGTAGATTCTTTTCTGTTAGCTAGAGTGAAGCCTGAGGTTTATTCTCCATTTAGACTCTGAATATGTCTTCTGTCTGATGTATCCTAATTTTTCAGCAGCAATATTATGTCATTTACAAATAAGTAATTTGATCTAAGTGCAGAAGTTTGAGATTTGCAGTTGAAAAACTGAATGCAAACTTATGAATTAGTGCATGTAGTTATTTAAACTAACTGAAAAACAAAGGCATAAAGCAATGGCTTAAGTGAGTAAATATAATCATGTAAGTACAAAATAAGTTTTATACTCTTGAGGCAGATAATTTCTAGTTGCAGTTAACTATCTATTTACATATTTGTATGTGCCACAAAGATACAAATTTTCCAATAACAAAGAGAAGACAGCAGAAAATTATGAACACCTATCTCGGTGTCTTAAAATAATATCTTACTGCTTTTGGCTTCTAATTTTATTGGAGGATGTCCCCATCTGTTGAGGTGAACGCTCCTTGTGTCAAAGGCTTGACTCCATTTTCTCAGAAGGCTGATTTATTATCTTATGATATATATATATTATATTAAAATACTACATTAAAATTATACTAAAAGAACAGAGAGAAAAATTATCAGAAGGCTTGAAGAACAAGAATAGAATAGAAATGCATAACAAAATCTTGTGACTGCTCACAGCCTCGGCACAGGTGGCTGTGATTGTCATCAATTGAAAACAATCCACATCGACCAATGGAAGATGCACCTGTTGCATTCCACAGCAGCAGATAGTTATTGTTTACATTTCTCTCTTGAGTCCCTGAGCTGCTCAGGAAGCAAAAAAATCGTAGCAGAGGATTTTTCATAAAATATTATGACTACACCCATCTAGCCAAGGGAAATTCTCCTTTGAGGTGGCAAATGTGGAATTAAATATTTTGGTCTGTAGAATGTGTGTACACTCTGTCAAAATCCAACTCCTCAAACATTATGCTTATAACCAGGTATGTGTTTTAAAAGCAAGCCAGAAGAATAAATAGTAGTGTTGGTGCCTCCTTGTGTATATCCTCTTTAATTTGGTTATCATATAAGAAGCTTTCTCTCTTCTCATGAGAAACTCTGATATTTAAAGTTCCCAGAAGTGTCAAAACCACTAAAATATTTGAAAGTATGTCAGTGTCTACAGGATTTTTAAAACTCGTTGAATAGTAGAGATAGACACCTTCTTTTAAAACAGCTTGCTTGTAGTGGATGAAGACATTCTGAAATTAGAAGATCTGAGATGTAGGAAACTTTGGCTTCCATATTTTCTTATGCGATAGTTGTTTAGACACATAATTTTTCAATGTATTAACATTATTGTTTTGGCATGCTAAAAAAAGTGATTGCAATTTTGGATTTCATTTTGGGATACTTGATGTCCTACACACTGTAAAGAGGGTACTGATAATACAATGCCATGGATTTTTGCTTTAAGCTAGAGGACTTGAAAGTTAGGTGTTATGGAACCTATGCTAAAGGTATGTATGTTTTTCCCTAACCTAACCTTAACTACTTTTCATTGCGTTGAAATTACTACTGTGACAACAACTGATCTGTAGAAGTGTCTTGCAAAGCACAGTAGTTCAAAGATTCAGCACTGAGCAAAAGAATTCCACTAAAACCTTGTAAACATGCTGATAGGGAGGTTACATTGAGAATATATGCTGTGAGTTATTTCAAAAGTACCATTTATCCATTTATATTTTCTTTTTGGTTTTCTTTTTGTTGTTTGGTTGGGGGTTTTTTGCTTGTTTGGTTTTGGTTTTTTTGTTGTTGTTGATTATTTGTTTTGGTTTGGGGGTTTTTTTTGTTTGTAAAATAGCACTAAGCAGAAAGTACTTCTGCTACCTCGTATACTGATTTCTGAGATGCCTCTCTCACTATTATTTTTCTGAAGAAGCTTAGCACACCATTTCTCAGGTTTCAGTCAGAGTGAAACACTGAAGCAGGGACTGTAAATCAAATCCGTGATTGGCCCCTTCATTTCTTGTTCTGGCTGATAGTTAGGTGACATACTGTTTCTGAGTTTTGCTGCTGTCTATAAAGCTTCCTTTCTCCATTACATGTTGGTGGATTTCTTTTGTCTGGGGATTGGGAGATGCTACACAGCTTGTTGTTTTAACTAAAGAAAGTTTCTAAGACCCACTGGCATCCACATTCATCCTGGAAAGGATGTTTTTTTGCTCTTATTTTAGAATTAGAGTGGCTGCTTCCTTATTTAACACAGATTTTGGGAAGCTTAGATCAGATACTGTATTACAGTATTACAGAGATAATCCCTTGACACATATCTCCACGTAAACATTACACAGCAGCGTTCATTGTACCCTGTTAGCACAGTAATTACTAAATTATGGCACTTTTCTCTGTATTCATAAACTGTTTAGTTGATGATAATTGTGTTTCACTTTCTTCTTTCCCTCTGAGTCCCACTATGCTGGATGAGATTTCTCACTAATAATTGTGTTTCACTTTCTTCTTTCCCTCTGAGTCCCACTATGCTGGATGAGATTTCTCACTAATAGATTTGGGTTTTTATTGCAAAATACATGTGTAGAAATTAAAACATTTAAAATCTAATCACCAGTTTTGATGCCTCTTCTATCTAAAATAATAATAACAGCAGCAGCAGCAACAACAACAACTCCTACCCCCACCAGTTTTGATATGGACAAAATCTGCTTTTAACGTTTAATAATAATCAGAGCTAAACCAACTTGGTTTGTCCAATGTAAATGCTCCTTCCACCCTTGTGTTTCAATTTAACATCAATGGGTATTCTCACTCTTTTTCTATGTTTTTTCTTGGCACTTGGGAGAAACTTGTAGAGCAGAACAACAGTCAAGCCTCTTCACTACAGTGACATGAATCCTCTCGAAGAGAACAATGGCAGAGAACATCTGCAGTTACCAAAAATCGTGTGCTTATACTTTCAAACTTCCAGGTTGGCATGTGTTTTGCTTTATTAGTCAGCATTCTTACAGGTACATGAGGCTAGTCTCAAAAGTTAGCATAATCTAGGACCCATTCCAGCACGTTTGCACATAGTCCCTCTGCACTGAAAGCTTGGAGGGTTTTGATACTATGCACTTTAGCTATTACATGCCAGTTGTCCTAAAGTCAGAGGACACTTGCAGACAACTTTAGTTTAATTGTATTTTAACAGGTCAATTTTATTGCATAAATATTTCTGTTAGGACACAGAAGTCTGTGTGCCTTATTTCAAGGTTTAGTGTTGAACAATTTTCCGAGTGAGGGCTCCTGAAAGCCAAAAAATTTCTGACTCAAAATGGTTTAAAATGTAATGTAAAGAGGAATATACAGTGGAGGGGGGTGGAAATCATTAGTGCCATTCCAGATCGTTTTAAAAAATTGTAACATGATTCCCAAAATCAATAGGTAGTTTCTGACTAAACAGAAGATGAGGTGGGTCACGTAGCAAATATAGCATGATGCCACTGCTACTCCACATTTTCTGGCAAGCTTTTGACCTTCCCATCAAAAACATTTAGAGTCCTTTTAACTGATTATAAGGTAATAAAACTTTTGGGGATTCAAGAGTTCTTTTTCAAGGCACATATTCAGATGTCTCTGTGATAGTCAGTGTTCTGCTGGCAGAAATCTACTAGAAAAAAGGAGCAAAGGAATCAACAGTTTAGGAATAAATAATAATATTAAATAATAAATCTAACATCCTTTCTGAATAGTATTCTGTGTTTCAAAGCAGAACTAAGAAGAAATGCCAATTATATTGAATCTAGTTAAAAAAATATTCCTTTAAATTTCTGATCTGTATAAATTTAGTTAAGTCTTTAAAGTAATTTTTTTAATATCACTTTCTGCAGCAAGTAATTTTTTTAGTCTAGTTATTTACTTCTATCGTGATAACTCTTTGAGAAGTGCTTGTTAAAAATCGTGCTATTAACTTATGAAAAGTAATTACAATACAAATGGCGGAACACACTTCGGACCCACTTGAATTTTTCCAGCCCAGGAAGGGAAAGTGCTGACAACTCTGCTTACATATACTTTAATATGGAAAGTTACTGCTTGAAGATACATTGCAAGTATGGTGCATTAGTACTGGAAAGCACTAGATCTTATGTGTATTTCCTCTGAAGCAGTGGATGCATTCATATTCACAGGAAAAAAGTATCATCTTGTTTTCCCAGAGCTCAGCCAAAGCTGACATGGAGAGATCTTGTGCACTTTGCTCTCAGAGCCACTGTCTTGGTGCAGAGTAACTATGATTAGAAAAATAGATCAGTGGATTTCAGGCCACATCTCTAGTTGCAGGGTAGTGTGTTCTCTGACCAGTGGCAGCTGAATTTTCTCAAAGTAACAAATTCTTAGCTGCACAATTTAAAAGTGGTATCTCAACAAAGGCCAGAAAAGCTCTTTAAAAACCCTTTGCACTTTCCCACCAGAAAACCTGCTCCTGTGTTCACTCTTCTCCATGGGCCACTGCTCCTCACAAGAACATGCTGCTGGTGGGCTCTCCACAGACTAGAGGTTCCTTCATGGTGTTTTCACCTGCTCTGGTGTGGCATCTTCCACAGGTCCAGTGTGGACATCAGCTCCATTGCAGTTCTCCATGAGCTCAGGGACAGTATGCTTCACTCTGGTCTTCACCACAGGCGTGTAAGGGAATCTGCTCTGATGCTTGGTCCACCTGCTCCCCCACCTTCTTCATCACTATTGGTGTCTGTGAGGCTGCTTCTTATTGTTATCTTTAGTCCTCTCCCATCCTCTGCTGTGTGAAATTTTTATGCTTTATATAAAATACTGTCTTGGACCTTCCATCACCTTGAGTGGGTGGGTTGGAGTCTGGAACTGTTTCTGGTACAAAGCTGCTCAAGCTTCTCCTCAAAAAGGCTCAGAAAGGCAACCCCTGCAGTCCCACACTGCCAGGACCTGAGCTCTTGTACACAGTAAAGCTGAATAAAGTGATCTTCCAGTAGACAAGTGTAGTAGTTTAATGAAAGTCTCATTTTCAGTTGCGGGGTTGGGGGGAGGGTGGTTCCCTGTGGGGACCTACCGGAGCAAATGAACTGGGTGGTTTTGAAGGGGTAATCAGCTAACTAAGCTGATAGACACCTGGTTGGACCACTTGAGGGATTTAAACACACCCCTGTGGAAAAGCACATTTAAAAATTAAGAAGGCCCAGGAAAATGCTCTCTTGGCTTCTGGCTTTTGAACAGGCTGGAGCAGGCCTGGCCAACATGGCAGGGCCCAGCTGCACTTGGCCCCACATGGCCCACTCAGCCAGGTCGGTGCGCAACTTGGGTGGGATTTCTACTGCTGCTGGGCCATGCCACCAGGACTATCCCAGCACTGCGGGCAACTGCATGGCTGGGACCAGTGCGAGGAGTGGCCCATGGTCAGGACGCATGCAGCTGAGGCAGCGTTGCGTGGTGAGGGCAGCAGTGTGCAGCCGGGTGGCATGGCTTGTTTACAGCTCTTTCAGCATGACTCACAATGGACTTTGTTTGCTTAGCTGCTTTTAACCATCTACGTTGCAGACAGAGGACAAAAGCAGAGGGAGCAGGTTTTTTTCCTTCTTCCAGCATCTCACATGAAGGAAAAGTGTGGGGTGACACTTGGCAGCCAGTGTGGCTTGCGCAGTGCTGGTGGGGACCACACAATAAGCAGCGAAAGACATAGTGATTCCTCAATTGCAGAGCCTAGATATGACTGGCCTTTCAACAATGCAAGACTCTATAAAAACTGTTTAAATTGAGAACACATAAAATACCAGTTCTCTCCCAAATCAGAAAAAGGCAAGGTGAGGACACCTAGAGACAACAACATGGACCCTGAGGTCAGTAAAGAACGAGTCAAATACTAAATAGGTGAGGAGAGGATTGAGGAGATGACTCCGTCTTAGGCTGAAATTCTCTTGTAAGCCATAGTAATAGACTATGATACATCAGACTCTTGTGTGGAAGGGGCTAACAGCGGGCCTGTTAGTTAAAGGAGCGAGAAGAAGCTGAGAAGAAAGAAGAAGCTGATGAGGAGCTCTCTCCAAGGCTGTAACCCAGGAGACCAAGAGAACTGAGGAACTGAAGAAAGATAAGAAGAGAACTTCGCAACTGCACAAAGTATTTTTAGAAAGTTAGTGAAGTCACTGTAACTTTTCACCAATGGTGTTATATTGATTTATTGTGTCCAATAGTTAAGGTAGAAGAAGCATAAACAATTAGAAAGTGTATAAAAGGTCAGCCATGTTCGATAATAAAGAGTTGCCATCTGAGACTGCTTGTGGTCTCCGTTTCATGTCGTGACCACCTTGACAGCGACTTGGTGATCGCCAAGTGACACAAGACCCTTAACGAGATACCCGGTTTGGACCCATACGGGATCCTAGCGATTTGCAACCATGACGCACTGGGACACAGTGGGGGAGGCAGCATTGGTGTAGCTGAGAGTGGCCAGTGAAAGCCACAGGGAGGTCCAGACCTGATTTTCTCCTGTCAAGACACCTGGAATTAGGTGAACCACCAACTAGCAATAATGAATAATTTATCTAAAGAGGAAGAGACTGTTTTAGCTACATGGAACATTTTGTTAGGAAATAAGGGAATCTTCAGACTATGCCCTTCAAAGTCTATTGCTGTGGGCTAAATCACAGGGTTTTGGCAGTGACCCTGGTACAGCATTTAGTGTTAAAGCATGGAAAAAAGTTGGGGGCAGACTATGGGAAGTTATCTGAGCAGGAGATAAAAGGGTTGTCGATTTAGCTGTTACCTGGGGATCAATCTTAGAGGCATTGAAACAATGGAAGACAGAACGGAAACAAGCAGAGCGGGATGTGGACGAAGAATCGGGGTTGATAACAGAAACTGACAGTGGGGATGAGGCAGGCGGGTCCTCTGATGGGGACCTTGTTGCAACCATCTTTGAAGAAGGTGCAGGTGCCATGGAAGTTGCCAGGCAGGCTGCCAAAGCTTCTGAGAAAGCTGCCAGAGCTTCTGGGCGGGATGCCAAAGCTTCTGGGAAAGCTGCCATGGCTTCTGGGAGAACTGCCAAAACTTCTGGGCAAACTGCCATGGTGTCTCCTTATCAAACTCCTAAACCTCTTTATCTCACACCTGTGCAGCAGCTCGCGATGGTGCCTGCATATACGACACCACTACACCAGTTAGCTGAACTGTCTTTAGCAGAGAGAGAAACCCAGTCACCTGCCCCCCCACTTCCCTCTGCTCTAGTCCAGCCATCTTCCCCCCCACTTCCCTTTCAACTGCATGAACAATCTGCAAGGCAGTATGCTCCGTTACCAAGCAGTGACAGCGAGTCAAGTGATGAGCCACCCGCAGTAACACCTGAGTTGGGGCAAGGAACTGTTGTCAGTTTACCTTTTAATAGCTCTAGCCCTACTGCCCCATGGACTTTGCCTCCATGTCAAGTAACTGTGGAACTGAGGAATCCACAACATCCTCAGGAATTTTGGGAATTTGTTAGAAAAAAAAGCAGTTGAAGAAAAGAATTGGGACATAATAGAAAGATGAGGTCCTCCAAAAGTACCTCAGGAAAAGAGTGCTGATGCAACTGTTGCCTGTGCTAAGCCTATGGCCTTTCCAGTTTTTAAAGCAGGTTGTGGAACAGGGCAGGATGATAGTCATCACGTCTTTGCCTGGAGAGTTGTACAAGATCTCCAGTCAAAGGTGGCTCAGTATGGTATTAATTCCTCTGAGGTAATGCAATTAATACATGTAATTAATGCAAATCTGCTTGCACCTTGTGACATCAGGCATCTTGCTACAATTTTATTCCAACCAGTGCAATACGGTGTTTTTCAAGAATCTTGGAGGTGAGTGGCTGAGCACACTGCTTTAACAAATATGCAGCTGCCTTAACACAACCCTCATCATGCCTTATTGGGCACTGGGCCTTTTGCTAAACCAGATTTACAGGCAAGGTGGGATCCTTCAATTTTGACACAAGCTCAGCAAATTGGCACGAGTGTTTTAATTAAAACAATGGAAATGTCAGCTCCAAAGCACAGGTATATTACTATACAGCAAGTGATGAGAGAACCATTTATGCAATTTTTGGAAAGGCTTGCTGCAGCTCTTAAAAAACAGGTAGATTATGAACCCTTGTGACAGAAATTGTGTATACAACTGGCTAAGGAAAATGCAAACTCAGATTGCAGAAAGATTATTGATACTTTACCCGGGGAACCCACATTGCCTGAAATTGTTACTGCTTGCTCAAAAGTCGGTTCCGTGGAGCATAAAATGGCAGCTCTTGCTCTAGTTTTAAGACCTTTGTCGAAATGCTATAGATGTGGACAGAGGGCACGAAAGGGCACAGTGTACTACCCAGAAAACAGCACCTAATCCAAATGCAAGCAGTGATGTTATGTGCAATCGTTGTGCTAAAGTTGGGCACTATGCCAAACAATGCAGGAGTAAATACCATGTAAATGGTCAGCTGTTGCCAGGAAACTGGAAGAAAAGCGCACAGGGGCGCGTGGAAATACAAATACCCCCAACAATGACAGGGGCCGGTAGGGGCCTTCCCGGCACTGCAAAGCTACCCATTTGTGAGCAATACTCAGGGGCAACAAGGTCTGCAGGGATTTATATACCCACTGCCGACACAGTAACCATTTTGACAAAAGAAATATGCAAAGTGCCCCTCAATGCCTTTGGTCCAATGGGATGGGGATTGAGTGCGTTTTTGATAGGCAGACCAAGTACTATACTTAGAGGTATTCATGTGCATTTAGGACTTACTGATGCTGATTAAGTAGGACAGATTCATGCTATGGTATCCATTGATGACCCTCCTGTCACTATTCAGAAAGGAACTTGCTTTGCTCAAATTGTACCTTTTGTGAGTTCTGTTCCAAATGCAGTTGATCGAAGTCGCGGCACAGGAGCTTTTGGATCAACAGGAGTACCTCAAGTGTTCTGGACTGAGAAAGTAACCGAGAACCATCTAGAAAAGACATGTACCCTCACCGCCAGTGGATGTCATCTAGGAACCATATCAGTAACAGGTTTGATTGACACCGGAGCAGATGTCACAATACTGTCCCGACATTGCTGGCCTCAGTCGTGGCCTCTCACTCATGCAAGTTTTGGACTTATAGGATTGGGCGGTTTGTCAGCCTCTGTAATTAATGTGAAAGATCCTGATGGCCAACAAGCTAACATCAGGCCGTATGTTGCCAATGATCCTCAAAGTTTATGGGGACGAGATTGTTTATCTCAATGGGGTGTCAAAATTACTATGGATTTTTAATAGGGGTCACTGTGATGCAGCGCAATGAACGTCCAGTTGCAGCCTTGATATGGTTGACAGATAAACCTGTCTGGGTTGACCAGTGGCCCCTTTCCACTGAAAAGCTTACTGCCCTGCAAGAATTAGTCACAGAACAATTGCAAGCAGGACATATTGAGGAATCGTTCAGCCCCTGGAATACCGCTGTTTTTCTAATAAAAAAGAAATTGGGAAAATGGACTTTACATGATTTATGGCAGATAAATGCTGTAATGGCAACAATGGGAGCTTTACAACGAGGCCTTCCTACACCCACAATGATTCCGCAGGAAGACCTGTGAAATCAGATATTGATGTTACGGATGTACAGAAATTGGTTGGTTTAATAGGTTGGATTTGATCATATTTAGGCATAACCAATCATCAGATGCAACCATTGTTTGATTTGCTCTAAGGCACCACTTCCTCTACTCATGAGAGGCAATTGACTCCGGCAGCAAAAAAGACCTTAGAAGAAATTGAATTAGCCTTAGCACACAAATTTGTTAACAGAATAGATACCTCTGTTGGTGTCCAATTGTTTATTTTGAAAGACCATGAAATACCATGTGGAATACTGTGTCAATGGAGTGATAATTGGGAAGATCAACTGCATATTTTGGAATGGATATTTTTATCTTTCAGATCTTGGAAAACAGCTCCAGGACTTTATGAGCTTTTTGCAGATATTATTATCAAAGGCTGCAGGCGTTGTCATGAAATTTTGGGACATGACCCTGTGACCATTGTGATACCTGTCCAACAGTGGTATTTTGAATGGTGCTTTCAAAATAATCATGAATTACAGTCTGCCTTGTCTTGTTTTACAGGCCAAATAAAATACCATTTACCTTCTCATCCAATTCTAAAACTGACCAAGGAGATTCCTTTTGAAGGAAAACAAATTTTCTCCTGTTCTCCTGCTCCAGTGGAAGGTATAATGGTTTTTACAGATGGATCCGGGAAAACCGGAAAAGCAGCTGTAGCTTGGAAAAAGGATGACCACTGGGAATATGAGACAATGATTCAGCAGGGATCTCCTCAATTGGTTGAACTCACATGACTCATGTCACTCAACATTACCAACCCTAGGGGTCTTTCCGCTTTAGAGGAACAGCAGACTGATGTTACGAAAATGCCAGAATTTGGTCGTTTTAAGTATATTCATGTTACGGTTGATACTTTTTCTCATGCAATGATTGCTTCAGCATTCACAGGAGAGAAAACTTGTGATGCTATTCATCATTTTTATCATGCCTTTTCTATCCTAGGTGTTCCGTGTCACATAAAAACAGACAATGGCCCAGCATGTTTCGCAGAAAATGCAAGCATTCTTTTATGCTTGGGGCATTGAGCATTCAACAGGTATTCCACATGTCCCCACGGGCCAAGCAATTATTGAAAGAGCTTATGGTCTTCTTAAACGTCAGGTTCAGGGTAGAAGAAGCATAAACAATTAGAAATTGTATAAAAGGTCAGCCATGTTCAGTAATACAGAGTTGCCATCTGAGACTGCTTGTGGTCTCCGCTTCCTGTCGTGACTGCCTCGACAGTGACATTGCAGATTCTCTCTTGGGGTGTCATTAAAAGGGCAGGACCTTTTTGTAAATCTAGCAGCTTTTTAATTCCTTTGTGTGTGCGTTCTATTATTGATTGTCCCTGAGGGTTGTGAAGGATGCCGGTGTGATGGGCAATTCCCCAAGCTGAGAGAAAGATTTGGAATGCTCGGGAAGTGTAACTTGGTCCATTATCTGTCTTAATCTTTTTTGGAACTCCCAGGGTAGCAAAGGCCATTAAAAGTGCTTGGTAACATCTTTGGCTTTCTCTCCTGCATGCAGAGATGCTAAGACTGCAGCGGAAAATGTATCTATAGATACCTGAATATATTTTAATTTCCCAAAAGGTGGGTAAAGAGTTATGTCTGACTGCCACAGGTCAAGTGCATTCAGTCCCCTAGGATTGACACCTGTTGCTACCATTGGAAGGGCATGGGATTGGCAATTTGGACATGTGGCTACAATGGCACGGGCTTGTTCTTGTGACAATTTGAACTGATGTGCCAGGGCTGGGGTGTTTTGGTGGTAAAACATGTGGCTTAATTGTGCTTGTTTAAAAATGTCAGGTAAAGTTGGTGAGGCAATTGTGGTGGTGACTGTCATTGCCAATGCATCTGCTCTCTGGTTCCCCTCAGTAAGAACGCCAGGCATGTCAGTGTGGGATCTTACATGTAGAATATGATAGGGTTGCTCTCGATGAGAAATGAGCCAGATTAATTCTGAGAGCAAGGAAAACAGCTGTTTGTTTTGTATGTCTTTGAGCAGAGCATGCGCTGCTTGATCAGCTATCCCAGCAACATAAGATGAATCAGTTACTAAGTTAAATGGCTGCTGGAATTTCCTGAAGGCCCTCACAACTGCGAAAAGTTCTGCAATTTGGGGGGAACCTTCAATGGTATGAACATCAGATTCCCATTTCTGAGTGTTCAGGTCTTTCCAGGTAAATACTGATTTGTGGAACCTGCCAGACCCATCAGTGAGTACCATGACAGCGCCCTTAATAGGAAGATGACTTTTGAAAGGTTTTGGAACTAAATTAAATGAATCTTTGAATAATTTTTGCTTTGGGCAGTGAATTGAGACCTTCCCTAGATAGGGATAGCTATCTACAGTAATTTGGATGTTTTCATTTGTTTGTAACGAGGAGTCCAATTGATCTAACTTCAAAGGCAGGTAAAAGCATGAGGGATCACAGCCTGCGAGGGTCCGGAGGTGATGGCGACTTTTGACAATTAATTTTGCTAGAAACTCTGATGGTGTGAACACTGTTTTTACAGGCTGATGTGGGAAAAACAACCACTCGAGTATGATGAGTGGGTCTTTCTGGGTCGTGTCCCACTGAAACAGGAGCCCATGAAAGTGTGGGCACTTACCCAGGATGACAAATTCGATTGGAAGGTTTTTCTGACCCGATGAGCCTGTTGTATCCTCATTGCCACTGCTACTTTCTGCAATGTTTCCTCTGCCTCTGGTGTCGGAGTCTGTGGAGCTACAGGGTTGGTGTCTTTCTTCAGCAAGGACAACAGTAGAATCAACTCCTGTTTTGTCAAGCCAAATAAAGGGCGATCCAAGTGATGATCCCACAAATGCGTTGAATGTCCTCTAGAGTTTGTGGATGTTCATTAATAGAAAAGGTCTGTGGTGTTACAGTTCTCCCAGTGATGAGATACCCAAGGTATCTCCACGGTGCTGACATTTGTATCTTGTCCTGAGCAATTATAAAACCTGCTTTCTCAATAGTGGAAACAGTCTTCTCGAGAGTGGCATTAAGGTTACTTTTGGTGGCAGCACAAATAAGTATGTCATCCGTGTAATGGAGTATGATTGCTTCAGGGAACTGCGTCCTGATGGGTGATAAAATCTGAGTGACATACATTTGGCATAACACAGGGGAATTTTTTAACCCTTGACAAAGTGTGACCCATTGGTACCTTTTAAATGGCTCACTTCTATTCAGAGATGGTACTGAGAATGCGAAGATGGGGGCATCTCTTAGGTAGAGTGGGATATTAAAGAAGCAGTCCTTGATATCAAGGACAGCAAGCTGCCAATCTTGGGATAGCACAGAAGGGGAAGGGAGGCCAGGCTGAAGGGGACCCTTATCCTCGATAACCTCATTAATTTTCCGAAGGTCTTGGAGCAGACACCAACTGCTTTTGCTGTGCTTTCGGATGACAAAAACTGGGGTATTCCATGGGCTGGTTGATGGAACTAAATGCCTGGGTTGGACTTGCTCCTCGACTAATTCAGTGAGCGCATTTAATTTGTCTGATGGGAGGGGCCACTGATCCACCCACACTGGAACATCCATTTTCCAATTCAATTCAATGGGAAGTGCACTCCGCAGTGGTCCATACTAAAAATCCCACTTGGGGTCAGGGATATCAAGGCGGGCTCCCCACTGGGATAAAGAATCCCTGCCGAGTAACGCGATATTGGATGACACGACAAATGGTCGGATGGTGGCGACTTGCCCCTCAGGCCCCTCTACGCTTACCAGATGACAACTTCTCATGGAATTGACAGCTCCCCCAATACCGGAGATTGTGCCACAAGGGGGCACCAGCGCCCAGTTGTGGGGCCACTTTGCTCTGGGAGGATAGTAACGTCCGCTCCTGTATCAGCCATGAGACAGAGTTCAATGGATTTCCCATTCTGTGAAATACAAGAATCAATCAGCGGATTGTCTTTACAAATCTGGTGACATGAAAACACATCAAAATTTGAATCAGAGTCAACTTTTGGATTCTGGCCAGGGGGAATCAGGATTTGTGCAGAAGGTGAGGATTTGAACTGGGTAAATGGTGGACTGCAACAAACAACTGACACAGTAATTTCATTGCCTGCATTTACAGTCACAAATTCTCGTAATATACTTACCTGATCTGGAGTATGTTCACTGTCTCCAAACAGCAGGACTGTAGTTGATCGATTGTGGAAAGGGGGCTCAAGGTACCCTGCTGGAACTCGAACCAGATCTTCGTTGGGGAAAAGCAGATGGACAGAACTTACTAACACACATCAGAGACTTTGGGGGAAATTCTGAGTTCTGCGAAACAGCCAGAGTCTGTCCTCATGTTTGTGGTCTTCTGCAAGGAGCCTGTTGGGGCAGGGGGCTCCTGGATGGCTGGAAGCTGAGGTAGGCTTTGCAGGCAAGGCCAGTAATTTGTTGTTGTCAGGCCAATGGGGCAATTCAAGCCAGGGACATCCCCTGCGCTGCGCTTCGGGAAAGTGCTAAGGTGGCAGAGAGGGCTTTCCTTTCTTTAAAGACAGTAACATCCACTATAACATTTTCTAAAATCATTCAAGGCGGTGAGGAACCTTTTATAATGTTTGTCTAATGTCTCCGCAGGGCCATCGACCAACAGGTCCTAAGTGAGAGCGCCCAACCCGAAGTCCTGCTGGAGATGGCTGCTGCAAATGCAAACACTGCTTGCAAGGCAGCCATTCTCAGCCTCCCGCTGGACCGTCCTCTAACAATTCAATAGATGATTGAAGTATGTCAGAGGAAGGTTCCGGTTATCACCAGGGAAGACGCCGGAAGTAAACCGCCATCCTGCTGAGTGTCTTTTGTGGACTCACTTGACTTCGTTGATGTGATGCCTGCACAGCCCCGGCGTACTTCCACCCAGGGAAGACCTCCACTTCACAGACAATGCCATCTATGCGGAAGTTGGACCACTGGATGCCGGACTGTCCACTTCAGGCTCAGTTTTATGAGTTCCGAAGAAAGCAGATGGCGTCCCAGGAGGGACTCCATCAAAATCCAAAAAACTAAAACAGGAGCACATCTCCACCCTGTGTGACAACAAAAATAGGGCGGGTGAATTACCACCACAAAAGGGGGATTTGGGGAGGGGATCCCAGTCTGCCCACCCGATTTCAAGACTATCTAAACTGGACTCGACTTCACATTCAACCCTGACTTTGCCGTCGCTAACTACCTCTTCTCTGGTTTCGCCTTTCAGGTTGCAGCTAGTAGAGCCAATAAACATGATGGACACCCAGTGTCACCTTGCGATGGTCACGCCTCAGGCACCAGGTACCTGGCTCCGGATCAAAAGTAGGTGTGTTGTCATTGGAGACACGAAGTGCACACCACGGGAGATCACAATCGTTCCAGGATTGCTGCCACATGCCATTGATGCCTTTGCTGTGGGACTTTTTTTCATCCGCCCACGTGTTTTTCTTAACAAAGGTCAAATTATAGCCCAGGCCGTCCCTGTGGATTTTTCAGAGTTTGCAGAATGTGAAAGACCATTTTCATCATCCACCACGTTACCAACTGTTCAAGTTAACTGGACTCAGACAGTGGGGAGGGGGAAACCCCACCTCACGTGTAAGTTGAGCAGGGATGGCCAAAGGACTAAAATCAATGGTATGTTGGACACGGGGACAGATGTGATGATCATTCCTAGTAAGGAGTGGCCATCACATTGGGAGTTGCAAAGCGCTGTTGGACGTATCCAGGGTGTAGGGGGAATTCAATTGGCTCAACAATGGAAGAGCATGGTACAAATTACGGAGCCGGATGGGCAACTGGCCTCTATTCACCCATTCGTTCTGGATTATGCAGAACCCCTGTGGGGAAGAGACATTTTGGCCCAATGGGGAGCCACAATTGACCTGCCTAAGGCTCCTCAGGTTTTTCAGTAGAGGCCACTGAAGAGCGCTCTACCCAAAAATTGAGTTGGAAATCAAATTCACCTATATGGGCAGAGCAGTCGCCGCTCAACAAACAAAAGTTAAAGGCACTCACAGAGCTCGTACAAGAGCAGCTAGATAAGGGTAACACCGTGGAGTCCACATCACCGTGGAACTCCCCTGTCTTTGTCATTAAGAAACCCAACAAAGACAAATGGCGGCTCTTGCACAACCTTTGCCAAATAAACAACATTATTGACGATATGGGCGCTCTCCAACCAGGGATGCCGTCCCCAACCATGCTCCCCCAAAATTGGAAATTGGCTGTGTTAGACATAAAGGATTGCTTTTTTCAAATTCTCTTACACCCTGCCGATGTCCCACGCTTTGCCTTCTCGGTTCCCACCATCAACTGGGAAGCCCCAAGGAAGAGGTATCATTGGTGGGTCCTTCCTCAAGGCATGAAGAACAGCCCTGTGATCTGCCAATGGTATGTCTCTTCCTTGCTGTCCCCTGTCTGAGAGGCAGCAAAGGATTCCATTATATTACATTACATCAACGACATCTTGGTGTGTGCACCTGACGACAGCAGACTTGCCCACGCGCTTGTCCTGACAATCGAAGCATTGACTTCTGCAGGGTTTGAGCTCCAGGAAGAAAAGATTCAAAGGATGCCACCCTGGAAATACCTAGCCCTGGAAATTACTGAGCGGACCATTGTTCCACAAAAATTGGCATTTAACACCCAAATTAAAACCTTGGCCAATGTCCACCAGCTGTGTGGGTCTTTGAATTGGGTGAGACCTTCCTACGGAAGACCTAGCCCCACTTTTCAATCTTTTGAAAGGGGGAGAGGAGCTTAGTTCTCCCAGGACACTTACCCAGGAGGCCACCACAGCCTTGGAAAAGGTGCAAAACATCTTATCACAGAGACAGACACATCGTTACAATCTGGACTTGCCATTCAGTTACAGCATCCTGGGAAAGCTGCCACACCTGCATGGGTTGATTTTTCAGTGGGAGTCATCCAACAAAACAACTAAGGACCAAGGTTCGAGGGACCCTCTCTTAATCATAGAGTGGGTTTTCCTCAGCCATCCAAAAGGATGATGTGGCCACAAGAGTTGGTAGCTGAGTTGATCCGGAAGGCTCGCCTCCGGATCCGGGAACTGGCTGCAATTGATTTTACATGCATTCACATTCCTATCAATTTGAACTCGGGCCAACTAACAAAGGCCATGTTGGAGCATTTGCTCTTGGAGGACGAGGCTCTTCAATTTGCGTTAGATTCGTCCACCGAACAAATTCCTATTCATAAACCTGTCCACAAATTGTTTAATTCAGAGATGTCATTTAAGCTTTCACTCAAAACCATTCAAAGTTGGAAGCCTTTGAAAGCTCTGACTGTTTTTACAGATGCGTCTGGAGCATCCCACAAGTCTGTGGTGACTTGGCGGGATCCTCAAACTCGGCAGTGGGAGACAGACATTGTAAAAGTTGAGGGCTCACCTCAAATTGCCGAGTTGGCCGCGGTGGTCAGGGTCTTTGAAAGGTTCTCTCAACCATTCAGTCTGGTAACTGACTCTGCGTGTGTAGCCGGTGTCGTTTCTAGAGCGGAGAGCTCAGTTCCTCAAGAAGTCTCCAATGTGGCTCTGTTCAATTTGCTCTCAAGACTAATAGTCTCCCACTGACAGCAACCCTTTTATGTGATGCATGTAAGGTCACAGACCGACTTACTGGGGTTCATTGCGGAGGGCAACTGGCGTGCCGATGCCCTAGCCGCCCCAGTTGAGATGGCCCCGCTCCCAGATGCCTTTCAACAGGCGAACCTCAGGCACCAACGATTCCATCAGAATGCTCCTGGCCTGGTCCGTCAATTCCATCTGACAAGGGACCAGGCGAGAGCAATTGTGGCCACATGCCCACAGTGCTAGGCGTTACAATTACCAGACATAGCTGCCAGCACCAACCCGCAGGGACTTAAAAGCTGCGAAATCTGGCAGATGGACATCCCACATATCCCAGAGTTTGGCAAGTTCAGGTTTGTGCATGTCTCTGTGGACACCTTTTCTGGGGCTGTCTACGCCTCTGCCCACACAGGGGAGAAGACTGCAGATGTCAAAAGGCATCTGTTGCATGCCTTCTCTGTGCTGGGCATCCCCAAGGTGATCAAAGCGTACAACGGGCGAGGGTATACCTCCAGGGAATTCCGGAACTTCCTGCAGGAGTGGGGGGTAAGCCACAAAACAGGCATCCCTTACTCTCCCACAGGACAAGCAGTGGTGGAGTGGGCCCACCAGAGCCTCAAAAGGACTTTAGAACATCAAAGAGGGGCAATAAAGGTGGAGTCCCCTCAGATCCGGCTAGCTAGGGCCCTGTTCACCATCAATTTTCTCAATTGCAGTTTTGAGTGCCTGACCCCGCCTATCACAAGGCACTTTAACACCTACAAGGACATGCACCTGAGGGCAAAACCCCCTGTGTTAGTAAAAGATCCGGAAACCTGGAAGGTGGAAGGCCCCTTTGTCGTGATAACGTGGAGTTGTGGATACGCTTGCATGTCCACCCCCACTGGGTTAAAGTGGTTGCCTTCTGTCCTGGGTTGACTATATGATGCTTTTATCCCCAATCGTCTTGTTCTGTTTATACCAAATAATAAGTTTTACACCTTTAAGACTCTCTTCCAGCTTCAAAATGGATGAAGCCCTACCTTCCAGGGAAAGCCCACAACATCGGCACTGCTACACAGGTGGAGGAGGCAGCGTGGCGACGGAAAAGAAAAGAAGTCCCGCTGTGCGGTCCCCCCAGACTGAACCTGCCTCATCAGAGCCTTCTTTATTAACTTATTTTCTCCGTTTTTTTCAGTTGGACTCTCCCTCATCTTAATTCAAGTTCTGTTCATGATTGACCCAGCTGACACGTGGATCGTTCCCCAACCGAAGGCGAACATCTGGCGGACCTTGGCTCAGGCAATGGGACAAGACCATCTGTGCCTGTCGATGGCTTCTGCAGCAGACCCCCTCTCAACTTGTCTCGTGGGAATTCCGTTCAGGTTCGATGATTTTCCCCCTCCCTTCTTCCTTGCCCTGAAATTCTTGCTCCCACAGCCTAATCATGATGATCGCCCTGAGCCCCGGATTGTGTGGCGAGAACTCTTAGCAGCTCTCAATCAGACCACCGATGAGCCCACAGAATTTGAACTACTCGTCTCTGCACGTGCTTCCCTTTGCCTCCACTTTTTCCTGCATCCTGGGTCGAGCCCGTTTCAAGAAGTCCATCACAATGATAAGAAATACCTAGCATCCAATCGGTGCAACCATACTATTGCTGTATATGCACCATCAACCTTTTATGGGTGACCCAGACTCCTTCCCAAAGTGTTTTTATGTTGTGCAGAGACCGAGCGTGGGCTGGAATTCCCTCTCGTTTGTCCGGAGGGCCCTGTACTTTCAGGTAGTTGACGCTGCTTACCCCCAACTATACCCAAATTCTGGATTGGAAAACTAAAAATGTCACACAAGATTCAACCAGAGTTAAGAGAAGCACCTACAACATTGACCCCAAGTGTGATGCAGAAATTGTGCATTGTTCCAAACCAAAAAACATTGTGGTTTCGGTATTTTTACCGTGGGTGGCCACAGCTAAGGCACTCGGGGAATTGGAAAATCTCAAGTGCTGGGTGGCTAAGCAAGCAAACTTGACATCAACTGCTCTAGCGGACCTCCTAGCAGACAAGGAAATAACGAGGCAAGCAACCATCCAAAACCAAGCAGCAATAGATTTTCTGCTTCTTCTACACAACCATCATTGCGAGGAGTTCGAGGGAGTCTGCTGCATGAATCTGTCGTCGTGAGCTGAGGACGCCAGATGAACCATCCTCCGGATGTCCGAGGATGTTGATAACATCAAGCAACAAACCTTGGACTGGTTGGGGGACTTGCTTTCAAAAGTCGGACTCTCAGGTTGGGTGGGCTCCATCATTCGAACAATTTTGGTTGTTGTATTCCTTTTGCTTTGTTTGACTTTCGGATTCTGTATCGTTTATAAGTTGCTTACATGAATTTTATTTCCTACAACATCTCAGATCAATCATGTAGAGGCTCCCCCTGACCCCGCTCCCACCTTGGATGAATCCCTTTCTCAGGAGATGTGCGAGGAACAAACCCCTGTTACAGCCCAATGGTTCTCAGACAATCAAGAAGAAGCTACGTCGGTTTAAAACTTATTTTTAATTTTGTTTTTGTATTTTAAACAAAAAAGGGGGAGATGTTGTGGTGTGTTATTCATTTTTCTTTAAAGTTGGTTTGTCTGTTACCCCTATTTGTAATGATGGTTCAGTCTGGGATTTCCCCTCCTTCCCCAGGTTTGCCCCTCCCCAGCATAAGAGTTTTGTCAGTCTATTGTCTACTCCCCTGTTCCCCTGGATACCCTCTGTTAACCCCTCCCCGAGTTCCTGTCCATCACCCACTGGCCCCTCCCCTTCTTCGAGAAAGTTCTTCTCCCTGCAGTGGGTGATTGGGTCAGGAACAAGAAATCCTCCCTATGTGCTTCCCTCTTCGCTAGCCAGCATGTCTGTTATGATTTTGCTCCCTCCTAAGTTTCCCCTTACTGGTTATTGTATAGTCTCCACCCAATGTTCCACCCCCTTTATATACTGTTGCACCATTGTTCTTGGTCTCTTCTCATCTGGCTCCCCTGGACACAATAAACTTCTGGACTTTGCCCCCGAGAAGTGTCCCTCTTTTCTTACTTCGCCTTCCTGCTGCCCACCGCTGCCTCCTGCTGAGGCGCTGCCCGGACGCCCCCGGCGCATCTGGGTAGTGTCCCCCTGCTGTCAGCTGCTGTGCCACAGCTTGGCCGGTGCGGTCTCCTCCCCTGCTCAGGGGAGTAGAGAAAAAACTCGGACAGCAGCGCGGCACTTACTGCCTCTTCCCGAATCCTGGCCCAGTTCTCATGTATCCGGAGGTTATTACCGGGGTTACTTCTGTCCCCATCCTCACCAGAGGAAGAAGCGGAGTGAGTGAACGCATGGATTTTTTCTTTAGCTGTCCAGGACTGGCGGACAGCTGGAATTTTTGCCAACCAAGATGGCCGACTTCCAGTCACGGGTACCCTGGGAAAGGGAAGGAATATGAGGGGGTGAAGGGACGGGTTCTGGTGACGCGCGATCTGTCCCTTCCCCCGAGGTGTGGCCTGATGACGAACGGCTAGATCCAGCCTGTGGGGCGTGACTATTGGAAGAAACCGAGCCGCCCCCCGAAGGCTTTCCCAGTGACATGGTAGAGAGGGGAGGGGCAGAAGGGGTGAGTCCCAACGATGACGTTTCCATCGACGCGAGTGAAGGGGGGGAACCCAATGCAGGGGACGAGCACGCATGGAAAAGCCTCAGAGGTGGAGGCTGGAACTGAGGACAAAACCAGAAAAGACGAACCACGATTTTGCACGCTTAAATCAGGGAGGGCGACCGTGTGGTCGCTGCAGTTTTGTGACCCCAAATCGGGACGGCGAGTAACATTACAACAGGAATCCAAATGGGAATCAGGGGATTTAGCAGTGAGGGAAAGGGCAGAATCCAAACTGAGGAGGCCAGTCTCAGCTGGACGAGGGGATTGAGCCAGGCAGGAGCCCGCAGGGAGCGGGTGACAACCCTGTGCCGAGTTAGGGCAAGGTCTGGATTCTGTCTGGTCCCTAGAGAAAGAGTGAATAGGATTGGAAGGGTTAACAGAAGAAATCCAAGGAAACAGGGAGACAACAAAGTGACAGCTCTTATACTTGGGGAGGGGCTAAGTGGGGAGGGAGGGGCATCCCAAGACCAAACCATTTTTGTAAATGGGGGTAATGGAATGAACCAACTCCAGTGAAACTAAACCACACCACAACATCAGATGGCTGATGGCCATATATTGGTGACATTGAATATAACTGTGCTTTTCTGGTCAGATAATTGAAAATGGAAAATTTAGGCATATATGGTTAATTTCCACATAACTTGGATTCTGAAACAAATTCTTTCCTGTTCCTTTATTCTGGTGTTTTTTTCCCATTGCTTATTCCAGAATAATAAAGCATGAAAAAAATCAGGAAAATCAAATTGAGCAGCAAGATCACTAATAGATATAATATAGTTTCTTTCTGTTTTACAGCTGCATGATAAGAGATTGTTTGGATGTGGTTGTGAGTGAGTGGACTTTCTAAATTATACATCAAAAATTTGTCTTTCAATTTGTTACCTCAATTTCGCATTGAAAAGAAATTTCTGTATAAGAGAAAGTTGTATGCAAATACCAGCTCAAAAAGATGTCTAGGAAAATACCTAGCATTTAATATCTTGTTTTCTTGCAGCAATTACTACATTTCCCATGTTGTATATATGCATGTATAAATACAGCTGGAACAAATTAGAGGTCTGGTTTTAACTATATATGTTGGTTTTGGAATTCTGGGAACTGATATGGTAATGGCTTTAGCCCAATATTTGATTTATGCTTCAGTATGTTTCTTCATTATTTGACTGGTGCAGGTTCATGGCAAACCTTGCAGGCTGAATTTTCCTGAAAGAGAGCAAATTGTATTGTTAAGAAACAACACAAAAACTGAAACAAGTATTACTAATATTATGCAAATAACTGCTTTACCTTTAGCTTGCATCAGATAACAAGTCGTCCCTGAGTAAAAGACTTCTGTATAGCTACCAGAAGACTTCATGGAAAAAATTATGCAAAGCAGCAATGAGCATTGATATAGACTACTAACTTTCTTTTCTTCGCATTTTCAGGAAAACATTTTATGATAGCATTGCTACAGTGACAGAAAAAGGCCATGTTTTTTATTTAATGCTACTTACTTGTAGAAATGCATACTAGGAAATAAAAAGATGCCTGAAGGAGGGATTGGTGGTATGCATTTTTTATGAACAGAGAATGCATTAGCTAAATGTCTGTGTCTGCACTAAATGACAGATAATTTATACTATTGAAGTGTAAGGCAGCCTACAATCAGTTTTTTATCCTATAAGATTTTTTCAGTCATATTTTTGTAACAAAAAAAAAAAAAAAAGCATGTAATATTTCTTCCAGATTAAGAAATAACTTCACTATTTTTCCTGGTATAACATTTTAGATATGAATTCCCCATAAGGGCTTTTATTGTATTTTACAGGATATAAGGAGTTCACATGCCATAAAGATTTTATTTAGTCTGAAGTGTGTTTTGATAGAGCATCTCTATAAATTCTTTATCAAACATAATTAATATTCTTTCCATAATGACATTTGTTGGATATAGATATAAGTCCAAACTGAGTGATGATGGTGTTCCACATAGTAAAAAAAGTTATGCTAGTAAACAAAAACCTTTAAAAGTTAATCAGGCTGTAGCCAAGAATTTTTACATGAAAGGTGAAAAAAGAGAAATAAGGGAGGTCTGTAAGTGGTCTGTGCATTGTGAAGAATTTTGAGATTTCCATAGTTGGTTTAAATTCAGCTGGGACCTGAAGCATAAGAGACAGAAAATTTATATGCAATCTGAGAGATCACATCACTTAAGGAGACAAAAATATTTTGATAGGGCGTGCTGCTTTTCAATACTTAAGACTCCATGAACAGGGACGTTACTTGGTCTCCTTTTTTGATATAAAGGCAAAATTGCTGAATCCCTGCTTTTATGGCAATCCTGGGGTATTTTGAGAAGTTCTGTCTAAAGCTCAAGAAGATCCTGGACTTCTAGACCATGTCACCAGTGTCTGGAAATGGGATTGCTTCAGGAGTCAGCTACCTCTAAAGACAGGAAGCTGACATGGCAGTTAGGAGGCTGTATAATCCCTATGTTTCAGGCAGTTACCAGGCTTCTGGTGATCAAACAGCAGATTGCTTTGGAAAACTGCTCCAGATGAAGGAATTTACATGCTGTGTAGGTATGAAGATTATTATGGGCTTCCTGACTATTACCATACTACCCAACCACATTATAGGCTCCAGTACAGTAAATAGCCAAAGGCCTTGCCAGTGATGAATAAATACGAAGACATATAGAGAGTTTGCTTTGGCAAATCTACTTATATTCTGTCTGATGCAAAATGTAAGTATCTTTATGAATGATTATTTTATGGGGGAAGAGATATCAGTGGATGGGTAAATGCTTTTAGGAATTTTCTTAATCAACATCAGAAAAAAAACAACTGGGGCCAGTGTAGAGAAAGTTCAAAACCCCCCAAGAATTACAAAAATGTTCTGGTTACAGATGCAAACCTGTTAAAATTACATTGTGTCTACTTAGATGTTAAGTACTTCTTATAATGTATCTATTTGTACAACTGATTACCCTAGAAAAGACAATACTAAGTAATATAAGAGCCATGATAAAAGCAAAGGTAAAATTATTAAAAGTAGGTCAGAATTTCTGCACTGTTTTCACAGTGAGTAAGGTTTCATCTGTTTATATAGATACGTACACTATCTGGAATTGTAGGTGATGAATATTATATTGAACCAGTGCTGTTAAATATCTTCATCAATGACACTGATGAAGGGATTGACTGCACCCTCAGCAAGTTTGCAGATGACACCAAGCTGAGTGGTGCAGTTGATGCTCCTGAATGCCATCCAGAGGGATCTGGACAAGCTTAAGAAGTGGCCCATGGGAATTTAATGAGGACCAACAAAGTCAAATGTAGGTCGAGTACATGGACTGCTATCAAAACAGGCTGGAGACTGAAGGGATTGAGAGCAGCTCTGCACAGAAGGACATGGGGGTACTGGTGGGTATAAAACTGGACTTGAACAAACAAGGGCTCCCTGGTTTAGGAAACACACAGATCTTATGGAAATGGTCCAGAGGAGAGGCAGAAAAATAATCAGAGAACTGGAGCACATACTCTGTGGGGATAAACTGAGAGAGTTGAAATTGTTCAGCCTGAAGAAGAGAAGGCTGTCGGAGCATCTTCTTACGGCCATTCAGTATCAAAACAAGATTTGTCAGAAAGATGGGAATGGACCTTTTAATAAGGCCTGTTGCAACAGGATGCAGCTTTAAATTTAAAGGAGTAAACTCAGAAGAAGATGTAGGAAGAAGTTTTTTACAATGAGGGTGGTGAAATTTGCACAGGTTGCCCAGAGAGCTGATGGATACCTCATCACTGGAACATTCTAAGTCAGGCTGTCTGGGGTTCTGAGTAACTCCAATTCATGCCTCGTTTGCAGAGGTTTTGAAGATTAGTTTTCAACACTAACTATCCTATGATTTTACTACAGGATGCAAAGTATAATCCTGTGCTTCAGGGTTTTACACAATATTTGGTCATTGTTATACTCACATCCTGTTAAAATATTTTCCTGTACTTCTTTTATGTAACTATTACCTAGCTCCTGTTGACCTCGGGGTACTAAATGAGATGAGATGAAGACATTACCTTTTGTAGTACTGCCATAAAGTCAAGAAAAATTTAAATGTAGAACTTAGTTGGAAGCCAATGAAAGCCTTATTTGTCTTTTCCCTCAGGCTCTGATTTTTTAATAACAAAATGCCATTCAGGCATATAGTAGTAGATTATTGATTTGGCTGAAATCTGTAGGATTTATGTTTAAAGTTAAACACATAGTCAGTTCCAGTTTTGTTTTATTATTATTCTAATCATGCTAATATGATTCAAAAAAGCCTTCTGTGTATAAAAATTCTGGTGTGTACATCTTTTGCATCTACAGATGGAAGTGCGGAAAGTTTTTAATGTGATAAAATTCCAAGTAATTTCTGCTTCCACTCTACTGTCATTGTTTGGCAAGATTCTATGCCTTATTGATTTCTTGATGTAATGCTCCTTTTCAACAAGATTAGTTGTCTTTTGAAAGAAATCATACTATATTTACAAAGAGTGTGAATAAGAAAGTTTAAATAATGCATAAAAATATTTGTAGATAAGGTGACAATAAGGGTCTAATGAATGCTTACTGAGAAATTAATGCTCTGTAAAGAGGTACTTCCTGCTAATGTCATGTGGGATTTCAAGGTGTTCAAATTTACTTTAGAATATGTTCCTCACTGATCTCAACACCAGTACAAAAATCTTAAAAACATTCTAAATTCAGTAACACAGTATAGTGTTCCAAGAGAGACCAGTCTGCTGAGTCTAGCTGTGTTACTTTCCACAGTAAATATTGGTGTCATGCTATTATTCATCTGGTCTTGGTTGTGATTGTGCATATGTTCACTTCAGAGAATTGCTGATAATGCTGCTTTCCTGCTCCAAGACCTGAGTCAACTTATAATTTTAAAAAAGTACTATAAAGGATGCCAAAAACTTCTGACCTGAGATATTGGTTAGGTTCACTTTCCCATTTCTATTAACAAGAGTTTTCAGGCTCAACTGCTTAAGAGAAATGTAATCAGGAAAAATAGTCTAAGGACAAATGTGACTCCATTGTACATAAGTAGAAAACTTAGTGTTTAAAAACAAAAAAAAAATTGTTCTGGAAATTAAGGAAGGCAATGAAATATCAGGTAAAATTTTTCTTCCAAAGATAAATAATTTCTTGATAGGGCAGTGGTTAAGTACGTAAGAACACTTACGAACATACTGTGCTTCTCCTCTCTCCCCCTGCATCTGCTGCTGCAGCACCTAGCAAGCTATAGAGCTGAAATCACTGAGCTGATAATCACTAAGAGCTGAAATCACTTAAGCTTGCTTAGGCTGCTGAGCCTCCACTGAACTATCCTGGCCTCGGCACCCCACCGGGCATCAGCCCGGCTGGAAACTGCCGCGATAAACTGGTGCCCGAACTGAATGCTGGACATGGCATTTCAGAGGAGCAGCATTTCTTCTTCAAATTGTCACTGCATTCGCTCGCCAGAAGCCCTGGAAGAAGAAGCCCTCCATTTTAGCAGGACTTTTCTGAAAGGCTGTCAGTCGACCCTGAACTGCTGACATCTGGGCACAAGAAGTGCTTGAAGAGACTGATTCAGCAGACCACCTCCAGCAGACTTTTGACCCACATCTGGCTGAAGAAGTGTAAGTTTTAAAACAGCCTTTTGTGCACACAAAAAACTTTTTTCCTTGGGTGCTTTTTTTTGTATTTTTTTTTTCTTTTTTTTCCTCTTTTTTCAGCTGACAGGGAACAGGAGCATGGGATCAAAGCTTAGTACGTTAAAACGATCCCAGAACGAGAGATGTTTATATTTACTAATACTAGAAATCCTATCTTCTAACAACTTTTCTTTCTCCAAAGGTAATCTTTCAAACACTAACCTGAAGAAATTTATAACATGGATTCTTTCCCACTTTCCAGATACTAACACACACACTATCACTTTAGACTTGTTTTGGGATACAATTGGGACCATGATATATACCCTTCAAACTAACCAAGATTTTTCTGTAACTCAGTTTATCCTTATATTTCACATTATAACCAAAGCCATAGAAAAAACTAACATAAAAATCGCAACTTCAGTGCAAACCTCTTTTGAACAAGGAGGGAAAACCTTATCTATTTTAACAGACCTCTTTCCTTCAAATGCTAGTTGGGCTGATAAGATTCTTTTGCCCTCCACCCTGGAATCCAGTACTCTTCCCCTGGGTCCTAGCATCCTGCCGTCCACCCCTCTCCCACGGCTGCTCCTCCCCACCCCCTCCACACCCGTGGTTCCTGCCTATCTCCCTCCTTCCCTCTCAGACACGAATTCCACTGTGCAGCCCGTGACATCCTGCGAGCAACCTTTATCTATGTTATCTCCAAGTGCAACTGCACCTCTTTCCGTCAGGTCCGAGACACCTGCCAGCCACCCTTCCTGCTGCTCCCCCCGTCCCTGCTGCGACCCTCACTCCTTCTGCCGTCCCTCCTGCCCTTGATTTCTCAATCACACCTACCACTGCTGCTGCCTCCCCCCGACCCTCGCGTGTTCCCCTGCCCCCAATACTGTCCCTGCTGCAGCAGAGGATGTCCCTGCCTGCTTGCCTTCCTCAGCAAATCACGCTTTATCCATGGCACCCTCTTCCAACCCCACCACCTCCGCTCCCCCTGCTTCTGCCTTGCCCCCATCCCCAGGCTATGCAGCCATACACCCACCCTCAGGGACCCCCGGACAGAACCTCCCAGACCTCCCACGGTACCACCCCACTTCCCCGTGCGCCTCTGTGCTGTGCTACCCATTGTGCAGCCATTCCAGCCCCACTACTGCCTCCCTTTAGCCACGTTCTGCCATGTGCTGCCTTACACTCTCTCCAGCCACATGCACCCTTGCAAAATGTTGCTCCAACACGCCATAAAAAGCATAAGGCACTGCCTGCTCGCTCTCACTCCTCTTCTGAGGACAGTAGTGATAGTGATTCGGATTCTGATATAGAGGATATTGATCCATGGGCTATAATAAAAATGGAAGCAACACAGGCAGGGGATTGGCAATTGGCTCAGATAATTAAGGCCTTTCCAGTAGATTATAGAAAGGGAAAAAGAGGTGGTGTCACTACTAGAAAGATGTAGGAACCGATCACAAATAAAGAACTTGTACAATTAAGAAATATTGCCAAAGAACATGGTAGAAGTTCACATATTTTTAGAAATTTCCTAGAAGCTATGTTCTCAGCATATGTTTTAGCACCCCACTATATTAAAAGTATTGCCCAGTGCCTCCTTTCTCCCGCAGAGTACATGCTTTGGGAAAGGCATTAGAAAAAGCAATTAAAAACATTATCAGACACCTATGCTGCAGATGCTGATAAGTCAAACTTTACACTTGAACAGCTGGCTGGCAGAGGGGATTTTCAGAAACCCTCTGACCAAGCTGATACCTTACCTAAAGCAACACTACAAGACGGAGCGATACCAAGGGGAACCCGTCGTCAACTGGTAACTGCTCTGTCCATTGACTTTAATAATGACAATGTTTATCGTGTTCCCACAGGCAAACGTGGGCCAAAAGGTGGTCCTTTTGACATACTAATTATAGGTGATACTCTCCATAGCCCAAAGGAAATATTTGTTGTTCCAGAAGTACAAACAGCGCACTCGAGACAAGAAATCTCTGTCCAGGTGTACTGCACAGACTTACCATTTTTTCTTCCCAAGGGACCTCCGATTGCACAAGCCTTTTTACTCCCTAAGAATCACAGGGAACAGCTTCCTCTCAACCCCACAGCAATGTGGACACAAGCTGTGGGACCAAGTAAGCCTATCATCAAATGTGGTCTTACCTGCAGAGGAGACAAGATCCACCTACCAGGGATGCTGGACACAGGTGCAGATGTGACCATCATCGCTTGCTCAGAATGGCCAGCACACTGGGAACTACAACCTGTGGCAGGCATGATTTCAGGGATCAGTGGAGCTACAGTTTCTATGCGAAGCAAGAACAACATCCTCATCGAAGGGCCTGAAGGCAAGTTGGCAACCATCCGCATGTTTGTAGTAAGGGCCCCCATCACCTTGTATGGACGTGACATTTTATGTCAGTGGGGGGCTTCCCTACGTATTCCCAGTCCGGATTTCTAATTGGGGCCACTGAGGAGTGCGCACTGCCAGATACTCCTCATCTCACCTGGAAATGCCATAACCCGATCTGGATCGAGCAGTGGCCCCTCTCTAAAATCAAACTGCGTGCACTACATGCCCTTGTGGAAGAACAGCTCGCCAAAGGCCACATCATAGAGACCACCAGCCCTTGGAATTCTCCAGTCTTTGTACTGCAAAAGCCTGTAACAGACAGGTGGAGGCTCCTCCATGATCTTCGCAAAATCAATGAAGTCATCGAGGACATGGGCCCCCTCCAGCCTGGCCTGCCCTCACCATCAATGCTGCCTAGAGACTGGACACTTGCTATCATTGATATTAAAGACTGTTTCTTCAGCATCCCACTGCATCCCCAGCACGGTCCACAGTTTGCTTTCTCTGTTCCCTCTCTTAACAGAGAGGCTCCACTCAAAAGATATCACTGGTGTTATCTTCCTCGAGGTCTCCAGAACAGTCCCAGTATATGCCAGTTGTATGTTGCTCACGTCCTGTCTCCTGTTCGGAACTTATTCCCAGATGCAATCATCCATCACTATATGGATGATATCCTAGTCTGTGCATCAGAAAAAGTTTATTTAGACAAAGCAGTCAAAAAGACTATTGAAAACATAGAAAAGGCAGGATTTGAAATCTGTGAGGACAAAATATAGTACACCAACCCATGGACTTACCTTGGATTCCAGATCCAGGAAAGGACCATCGTACCCCAGCAGCTCGCCATCCGAGACGACCCAGAAACCCTGAGAGACTTACACAATCTGTGCGGATCCATCAACTGGGTACATCCACTGCTAGGAATTACAACAGAGGACCTCGCTCCACTGTTCAACCTTCTTCGTGGCAATGAGGACCTGGACTCTCCATGCACCCTTACACCAGAAGCCCGAGATGCCATCACCAAGGTCCAAGAAGCCCTGTCTTCACGCAAAGCCCATCGCTTCGAGCTCAGCCTGCCTTTCCAGTTCGTCATTCTGGGAAAAGCACCTTGGTTCTATGGACTGATCTTCCAATGGGACACTCAACTTCGAGACCTTTTACTAATCCTGGAGTGGATCTTTACAAATAACCAACCCACAAAAACAATTACCACCTTCCAAGAAATTATGGCACATTTAATAAAAAAGGCTAGAACTCGCCTCCGCTCCCTTGCAGGGTGTGAATTCACATGGATATATTTGCCAATGACCACTGGGGACCTGGAACATTTGCTCCAGACCAATGAAAATCTCCAGTGTGCCTTAGACAGCTATACAGGCCAAATTTCAGTACATATCCCAAAACATAAGCTTTTAAATCGTGATGTAAGCTTTCATCTGACCCCAAAATTAGTCCAAAGTAGGACACCTCTCAAAGCTCTAACCATCTTTACAGATGGCTCAGGGTCATCCCACAAGTCGGTAACGACATGGAAGGACCCTAAGACCCAAAAATGGGAATCTGAGATAGAAATAGTGGAGGGATCTCCACAGATTGCAGAATTAGCAGTACAACATCAGAGCCTGATCCACCAATACTTCGCCACTTTGCAAATACCACCCAAACAAAGCTCACGGAGAAACCACCTGTGCTAGTAAAGGATCCAGAAACACATAAAATTTCTGGACCTTTCCAACTGATTACCTGGGGAAGAGAGTATGTGTGTGTTCTACTACCATCTGGTCCAAGATGGTACCCAGGGAATAACATAAAACCATACCTAGGCACTGCAAATACCACTTCCACAAGCAGTGACAAGAATCCTCCTGAGTCAAACACACACTCCTCAAAACCAGATCAGTTCTGCCTGGAGACGAAGATGTCACCGAATGTCCATGTGCGGAGGAGACGACCATCCCATCACGCAACAGCAGACAAAACAGAAAGCTGAACAACATTCTGCAGCCTCAAGCCGTAGGCCAGACACAGCCTGAAAACAAAACTGTTCTCTGAATTATATATTATTACCCTTTTTACCCTAAAAAACCCTATTATCCCCTTTGTCAAGTCTTGCCAAAAGTCTCTAACTCTATACCCACTCCTCCACCCTTAGCTTATAGAAAAAAAACCAAACCAAAACAAAACAAAAAAAGTAAAAATAGAAAGGGGTGGGGGTGGAAGGAACAGAGGAAAGGAACAAGGGAAGAAACCCTAACCCTCCCCTCCTACCATCAAGATAACAAATTTTGCTTATATTCCCTATCAGAAGCCCCATTCCTGTCCAAAGATGAAAAATATCTCCGTTGGTGCTATCCTCACTGCTGCCAGGATGTTCCTCATTGTATCATGTGCCATCAGTTGGATTAGCCCACAGCATAGCCATAATGTCTGGGTAACCTTAGCAAAGACGTTAAAATAGGATAACATGTGCTTATCCATGGGAAGCATTGATAAGCCACTTTCCATATGTCTAGTAGGAATTCCCTTCGTAGCCGATGACTGGACCATCTATAACTCAGAGCTTCTCTGCACCACAGGTAAGAGACCCAACCTGGTAGATACTTGGGACGAGTGGACAAAAATATTGCCCAATGCTCTTGAGGAACCCCAAGAATTGGATCTGTTGGGGTCCTCCAAGGCCACATACTGTGTCAAATTTTACTTTAGATGTCCAAAAAATAATTGGCCAGAAATTGACCAGACCAAAAACACATACTGAAAAGATCTATCAACAATTAACAAAGCCTATAACCCTCCCGACTGGTGTAATTATACTGCTCCTGTGATCTCTGTGTCCTCTGTCCACCCCAAAGTACTACCCAAGGGAACGTGTCTCATCTGTGGTGACAGAGTATGGGCTGGGATCCCCTCACGACTCCAGGGAGGTCCCTGTACCCTTGGAAAACTTTCTACCCTTACTCCAAATATCACCTTGTTAAACAGCTGGAAAAAAGAGAGTGAATTAACATGCCACAAAAGATCCTACACAGCATTTGATGAAAATTGCGATCCCAAATTATATGATTGGAACAAACAAAAAACCAGCTGTTTCTATATTCCTACCATGGGTAGCTGCAGCTAAGGCCCTAGGTGAAATAAATCACCTTGGGTGCTGGCTCAGTAAGCAAGCCAATGCTACTTCTGCTGCCCTGAGCAATCTCTTAAAGGAAGAAGAAACCACAAGATGCTGCTTGCCCACGGACACAGCTGCCAAGACTTCGAAGGGATGTGTTGCTTCAATCTCTCTTCACGCTCGGAATCCATCCATGCCAACATCCAGAAACTGAAGGGACTTGTGAAGGACTTTAAAGTAGAAAAAACCCCAGACTGGGTCAATGACCTTTTCGGTCAATAGGGATTAACAGGATGGGTTGCATCTTTGGTTAAGGGAATGTTGTGGATTTTCCTTGTAATTGTCATTGTGTTAGCTATGTTCTCATGACTTGTTCATTGTTTTAAAAGAACCATAGGGAACGCCTTTTTTCTAAATACAGAAAGTGGACTTGTAGCAGGCCCAGGGCCTGCAAGGCCTCCTTGGAGGTCAGAAGCCTGAGCTAGGAAATGCCAAGTCATCATGACTGGACCTTAGAAGCCCCTCTCTTCCGCCTTTCAGACCCTGCTTATCTCTCTGTAAGCCTATAGGTCACTTTCCCCTGACCCTTACTATTGGACACTTTCCAAAACCCCTGTAGGGTATAAAACCCCCTGATTCTGCCTGGTTTGGCAGAAGAGCTGTCACTGAGAACCTTCGCGGAACACCTGAATAAAGAATCCTGTGGAACCTCACATGGCCTTCTCCTCTCTCCCCCTGTGTCTGCTGCTGCGGCACCTAGCAAGCTATAGAGCTGATAATCACTGAGAGCTGATAATCACTAAGAGCTGAAATAACTTAAGCTTGCTTAGGCTGCTGTGCTGAGCCTCCACTGAGCTATCCTGGCCTCGGGACCCCACTGGGCATCAGTCCGGCTGGAAACTGCCGTGATACTTTGGTGGGGGGAAGGGTCAATGTTTGAAAAATGCATTAAAATTATTTCAAAAAATCAGCTTGTTCTCCATACTTCCCAAATTAGTGGAAGGTGTAAAAAGCATAGCATATTTACAGTCTTGCAGAGCTTGCATTTTAAAGAAAGGTTTTTGGAAAATGTTTTTTGGAAAATACTTGTCAGAAAGAAGAGTTTTTTATTAAAAAGAAGAATTTGCCCCAAAGTCTATTTTAACACCTTTGACTGAGCCAATACATTATTTGTAAATGCTTGAAATTGAAGAGTTACTTCTGAGATGACATATCAAGAACATTGAAATTACTTTAACTGCTGACTGAACTGTAAGCTTCTGCATCCATGCCTGCATAGTGGCCTCTACTAAAAATTTTAATCAGTGGCATATGACAGCAATAAGGATTTAAAGGTATTCCTGACAACTGGAGATATATTCAGAGGAGACACTAAATATAAGGTACAATCTTGTCTTTTTCTAGACTGCATCTATCATTAATTTTAAGCAGAATTGATGAATATTCAATATATTACCTAATTGTGACATCTACACAAAATTTAGGTAGTAATAAAACAACAGATGTGAGATTTGCGTGTGAATTTCTTCAGCAATATCTCTTATGTAACCTGGCAATTTTTATAGCTGTCAAGTGGGATTCAAAATGTGGCAGGTAGCTCTTTCTAAGACACTGGAAACTGGCTTAAGATTTCTTAATGACAACATAAATGGAACATGACTGGCATCTTTATCTGCATCAATAAAAAATAAATAATGCATTTGCAACAACAGGAGACTTGTAAGGGCTATAATTTTTCCAATCCTCTAAAACAGCAAGGCAAAAGCATCTATCATGATTGATATAATTTCTTGCCCTTTATGTGTATTGTAAACATGTCTACAGAAATGGAAGATTTCAAGAAAAAAAGGGTTAATTACTTAAAAGAAGCCATTTTTAAATGACTTTTTAAAATGTGTGTTGGGTTATCTCTTTTTTTTTTTTTTGTAATCGCTGTGAGGATAAAAAATTCTTCTGGATACACTGTGCGTTTGAAACTATATTAGCATGAAAAGGATAAAGTTTCACTGAAGAGTTAATGGAAGTAGAGGTACAAGATCCATGGAACCAGTGGGATATGGTTCATGTATTAAGACACCATCTTTTCCATTGGCTGCACTCAATCCTTATTTTGAAAACTGTGGGCTGTTTTCCATGTTTAAATGTCTGATTCAGTAGTGGTGGTCAGTGCATTAGACAGAAGTTTGCTTTCCTGTGCACAAGCCTAGGAACCACACATTCACACGAGAGACTGTTCCATTTTCTTCTGCGTGCCTACTCTTTTGTGGACAGGAACAGACATTGGGAATAAGATTTCCTATTTATTAGCTAGGTTCAGAAGAGTCAGACAGACGAGCTTCTCCTATAAGCTGCACTGGTATACCTGTCAATGGACTGAGATTCTTAGAATTGCTGCTGACCTGATGAAATTGGGGGTCAGAGATGGAGAAAAGAAAGTGATAGGGCTTCATGCATTCCTGTGCATTTTATCAAATGGCAGCATGTTACTTTTATGGTCCAAGCAGATTTGGCAAATAGGAAGTTTACCTCAGCTGCTGCCGAGTAGCAGTATATGAAGCATGGGTCTGAAAAAGCTGAGCTGCTCTCAGTGTGAATGATTGAGCAATGCCTGTGTGAGGCAATGAGTACAGCAGGGAACTGAACCCAGGCTAATCGATATGGGGTACCTGTGGTCTGAGGTACATTAGCTGTTGCGGTGAATGCTCCATGTGTGGGGACACGAGGCTTGACTCCATTTTCTCAGAAGGCTGATTTATTATGTTATATATATACTAAAATATTGCATTAAAACTATACTAAAAGAACAGAGAGAAAAAGAAGGATCAGAAGGCTACAAAGAACAAGAATAGGACAGAATGTATAACAAAATCCTGTGACTGCTCACAGCCTCGACACAGGTGGCTGTGATTGGTCATCAATTGAAAACAATCCACATGGACCAATGGAAGATGCACCTGTTGCATTCCACAGCAGCAGATAATTATTGTTTACATTTCTTTCCTGAGGCCCTCAACTCTCAAGAGGGAAAAATCCTAGGAAGGGATTTTCCATAAGATATCATAGCTACACATTAGCCAGGAAGAGTGCAGGAGGATGTGAGGGGGCAAAGACTAGGGAATATGTAAGGCCTTCAAGGTTGTTAGTGATATTTGGAGCCTGAGAATATGCTTAGATGAGTTTATTAGCTAGCTAGATAGTACATGCTGGACACTCAGTAGAAGTCTGACAGCTGATAAGATTAAATTATAAGATCATTTGGGAAACAATAAATGCATATAAGGAAAAACTGTATTTAAGTGTGATTAAGTTTAAAGAGTGTAACTGCATTAGGACTGCCCATGTGTATGGTATCTGATTTTCAGTGTGAGTATTGCTGTGTGTCATTGTCCCTTAAGAAATTCAAACATTTGTGCAGTAAGTCTGACTGTGAAATGAGCTTTGAGGCTTTGTATATCTAGCTGAATCAAGTAAAATTGAAATCAGAAGCATATTCTGGAGTAATCAAAATAGCTGATTAATGAACATTCACATGCTGGCATACTAGCAGCTCTGGAATCAGCCGCTAGTGTGCTTTGTCATTAGGCATTACAGTTCTGAGCTACTGTTTGGATGAAGTGAGGGAATCCCTTTAACTGTGTGGCAGTGACCCTTGCTAACATAATCTCCACTGAGAGTAATGACAACCACTTGAAACTGTGACATTCACAAATACTTTGTGATAAAAAGGACTAAATTAAATGACAGGGAATATTATCAATTAAATGTAAGGGAAATACTCTTTTGTGTGTACCTGATTTAGAGAAGCAAACTGTAAAGAATGCAGCATATACTACATCCAGGCATCTTTTCATCCATAAAAACAAGCCTCTGAAGAGAATGGAAGGATGGTTTCCTACTAACTGTTAATCATATATAAAATTAAAGAACCTATTGAAAAACAATTAAAAAAACATTAATAGATATAAAAGAAAAACAATTTTGAAAAAACTCATGGAAAATACAAGTTTTCAGCATTCAAGCAAACTGCATTACTGTGACAATCAGAAATATAAGAATCTGTATATATTCCTTGGGAACATGTGTGTGTGGGGGGGTTTATGACTATATTCATGGGGAGAGCAAGATTCATCTATACTTACACCAGATGATTTGATCTATTGATACTGATGTGAGAAAAAGGTGAGGAAGCAAGTCTTCAGGGTACAAGTCTGACAGTGAAACAAGAAAAATATTTTTCTAATTTGTTAACTGCACCTATTAGACATAAAGTTAGACTTATATGGTTCAGTGTCAGAAAATTTATGGATGTCAATAAAGACTGTAGGTTCTGTATAAAGATGAAAAACCTGAAAGTGATAACAATATGGTTACAACCACCTCACAATATGAAAGGGGAAGATTTGTAAAGTGAGCAAAAGACATAACTAGCCTACATTGGAGAGAAATTCTGTTGAGGCAGTTATCTAAAAGCATACCCTGTACATTTATGTGCTGTGTGTGCAGAGCAGACAACCATATAAGAAAATTAGTCAGTTACCTACAGACCATAAAATGAACTAAGGGTTCCCTTAATAATGTACTGAAGTTCTCTCTGTAATCTGCATCATGTGTTTGTGACCTGGGGCTGAATCTGCATGATCCTTCTGATTGTTGATGGGGAAATTGGAAGAGGCAAACCCTATGCAGAGAAGCTTGGAATTATCTTTTCAGGCTTTAATAAGAGAAAGCCTCTCTCAAGTGTCATCTTACATGATACAATGGATTCTGCGGTTTTATTTCATAAGGAAAAAAAAGGGAAAATAACTACACTGAATAAATGGCTAGCTGCTACTAACCAATAAAAATAATATTTTTTTCCTCCTAAACTGAAATAATTAATTGAGCCTAAGGGAAACGAAGTATTGTTAATCAAAACAGAAGTTACGCCAGCCAGAGAATTGGGCTTGGATATTTTTTAAGACTTTCTTTCCAGTGACTTGCAATTCCTGTCATATAACATATAACTTTTGCCCTCACAGCAATTTACATAATATTATAACGTTTTTTATTTTGGTTTGTTTTGTTTTTGGTTTTTTTGGTGGTTTTTTTTGGGTTTTTTTTTTTTTTTTTTTTTTTTTAATGAATGCTTCTTATTTTACAAAGGAAATAAGAGAATTGAGAGAGAACCTAGTTAGGAAAATTCATTGCATTTCATTCTATCCAGTAAGATGTTCTCATTTAGTAACTTCTGAGAAAGTGATTTATGAGTCTACATTATTTCTATCAGTGGAAAGCTATTCTTTAACTTGGAAGCTCAAGAATTTTCCCATGACATACTTCAACATTTTTTTTAGTGGATATTAGGGATTTTAATGGAGGAAGAGTGGAGTCACAAATGAGAAATTATATGGGTATGAATCAGAGAGCATTTATTTTCTTATTAAATAAGTGTATAAGTCTGTTAAGTAGGATGTCAAATAACCTAACTAAATCTGAATTTATCCAAAAAAGAAATGGAGTTTTCACTTCTTTGCTTAGAAGTACTCCTAGCCACCAGTATAATTAGATACATGCAAATATATAGGAAGTATTATTAATTTGAATTAGAATCTGAGAGATTTATAATCAAAAGCAGAGTAAAACATGGTGGATGAGCCACTTGACTGAAATTTTGGAAAAGGCTGTTTTAAAGACGGCAAAAGTTAAAAGATTACAGAACATTTAAGGTTGGGAGGGAGACAGATCAATGACATAGTGGGTTGTCTTGTCTAGCCTCCCTGCTTGTGTAGGGTCTTCCTAGAGCTCATGGCACAGAATTGCATCCAGACAGTTCCTGAATATCTGAAAATTATATATGGAAGTAATAGGACTAGTGAAATTATCCCTAGCTTCATGTAAAATTGAAACATTGTTCAGCTGAACTGCAATGTGAAAATTACTCTGTAAAGTGGAAATAGTGCAGAAGATATATCCAAGTTAGAAAATTAAGATACTGAATGAACTGATTTCTGTGAATCATAAATATGATTCAGAACATCTCTGTTTGAACCTAGGGATTTAGCTAATAAATTCTGTCCTTATAGAATAAAAAAACTAAATAGTTTCTCAGGGCAATAAAAAACTCATGTTATTTTATTTGATTTACAAAACTCCTTGCTGCTTATGGCACTATATCCCACTCTGTTTTTTGAGGTAAAACTCTTACTGGATTCTATATATAACATATTTTTATTTGAAGTTGCAACCTCTGGCAGAGAAACTGCTTTCCTTCTTTTTTTTCCAGGACAATTAAAGACACGATACTATTGTAGTTTCATAAAAAAATTTATTTCCTTTCTCTCCTAGTGAGAGTTGTAGTAAAAAAAAGGTGGCAAAATAGGATCTACAGTTAATTTAAAAAAAACTCCAACCCCGAAAAACAACAGGTTCAGTTTTCTTTAGATTGTGCTTGGTGCATTAAATTCTTTAAATGATTTAATTCTGGTGGCATCTGTATTGGGATGGGCCCTCTGGAACTACAAGAGATGCATCCAGCGGAAAAACACAAACATCAAACAGGAGAAAAACCCAGAAATTATAATAAATAATGGGTATGTCTCCAAGCTGCATGGTGATCAACTGTCTCATGATAATACAGAAACAAAAGATAAATTAACCCTCTTCAGGAATTCCCCCACATCAAAATGAGTTATGAGTATTTCTTTTGGAGGATTTCTGTAGTAATGTGGAGAAGCTGCAGAGCACGTAACAGTCATGTCCGCCAAGTCATGAAAATAGCTAACATATGTGACCCCATCAAGACAAGTACAGAGATACTTTCTGAAGGAAGAGAGCGGCTGTGAAGTCTGTCACCATTCCCCATCCCTCGCCTTTCAGTAAAGTAAGGTAAAATAGTTTAAGGCAAAAGGAGACATAGATATTGTAAAGAACAGAAACAAAGTTAAACTGGAAGCACTGACAGAAAAGTCAGTGCAGGGGGCTTTTAATAACTTTAACTCAAAGAAAAAAAAATTTTTTGTGATTTTTTTACTGCCTAACATATAACTTGGCTGGTTTTGAGAACAGAGAATTGCAGTGAGAGGAAAATGTGTATGTATTTTATATATATATATATATATATATATATATATAATATACATATATATGTATTTGCAATTATTTTTTGAGACATATCATCCTGTAGAATCTTTTATACTATGTACATCATCATTGTCAAGTTCTAGATGAACCATTATCATTTTTTGTAAAGGGTAAAGAAAGAAAGAAAGACTCCCTTGGTCAAAGAGGATTCAGTTAGACAACACCTGGGAAAACTTGATATCCACAAGACAATGGGCTCTGATTCTCAGCATGAGTACTGAGAATGGTGGCTGAAACAATAACTAGACAACTCATAATATCTTTGAAAGGTTTTGGCCATCAGGAAAGGTGCCTGAGGACTGGACAGAAGCAAACATCACCCCTGTCTCTAACAAGGGCAAGAAGAAAGACCCAGGGAACAACTGGCCAGTCAGCCTCACCTCAATCCCTGGAAAGCTAATGGAGTGCCTGATTTTGGAGGGCATCTCATCCATGTGGATGACAAGAAAGTGATGGTCAGCATGGATTCACTTAAGGTAAATCATGCTCAACCAAACTGATTGCCTTCTACAATGAGGCAACCACCTGGATGGATGAAGGGAGAGTAGTGGATATTGTCTACCTCATCTTTAGCAAGGTTATCAACAACTTCCTCATAGGCAAACTCAGGAAGTATGGACTGGATGAGTGAACAGTGAGGTGGATTGAGAACTGGCTGAATGGCAGATTCCAGAAGATTCTAGTATGTGGCAAAGAGTCTAGTTGGAGGCCTGTCAATAGTGGTGTTTCCCAAGGGTCAACACTGTCCCCGATATTGTTTAACTTATTCATCGATGACTTGGATGAAGGGACAGGTGCCTCCTCAGCCCATTCACTGATGACACAAAGCTGGGAGGAGTGGCTGATACCCCAGAGAGCTGTACAGCCCTTCAGGAGGAGCTCAACAGGTTGGAGATATGGGCAGAAGAACTAGCTAAATTTTAACAAAGGCAAGTGCAGGGTCCTGTACCTGGAGAAGAACTATCCCAGGCACCAGGACAGGCTGGGGACTGATCTACTGGAAAGCAGCTCTGCAGAGAAGGTCTTGGGAGTCCTGGTGGACTACAAGCTGTCCATGAGTCAGCAGTGTCCTTGGGGCCAAGAAGGACAATAGTATCCTAGGGTGCTTTAGGAAGAGCTTTGACAGCAGGACAAGGAAGGTGATCCTGCCCCTCTGCTCAGTCCTGGTGAGGCACATTTGGAGTGCTGTGGCCAGTTCTGGGCTCCTTAGTATAAAAGACATGGAATTCCCAGAGATGGTCCAACAAAGGTCTATGAATTTATATTAAGGGAGCATCTCTTTTGGAAAGAAACACTAAGAAAGCTGGGCCTCTTAAGCTAAAATGGCTCAGTTTTCTAATACATGTAAATCTTTCCAGAGATGCCAGGAGCTCTCCAGCTACTGTATGAAGATCTGGGTACTTAAATTGGAATTGTACTGGGGCTGTATGCTTTTCTTGATAAAATTGTATGAAGCTCTGGGCATACTAAAAGCCTGGGCATAGTGAAAGATGCTGAGATGTTCAAAAGATCTTGGTTACATAAATTCTTTAGTCTGAAAATTGAAAATTTCAGTGTAGTCAATCAGCCAGCCAGTATAAATTGGCATAAAGTTATTAATAAAACCCGGTATTTTTTATAATCTCAGTATTTTTCCCACCTCTTTGCTACATCTCAGTCTCAAAATAAAGTAGACTAAAGAGGTTATCATCACATATAAAGCACTAACACCCATCTGAGGTTGCTGTGGGTAGACCTCATGCGCACAACAGACTGTATATGTGGAAAGTGCTAGGTAAATATGAAAAATTTATTTTGTAAACAATTTTTTCCCATATCACTTTCAATTTTATTTTGTAGGAGTTCTCTTGACAGCATCTTTCAAATGACAAAGGACTTTAAAGTGTTTGACTTTTGAAAGTTATTTTCTCCTCTGTTTTTATGTATTCTTGAAGCATCATGTGCACTACAAAGCTACTGTGGTGAATGATGCTTATTTAACTATGATGAATGACAGTAAAGACAATGTTTTATTCACCTTTTGATTAAAATCTGGGAAAAAATAATTAGAGGCAACAGAGAAGCTTTTCAAATTATTTTTAAAATCAATTTAAAAGCATTGTTTTAAAAGAAAATCTCTTTTCACTGCCATGGGAGTGGCATTTACTTTTTTCATTTCACACTTTCCATAGCTTACTCTCAATGGTCTTCCATTTTCCCCCTTACAGCTTTAGTAATCATATTGGTTCTATAGTCTTCACTTCTCTGTAAAGCTACTTAATGATCAGGATAAAAAATAGTTATCCTTGAGATTTCCTTGAACCTTGCATCATTGCTTGATTCTAACTTGAGCCAGCAAATAATTACTTGAGAAATGCTAATATTGGCAGTCCAGCTTTCCCCAAAAATATGCTAAGGAAACATGAAAAATTAGAAGTTAACTGCAGTTCATATGATGTGCATTTATCATGCCTAAATACATAAAAATCATGACCTCAAGCCCAGAAAACCAGTCACATCAAAATCATATAACATTTTTAAAATAAAATTTTTGTCATGCACGGTGTGCAATATTTCAATACTTGTGTTTCCACACTGTGTCTTGCATTGACAGGTAAATAAAGAGACATAATTAAAAAGGGATATTTTGTTTAAAAAAAAAGGTGAAGTGACCTACTTCCATAGTAATTTCTGCTTATTACAATACAGAACGAGTCACAGAATCTAAATGATTCTAAATAGAATGGTGTGTTTATTTTTCTTAAGAATCAAAAAAAATTAAAAGGAGATTAATGTACTTTTCCCAGAAAAACCCTAAATATTTTGAGTTTCTTTTGTTCTTATTTGCTGAATATGACAAAACGGAAGACTGCATCTGTAAAAGATGTTAAAACAGAGACAAATAAAAATGCCTTGTTTGATCCCTATTTCTTCCACCTTAATTTACAAAATTAAATGAAAATTTCTCAATTGAATGAAGAAACCAATAATGGTTTAATAAAGAGCAATAAAAAGTAGTTCTGCAAAGTAGAGTAGTAGCTGAGTACTCTGCACAGTTCTGGGCTCCTCAGGACAAGAGAAATGAAATACCTGGAGTGGGTCCAGAGCAGAGAAGGGCAGAGAAGTTGATTAAGGGACTGAAGCATCTCTCTTACGAGGAAAGAATGAGAGAGCTAGGGGTGTGCAAGCTGGAGAACAGATGAGTGAGAGGAAACCTCATCAATGTATATGATTATCTGAAGGGATAATCACAGAGTGTGATGGTGTCAGAGGATGGACAAGGCTCTGCATGGTGGTATGCAACAACAGAACAAGAGGCAATGGGCAAAAACTGATGCACTGGAAGTTCCTATTTTACTGTGAAGTGACTGAGCACTGGAACAGATTGTCCAGAGAGGCTTTGGAGTCTCCCTCACTGGAGACATTCCAGAACTGTCTGGACACAATTCTGTGCCATGTGCTCTGGGATGATCCTGCTGGAGCAGGGAGGTTGTACCAGATAATCCACTCTGGTCTCTTCCGAAATTCCACAGTCTATGATTCTGCATCTGTATAACTATGAAAAACTATAAGTTACCCTTCACTTACTCTTCTGACAGCTGTAATTCTGGTTATAGCTGTATAATAAAATTCTGGAAGCTAGAGGCAACTGTCTACACAGGGACTATTGTCTATGTGCAGGCACAGCTCTACATAATGTTTTCTGAGTGAAGAAAGGAGGAAGTAGACATTCTGATTTGCTGTGCTGTGTTTATACTGTTTTCCTCCATCCTCTGTCAAAGAGGATCAACCAGACAATGTTTAGATAGGCAGGAATCCTTTTTATGGTATTTACTCTATTCTTGTTCTGGTTTGAAAGCAAAACCAGTGAGACACTCCAAGACAGAAATACAATTTATTAGGAAAAGGAAAAAAAAAAAAAACCCCCCCCAAAATACATGCAATAATACAAAAGAAAAAACACTGTGACAGAGTCAGAATACAACCTGACACCCTGCTAGTTCGGGTGGTGGTAGCAGTCCAGATGAAATGGTCTTGTTGAAGTGGTGATCCTGTAGAAAAGATCTGGTAGCTCTTGTCCTCTGGAAACCAGTGGGTAAGGGCAGCTTGTTCTGTCCCAAACCCCAGATCATATCCAGGTGGGGATGCTTAGCTCCTCCCCCCGGGCAGAGCATCTCATGATGGGGTGTTATTATTCTCTGAGTCATGCAGTGGGTCCATTAAACAGAAATGGCTCCTGAGTGGAGTTATCTGTGAGTTATGTGACAAGGCATTGATGGGACTATTAACAAAAGATGAGGAAAAACAATGCCTGTCCCGGTTTCAACAGCTCTTGAGGATTGGAATAGAATACATCTTTATATTGGAACCTAGGACAATTCTAAACGTCCAGAATGGGATAACAAGACTTTTTTAGTGGAAATTTTTTTAGTATTATTTTCCTAGATCTGTCAATACTTACTGTCTATTTAGATCATATGCCACTCTTTATTCTCATTCCAGTGCTAAAATTCACCACTTTATGAGAGCAATTAATTGTAGAGTGGTAGCTGGCTACATGACTTTTACATTATTTATCGACAAGTAGTATTTTTAAAGGAATTTTTTATTCCCAAGTATGTCAAAGGTATAGCCAGTAAAAAATAGTGATCTAAATTACTCTATGGCAACATTAGTCTATTCTCTTCACTACTGATTCAAAATGTGGGTCTAAATCTCTGTGAAAGAATCCTAATAGTTCTCTTGGGAGATTTTACACTCAGTGAAACATGTGAAACATGGTGGAAGTATGAAATTTTGCATAGATTTTTATATATACACATATATAAAACAGAGATGTCCACTATGCTACATTAATACGTGAAAAATAAAAATACGGAAAAGTACAATTTATGGGTAAGTACTTGTTAAAGTGGGTTAAATTATATACAAGTAACTGGCTGTCACCATTGCAGTTGGTTTAATGTGATCCCTTCAGAACTCTTTCGTGTGTGACAGAAGTTTGCAAGGAAGATCAATCATATCTCTAAGAGATTATGCCATTTGAATAATGGATTTGAACAGTACTACCTTTTACATGACCATAGAAAATGAAATGGTTTTTGATTTATAGATATTTTATTCCAATATATATTCCTCTGTTATTGTTCACCTAAAACTAGGCAATATATATACATATTTTCCAAATTTTCCAGCAAACTGTAATTAAAATTAAATGGCACCACTGCTTAAGTGAAATATGAGATAAAACTATTATTACTGAACTAGCAAAAAGACTCATATTAGCCACTACTAAGGAACAGAGCCTGGACAGCAATACAAAGTTTGACTGTCAGAGACTGAAATGGTTCATACTTTAAATATGGTTATAAAGGAGTTTTGCCCATTATAGCAAAAACCTATAAAGAAGCTGTGGCAGAGAAGCCCACTCCTCCTTGAAGATGCCCAACTGGAATTTTGGACTGTAAGTTAAGCCACGTAGATTAGTTGAAGTGGACACTAATGTTCAGTCATCTCAAGCTGAGGGAAAAGAATACATACACAAGACAACCAAACCCAGGATCTGCGCTGAGAATCATTCGTAACTGTGTTTGGAGTGGGGAGCACCACAGCCCACAGAGTCTAGGTATATGCAGACTCTCCCCCAAAATGAGGTGGGGAGGAGGAGATTTCAGGTGTGTCCATAACCTCTGGTCAGAGGCACTGAAGACCCATCCTCCCTTACACAAACCAGCCCAGCTGTGAAACCCCAACCCCAGGACCTCCACATCCATGGGGCATTCCCATATCCATGGGTGGCAGCTGAGGGGGTGTCATAATCCATCAATGGTTCATATGAGAGAAATGCTCCCCAAATTCATTCCTGAGGCCTTGCACCACAGGACTGCATGTGATGCAAAATTATGCACAGATCCAGAGTGTGCCGAAAGAGACTCTCAAACTGCACCGATTTCTCTGGGCATTCCCACCCACCTGGCCTGAATGTGTATTAATTCATCGGGTTCTATGCTTTTGGAGGGACCCTCTCCACCAAGAAGACCTGCTGGAGAGGAACATTTGGATACCAGTGGGATCCGTGGAATAGCGATACTGTCTCTGTCACTCTCTTTCTGTCTCCCCACCACTTTTCTATTTCTTTCTCTTACTTCCTCTATCTCTCTCATATTTACTATTAAATAAAACCCATACTACTGACTTTGGCATATGGTCTCATTCACATCCTAATTCAAATTAAGGTAGAAATGCACAGAAATGCAGAGGCATTTCTAAAAACTTTCCAAACCAGACCATAATATCGGCATGCAGAAAGCTGACTTTTCAATTGTTTATTGGAATGCTTTTCTTGAATTCAAGGCCTTGTTTTGTTGGTATTTAATTTAGAATAGATATAGCTGGCTCTGCACACATTATTTTTGGTAAAAATTCAATTATGAAAACTGAATCTGTAAAGACTTTTATTGTTTTTAGTTTTGGCTGCTGTAGGAAGATGCCACAGATTTTTTGTTTTTGATTTTACTAGTCAGATCAGGTTATAAAACCCGTTCAAGTTTCTTCCTATATTTCACTATTATACAGAGATTAGTAGTTGTGATTCTGCTGTGCTTTCTCTGTGGTGACAACCAGATTACATCCGTTGTTTTATCATGCATCTGTTGTTTTACCATGTGTCTCTCTAAGAGTGTTAGACATTGTCAGCTAAAAAAAATATAGCAAGCCAAACTTTCTATTATATCATTGTCCTTGCTCTGGGATTCAGCTGATAGAAACTGCTAAGTGGGCACTGTAGCATCGTAAAGTAGGCATGGTCCACCTGTGGAAAGCAGATAACAAAAATAGACAGCTGCTTGTCCGAAGAGATTTTATCTCTTCCTAAATCAGTCAGTAGAAGGAAGATGGAGATAGACTGGGCCATTCCCACTGGAACTTTACAAACCTCTCTGAAATGTTATATTTTTTTCTGTCTTCATGGTTACATTCAGCGCCAGCAGAGTGCAACCATGGTGGCTTTGTATCCTGTACAAATTTGTCACAATGTTGTAAAGGCAGAATTTGTTTATTTTTAAAGTATTTTAAAATTTAATTTTAGCTCATTTTTTGTAGCAAACATTTAAGGGCATTACAATGTTCAGTCTTCCGTTAGTTTGTGCAGACGCCAGCAGGGGAAATTATTTTGTGTTTTCTGAAACTAGCATGGATAGGCAACTCAGATAGAAAAGGGGTGCAAAGGAGGCAGTTGTATATTTCGACAGCAGTTGTCATTTCATGTCTTTGCCTTTATTTAAGAAATTAAGATTCTTGTCTGTTAGAATTATCCTGATAATGAAAAGCTTTTAGTTTATCTTTTAAAAAAAATCAAATTCCTAATCTTTCATGACATTGTGTGCATCTTCTTGTGCCTTTGCATTGTTGCAGATTTTCTTTTGAGGTCCTTAACAGACAACAGACTTCAGAGGTGCCACTGCGAGAGGCGAATTTTCTCTCCAGCTCTTGCCCAAGTACTGCTCTGTACAATATTTTTCTCAGTCATACAAGTCTGAGATTCTTTTTACTCTAGACCAGCTTATTTTTTAAGAACCTCATATTTTTTATCCTTTCATATCTTCACAAAGTGGGTTGAATGTCTTAGTGATAATGCTGAGCCTGAAATTCTTATACTTACACAAGTATAGGTGTAGGTGGCACTTCTAAATGGAGTACATCCTTTTTAGACAGCCCAATATTAAGTGGTCCTAAGTTGAAGTCTGTTGTATATTCAAGCATCAGTGGTCCACCCCAGCACTGTTGTTGCTCTGCAGTGTTCTGTACAGTGCCATGCTGTATTGCACACATTACTTCGCTTTCACGATTGCACTATTCTGCACATACCTCTTGATGTGGGATAAGCATGGCTGGGAAACCATTAAGGAAGGCTCTTCAGGTGGCACCCACTTGGCGTTAATGGTGATGCCAGTAGCATGTGCTTGTCATAAAGTGAAATGGAAGTGTTTCCACATAAACATAATTTTGATCAAAAGAGACAATTTTAATAAAGTTGCTTCTTGCTAAGTCTATAAAAACCCAACCATGGTACCCTCAGGTCTCACTATGAAGAGTAGAGCTATTCAGTGTGTTGTGCCTTTCCCAGAGGTACATCTAAATACTCTGTCACCACAGGTTTACCAGCATCAGAGCAGATGTAAAATTTTATAATGTGGTATCAGTTGCTCTCTGAAAATTATAAAACCTTTCTTCACAGTGTTTTTCTCACTGGGATTCAGAATATGAGTTCCATTGTGTAAAACAAAAGTCCTTCTAGAAAGTGGCTTTTCTCTGTATCTCTCTTCTTCTCAGAATATAAAAGGTCTGCCAAGGGAATCTCCATTGAAAAGTAGAAAAGAAAAGCAGCAATCTGAAAAAGTGGCAAAGGAAGGATGAAAAGTTCTTATTGAAAATTAACTGAAGCATAGAAATGTTGAAGATTCTCTCCTACTCATTTCTCATCCTTCATTATACTTTAGTTGGATATCCCAACTAAATAAATAAATACTTTATTATCCCAATAAAGTTGGGATACTTCATTGACTAACATTTTCCAAATCACTGCCCTAAAACTTTCCTGGGATTCCAATCTGCTCTCTTTAGTTTTTGCAAGGTAACATTTTGAAGCATAATATCAGCTGTATACATGAGATGTTCTCAGATTCTCAGGAGAGAACATTACATAGTTGCATCTGGAAGAAAAATTTTCTGCCAGAGAAGTATTTTGACATATATGTGAAAGTTACAATAGGATAAAATGTTAACTAGAATGTCTGGAAACTTGCAATGCTAATACATCACTGTTGTATTTTCTCTAGAGTATAACGTTTGTTATCTTACTTTAGTGACTTACGTCTCAGCTCTTTAGTAAATAAATAGGATTATCTAATATAAATAACTGACCAATTTATTCTGTTCATATGAAAATAAAAAACAAAAAAACCACCCAAACTAACCCCCTCCTGATTTTCCTGCTAACATTAGTTCACTTAGGGAGGCTTTGGGAGTGGAATTGCTAACTTTGTAATTAGGTAAGGTAAATAATTTTGGTGTTGACTACTCAAGAGTCTAACACCTGGTCTACAACAGGGAAAAAATTAGAATACATTTATAATTAAGAATTTAAAGGCATGTACAAACATAAGAGTGCTCTTTTATATAAAGAGTAAACCTATTTTTAATATGGCATTAGAAAAAATTACTGATTTGGTCACGTAAAAAGAAATTCCCTACATTGGCTGTAAAAAGTAACATTTCAAACTGAGGAAAACTACGCATAACTGAAATCTAGAGTGGTCTCTCCTTTAAAGGTCTTAAGCACTCAGGAATATTTTTGAATTTAGGATCTTGTTTTTCTGAGTACTTTATTCTTCCTTTTGACAGTAGAGATGCAGTGATAATATCTGAAGTTTAACTAAAAAGAGACTACCTACCCATTTTAATAATATTTATACAAGGAAGAAAAAAAGTGGATCAAATTATGGCCATAAGTTGCAGGTTTTTTCAGATGTTGCAGGAATCCTAGAACTCCTTTGAATATGTGGGTTAAGGACAGTGTAAAAATTTTTCAGTTGCATTTTCAAATTTTTTTTTGGCTCTGGTAGAGTGATATCTTGGAAAAGTAGCCTCTAAGATATACGTTTAAGATGAGGCCTGTCTGACCTTATGTACTACACAGAGCTGGAAATAACTGTTTTCCATCTGAGTTCTGGCAATTAGCTCATTCTCTGCCTGATTTGCTTTCCTGTACAAAACTTAACAGCTACTAGTATGTGATATATTTCTTGTGTTTCCTAACCTTAAGAAATTCTGCAACATTGACCTTCATTACTGCATAATTTTATTCAAGAATCAAAATTGGGATCGCTAATATACTTTTTATTTTGATTTCTATTTCAGAATACACTAATAACAAAGCCCCCCATATGTAAAGATCTATAGATGTTAATGTAACTGGATACTTTACTGTTTTATTTTTACTGGAAATAGACAATAAATATATTGTGATATGTTTCTGTATTCTTCCAAAGCTTAGAAAGCTTTACATATGTGATGAATGTCTTATATTCATGACATCTTGTTCCTCAGGTGGTCAGGAATCTCTGATCTTCTCTCCTTTATGGGAGGGACCCCATGTCTTGCCATCTGTCTTCTTGAGTGACAAAGGAAGAGTGGTTACCAGAGAGGACTGAGGCAAAAAGTTATTGAGTACCCCGGTTTTCTCATCTGTTGCCACCACTTTGCCAGCCTTGTTTATCAGTGAAGGTATGATTTCTTTGACCTTCCTTTCCTGGCTGGCATAGTTGTAGGAAGATACAGGATGAATTTACAAATGAATAACTGATGTGAGGATCTTGGCCTGCACATTTCTTTCAGGTGATGACAATCTCTGAAGAATGGTTTAGTTTCCACGGATGAGGGAGATTTTTTTAAGTGCTTAAAAAGAAACAGAGTAAAAAAACATACATCTCCAGAACTACTTGCCTTAAACTGCAAAAATATTGCTGTGCTAAATATGCAGGTTCATAACTTGTTTTTACCAAGTTACTTGCAGGCTTAAAGGTAAGTAAGCGTCAGACCTGATAACCATGGAATTAAATGTCTAGTCCAAGAAATATTTTGGAAAGTTTCAAGCATAAATTGGGAGAGGAATGTTGAGTTTGTTGGCCAGTTCTGCTTTTAAAATGTTCCACTAGAGGGACAGGAGTCTAACTATTGCAATTAACAGATCTTTGATATTACAGTACAAAAAGTCTGACCTCAAAGATAAAAAAGGAAGTAACTTCAAAACAGTAAAATGAGTCTTAAATACAGCTGGAATATTCAGTGCTAGGAGACTTATGTTTATCTCTTCTCTGGGTATTGCTAGCATTCTCTTTCTATACAAAATTCACCATCTCTGACTCTGTAGTTACAGATTTAGTGGAACACCAAGTGCAGTTGAAAAGAGGAACATTTAAAATTAAATACATAAAGGAAAAAATTTAGAATGTTTTTTCATTTTTCACTTTTAATTACATTGAACTTAGTCCTTATATTAGTCCTTAATCTCTAGAATTCAGGAATTGATAGTCAAAACCTAATAACCTGATAAAAAGGTAAGACATATATCCTATATAAGAAAATTCAGAGCTGTACTAAGTTTATGATAATTGAATTCTGATGCAATTCTTTGCCTACTGCAGGCAAATGGGAATATGGTATTGAGGACTTCTCCATGTCTGCACATAGAAGAGTTCCTGCAACTTCCTGTGTGCCTATTTACAGATTCCGCTCTAGTCAATTCTAGCCAATCAATAACTCTTTGCAGATTTTTTCCTAAATTAATGTAACAGAAAGTATTTTTCCTAAATTAATGTAATAGGAAGCTTTCTTTCAGTGTCTCTGTTTTCAGGAGGGGGCTGTTCATTTTTTTTCCCAGTTTAAAATCAAGTAAATTTATTTTGATAGGAAACTTCATGCTTTCTGTTATTAAAACAGTACTATTATAGTTGAAAAGAAGTCACTTTCTGCACTGATTCCATTTGATATGCTAAAGTGTATCTACATTAGATTTATGCTGCAGTGAAATGTAAAAACAAGTGAACCAAAAGTAAATTAATTGACTCAGAAAGCAATAGCAGTTTTGCTACTGCAGTTTGGCGCATAGCAGGGACTAATCTAACCTATTACCTGCAGCTAAAGTAATTTGCACTGAACTTCAAAGTAGACAATCTACTACTCCAAAGTAGAGGGAAGGTACTGGAATTATATATGGTGTGTTAATTTAAACTCTTTATAGAATTTGCCATAGTATGACAAATTTTGAGAATATTCACTAATGAGTTTGTATGTTGAAAGACAAAATGAAAAAAAAATTTGGAACATGAAGCAGATTTAGAAGACCTTTCTCTCTACTCTATGAAATTTAGAATGAACTAGAACATCTGGCTAATTATTGAAATATTTGTGAAAAGCAAATCCATAACAGTCCATAACCGGAAGAAGAAACAACTTCAAGGATACTGTAGTTTAAGAAGGTATTCAGAAAAGCGAAAATCTATATTGTCTTAGGATATATGTTAATAAAAAAAAAAATAAAATAAAAAAATTGCAAATTTCATGTCCAGGTCTTGGTAGTAGTGATAGATTTCATGGGTTAACATGTTGAAAGAAAAAAAAAAGTATTAAAAATGTAAAAAACATATAAAAAGCATATATAAAAAGTATATTAAAAGCATATATGTGTTGCTTAAGCAAATTATTAGCAAAGATTGTACATACTTTCTAAAGGATAAAATGGACACATTAACATGTATTCTAATTTGTGTTTTGCTAATTCTTTACGTCACTACAACATCAATTACAGTTCTCTTGCAATTGCACTTGACTGCATAAAGTAAAGCAGGCTCTCAACTGGTGCACATCTATTGACTTCAGGGGAATTACTGTGTTATGTCTCAGCAAAAAATATTCTGTAGGTTGTTTATATTATGAATCAGTGCAAAGTTTTAAAATTAAAAATAAACAAGTGTTAACAATTTACTTATGCACTTCTTTATCTATTGATCTGTAGGATGGAGGCAGCTGGTTCTCAAATACCTGTCCATATCTCTTAAGTTAGAAAGTAATTGTGCTTTTCTGAAATACAAGAAATGTCTCTGAAATAATGTGTTTTATCCACATAATTTTATGTCTATTCAGAACACTTTGTTTAACTTCCATTTCATGCTTAGTAAGTCTTATTTCATGTTTGCTTTCTAAGACTCTTTATCAAAATAATTAAATAATAATGTGCTCATTCTCATTTTATAATTTTTCATCCTGGAGGACATCCAAGAGTATCTCATTTTTTTCATTGTAGCAAATCAAACAACAACATAAAATGAAGATAATATTTTATCAATAATAGTTTATAATCTTCAAATAATGTAATTTTCTTAATCTTGGTCTCAGAGATGTAGCTGAAAAATAGAAATAACAAGTGATTAGTGCCCCAAACCCATGAAATTTTAGAAGTGTCATTTGAATGAATTTGTTTTATGCAGTACAATGTAACTGTTGGTCTTTCTATATGGTACTGACAGCATGAAGACAGATCACAAGTGCTTGGTCATTAACATTTGTGTCATCTCTGCTGCTGCACACAAGACATTGCTCAAAAATTTGTGGTCACAGAACAGGTTGGTTGCTTTGCCTCACATCTGCATGCCTTAATTAGGATCTTCAGATATGCGGTTATCACAATGGACTGGCAGGAGGCAGAAAAACCCTTACTAGGCTATTGGAGAATTGCCTAATTGTAATAGAGAGCTGTACAGGTGAAGACACTGCTTCTGAAAATCAATAAAGATGACAAAACACCCAAGGCGATCTCAAGTGCTTTTTCAGTCATCTACATTTAAAAGTGTGTTAAGATCTGTCTGGCTTGTTCCAAACTGTTTTTATCCAAAGGAAGCAAATGTCTCTGTACAGTTTTCTGGAAAACATGTCTGTAACACACAGCTTCCTAACTTTTGTGCATTTGTCTCATCTTTCCAAAGTTTTCAGACTGTTTTCCTCTGTAAAATGGAAGGTCAGACAAACTGGAGCAATTGGTGACACTTCTGGTTATAAATATTTTCTTCCTCCCTGTCTTTGTTTTTAAAGATTGCTTTATTCTAGACAGCAACTGGATGAAATTCATTGTCTCTTCAGAGACTGATCGTTTTTCAGAATGTCTTCTCTCTTCAAAAAGAATTATATCTTTTATGTATAAGTCAGGAGACAAGTATGCATGTATCATTTCTCACCACTTATGTATGTTCATGAACATTTCAATTACTCTTTTTTGTGACCTTTATTTCTGGGGTGATGTTTTCTCCTTTTCACATGTAGTTATCCTTTCTCTGTTTTCATAATCAATTAAGAAGTCAAATAGAAAAAAATTGTTCTCAGCTCCCCAAGGACAGGAAAATGTAATCTCTGTTGTGAGCTTTTCCTCCAGCAGAAAATACAAATTACAAGTTTTGACTGAGGAATATTAAAAGATTCAGTTCAGGCCAAGTGATTTTCTAGGACTTTTCTGAATATGTCTTTGGTACCTATGTTTTCTCACCCAGAGTTTTACTCCAGGTTAACGTAATTGGACTCCTTGAGTTCCCTGTTTACAAAGGTGCAAGATAGGCCTCTGTAGTCCACAACAATTTATCCATAGTTTTTTCCTGTTTCTTTTATAAACTATTTTTAACATGAAGCATAAGTGCTGCAAAACCCACAAGTCTTTTTATGAATCTGATTGGCATAGAGAGCTTAGAGTCCTTTGCACATGAAAATTATTTCAAATTAATTCAATTAAATAATTAAAATTACTTCAAATTCACATTAGAGTGTTTCTAGACCAAAAAGGAAAAACAAAATCCTTAGGAAATATTTTCTGCTTTTTCTCAACAAATTTACTTCTTCAATTCTTGCCTTTTAATCTCAAACCTGCAGGGGGACCATCACATAAATTCTTAATTTTCTGTTTAAATATACAAATATACAAGCATTTGGTTTAGTTGCATGACCTTTAAAATATTTTAATGTTGCAAAAGATACAGTATTCTATATCAAGGACATTAAATTATTACTGTTGCAATACTGCTTTTTTCTCATTTGTCTTTAGCTATGTTTTAATATCTTAATTCGATGAGACAAGTAGACAAAGCAATATGAGTTATCCTGTGGATTCCTTTATTACTGCATCAGGATCTACCTTGACAAGGAGGGAAAGAAAAAAGCATAAAAGGAAAGTTAGACACATCCTGTGCTAATGTAATGATGAACAACGTAGTTCCACTGTGGCACTTCCGGCAGGGGATAACAGTCCTAAGTCATAAAACAGAGAATAACGTGAACAAGCAAGAGTATAATGAAAGGAGCATTGTCATTGTTTGACTTTGGCACAATGCCAGGGCCCCCATGAAAGGTATGTTTCTAAAATGGTTGCTGTGAGATGTGATTTGGAAACAGAGCAAAGCAGGTTTTAACTTGGGAATGGAAGGAAAAATATAACACTTTATTAATTTACAATGTAAGAGACAAAAGGGAAAAAAATACACACAGCAATCTACAATGGAATACCTCTAAAACACTCTTCTTCTCTTTACCTTTTTAATACTCAATCTAACACTGAATTCTCAATTCAATACTATTCTTCACACAACTTTTCTTTAGTTCATCAGGAGAGAGGAGTCTCTTTCTTGCACTATGGGCCTCCCCAGGAAACACAGTTGGAACTTCTTGCGTTTCCATGTCACACGTGGCAGTCGCCTGGAGAGAATCTGCTGTGGTGACTATTTTTCTTCTATGTCCAGTGTTCTTACTACTGTCTATAGATTTAAACTGCTTGTTAGGTCCTTTAAGAATGTTTCGCTCAGTTCCAAGAAGTGGCAGCCTCTCACTATTTGGGACACTTGTCCCCCCCCCCCCATATTTCACCCTCTGGGGGCCGAGGGTCTTCATGAATAGAGATCCTTCTCCGCTGAAGGCAGAGGGCTTTACCACACCTTCCCCATCAGTTTTTGTTTTCTCTACTTCTTCTTACAATGGTTTTGTCACTCCTGGCTTCTGGCCAACCAGCCTCCCCCAAAGTGCAGTCTCTACATTACAGAGTAGAGACTTCTAACAGTTATGTAAAAGAAAAGTCTAGCTAAAAAGCCACTCCAAATTATCTCCTCCATCTAGAGTACTTCTTATCTGCTGGTATTTTTTTACTTACTCAGCCTTTTCCTTATCTGCCTATCTTCCATTCCTTTTAAACTCTCAGCTGGGGAGGATCAGTGTTTTTACAGCTTCCACTGTCCCAGCACCAAAGGGGTTAAAACTCCAGCTGAGGTCTGCCTGCAGCTGGACACTTTGCCCCCCCCACTTTTTTCTTCTCTTAGCCATAGTGCCGGCACAAAGTATCAAATTTTAAGCCAGCACAGTCTCTATCACTCTCTCCCGGAAAGAGCTGCTCAAACATTCCAGGTTTCCTCTACCTTTACTCCTTGCAGGTCTTCGGCCTCCCTCCACACAGGCTGCATGGCCTGCCCCTCCCCCACCCAGACGCAGCTAAGCAAAAGAGAAGTAGAACTCCACTTGCTGCTGAATCTAAAAAAGAAGTTCTCTGAGAATCCTCTGCTTTTAACCCCTGTGTGTTCTCAGAGGCGTATCTAAATCCCCAGTAGCCACCACAGGTGCCAATTTCAAATCTGGTTACTGATTAGTTTGACCACAACTTTTCTAGAAACACACTTAGCCAAATCACAACAAGCATGTAAAGAAGAACAGGAAAATTATTAAGTTCCTTCTTAAATTTCTGTAAAGGGAGTTTCCTATGGTGAATACCTGGCACAGCATTAGCTTTTGCTGTTTTCTTTTATCAAAAACTCTAAGGAGAGAGAAATTCACTCCTTTAATGACTGATTCCAAGCCTTTACATTTATTTATTTATTTGTTTCTTAAGTCAGATTTCATTATACTCATGCAGTAGAATAAGCTGCAGCAGGGTATTCTGGATGTTCAGTTTATTTTTTTTTTTCACAGCATTAATAAGTAGTGCATTTAGGAACAGGACAGCTTCTTTTCTGCAGTCCACATTCTTGCTACTGTTAAGTGTAAATTGGCAGAAAGGCTGCCTGCACTTGCTGGAAAAAATAAAGCTGATATCATTTTTCAGCTCTGCAGCCCCATATTTGTTCAGAATTTGTTCAACTATTACTTTCAATAGGAACTTGAATATCAGAGCTATTTATACAGGGCTTTTTAGTGATCCATTGAAAAGATATGAATCCTGCAGTTCACATTTGCTTCATTAGCAGAACTGCTTCAGCCCAGATAATTTCACAGAGACATCTGTTACTCCTGTCCTGGTGCCCCAATTCCTCTGTGAGATGTAATGTATGCTGGCAGAGGTAAACTTTTCACATTCCATCAGTGAAGCTCCTTATCCCATATTAGTATAGGAGATAGAGCAGGGCACTGTTAAGATTATTATCTGAGAGCTACAGAATTTGTGTCTGAAGGTGAGATAAACTAACAAAAGGGGAATTTTTGGAAATGCACTTGCACAATTCTTTTTATCTCATCTGAGAGACATGCAACACAGATTGATAATCCTCTGAACATGGATCAATTTCATCTCCCTTCTCTGAAGGGCCCCTCAGCTGTAGAAGCAATGATGCTTTGTAACCCTGTGCTAATGGTGGAGAACAGAATAATTTGGGACAGAGCAGAATAAAGCTAAAATAATCACTTTTGGGTGATTGGTTGATTTTTTGAGGGAGATTTATTTGTTGTTGCTGCTGCTTTTTGTTCTGGTTTGGGGTTTTTTACCCCTTATAGGGCCAGAGCTGAGGGGGGAGCAATTGGAAGGGGAAGAATAAAGAAGACAAAAAGCAGAGCTCTAGATTTTAATTAATAGCTTTCACCTACGTGAAAACTTTTGCGACCTTTTACAGCTGCGTGTGTGTGTGGGATAGACTAGTCTGAATTGTCTCACTTTCTGCTCTTTAAAATAGGGATCATCCTTTGAAAAGCATTGGAGGTTAAGATCTGTTAGTGACTGTAAAATTATGAAAGCATGGAAAAGAAAGACTGACCCCTTTTTTATGTTTTTTGAAATAAAGTTGTAAATGCAAATTCAACAGTTCCACATTTAGTTGGAACCACAGAAAAGTAGGCTGAAAACAGCCATAAGAGAGAATTTTGGATACCTGAACTATTCATATGCATAATATTTTGCACTACTTTATTGATTTGACATTAAAGGAGCTTTCTGAAGATAAGGCCTTTCAACTCTCTAGGATCTCTGGGTGCTCTTTTACAATTTGGTCGCGGTCAATTGCATAAGCATTGTGTTTCAATTACAGTGTTCAGAGCATACACCATACTTTCCACTGTAATTTTCCAATAAGAAATATAGGAGCCCCTAATGGTGAAAGATCAACAAATGCTGGTAATGTTTGATGTGTAGAAATTCAGTGTGATCTAAAACATTGCTGGGATGATGAAGAGAACCTGAAATCATTCAGAGCTAATTTAGAAAGACAGTCACTCCAGAATGTTCCCAAGCTGACATAACCAGTAGCCTATGCCAGAACCCAGGACATCTCACTGGATGCCCTGGATGTCTCAAAGCCCTGGCAGGGGCTTGGAGACCCTGGCAGGAAGCCAAAGACGCCTGGAAATTTGATCTTAAATAATGGAGCAAATTGCCAACCTTATATAAAGAATTACCAGAGATGAGTAACAGCCGACCCTGGCACCTGGCATCCCTGGGTGGGCTCGAAGGGCAGCCCAGCGGTGGGCGCAAAGGAGAGCCCAGCGGCAAGCAACAAGCGGTGAGCCGAAGAGCGAGCTGCAGAAGAGAACACCCAGGTGGGCAGCACCCGAGCGGGCAGCTCCCAGGTGGGCAGTTCCCGGAGCTGGACTCATTCCCAGGAGAGCACTGATAACTCCTTGGGAAGGCAGCCAGAAGAGTCTGAAGAAGCAGCAGCCAGGGAGAACATCGCACTCCACCTCTGCCGAAGAGAGATCGTATCAGAACAGCCCAGATCGGAATTGGAAAGGCGCCTCCGAATCCATCTCCTGTGACCTGCTGGACGGGAACCGGGAACCACCAGAGTGCTCTGACGACACAGATTTAGGGAGAAGGTCAAAATTAAGAACACTGAGAACACAAGGGAAGCTCATTTCCAGGAACAACTCAAGAAGATTAACGGGCACATTTATCATTTAGCAACAGGAAAAGATAAAACGGCCTTGAGGCTTTTGGCTCAGGCAGGAACAATGCTGGAGACGAATCCGTGGAATGCCGTGGGGCTACCTGCCATCAGCAGGCAGCAGCAGTGACTCCCACCAGTCAGGGGGAGGGGTACCGCTCTGCTACCCGCAGGCAGGGGTTACTCTTAGCAACTTAGGAAGAGCATAAACGACTTCCACCAAAAAGGTGGGGGGGGGGGGGCGGGCGGGGGGCGGAGGAGGAGCGAGCCCTGAGGGGGAGCTGCCTTTCAACCATGCCGAGGCAGTGATAGGCAGGCAGCAGCTGCCCAGGGAGAGAATTCCTCCCACTGAAAAGGAGCAGGACGATTTAACGTCAGGGTGCAGGGTTCCCTGGGGTCCCTTGAGTCCTCAGAATCCCCAGAATCTCCAGGGTCCTCTGATGAAGACATCCCTCAACCAGTCCCAGGAAAGCTGAAACTAGCCAGTTTCCTCGGTGAGGAGGAAAAGTGGGATTCGCCAGTGGCTGGGCTCGCAGTCCCAGACTGAGTACACTCACGGCAGGGGGCTCGGCGGCACCGGAGAGACTCATGGGGGAGGGTGCAGAGATTACAGGACCGAGAGGTGAGGGGGGACAGCTTCTGGCAGCGGCGCTGGGCGTCACACAGCAGCCAGGGGCGGCAGCAGAAGCAGCGGAGGTGACCATGAGGGCGACAGGGGCCGCGGCGGCGGCGAGGACGCGTGTGATGGCGGCGGCAGTGGCGGGCGGCCAGCGGCCGTCCGGGGGATGCTCGGCGGCTGCAGGAGCGGGGCTGAGCGGGGCCAGGCCGGGCGGAACAGAGCACGGGGTTGCGGCGGCATGCTCGGTGCCGGCGGCGGGCATACACATCGCGGGTCCAGTGACGCGCACGGTGACAAAAGCCAGCCAGCAGCTGTCCGGGGAAAGCGCACAGATGGCGAGGGCTGTGCCAGCAAGGGCCGGGGCAGCCCAGGCAGGGCGCAGGGCCAGGGGGAACCAGCCCGAGCGGAGATCCAGGCGCAGGGCCAGGGGGAACCAGCCCGAGCGGAGATCCAGGCGGAGCAGACCTCAAACGAGATCGGGGCTGGGCGGGCCCGGGCGGGGCGGATCCCGAATGGGACCCGGGCCGCACGGGTGCCAATCCCGGGGAGGAGGGAGCGTTCCCAGGGCGCGGCTGCTCCAGAGCCGGTGCAGGCGGGGCGTGCAGTGCTTTATGCAGTTTTTTAACAAGGCAACTCCACAGAAAATGCAGCAGATGTTATAGGGGGCACTTCATCCAACTCTTTCACAGGCCAGTTCCACAGAATCTTCATCAGAAAAGTGAGAAAGCACCAAGTCTTTACCCAAGATGAAGAAGAAAAAAAAAATAATAGAACCCTATGCAAATTAATGTTACTCTAAATATGATATAGCTAGAATTCCTCTTTGGTGAAAAATTATTACCAGGGAGACAAAATGTCATGTAAAGATGAAAGTATTAGTAAAGATTCAATTACCCAAGGTGTCTTGGAAGACAGAGCATTTGGGAAAGGTCAGTCAGATCCTGTTGTGGAGTCATCATTTGATACCACAAGATTCGAAGTTTTAAGAATTATTGATATTGAGTTTATAACCTTTGTTATTTTTGGTTGTGTAAGTAATGCTGATAAATGGTGATTATTTTTAATGTTGGATGAATGCTTTGGGAAGGTTGTGTTAACTCCTTCAAGCACTTCTTGTTGATGAGTTGATTTTGTGGTGTGAGTCTTCAGAGTTTTGTGCTGAGAATTGTTGTTGGTATGTTGTAGCATTTGCAGCCGGCTTTCATGTGTTTTCCTCTCTCTTTGTTCAGTCACCTGCAAGTCAAGTGTTTCTTCAGGATCCTGTCATTCTTTATTTCCTAACTACTTATATGTTTCTGAGAGTTTTTTTTATCCAGATTGCCAGTCTTGTGGTTCTTTTAATTATTATTTCAGAAGTACTCTAAGGAAAAAGCTGATAACTTATACTCTCTGTCAGCCTTTTGATACCACTTCAACCTTGAAGATTGTATTGCAAATGCTACGCTTGTAGTGTCTGAACAGCAGTGTTAACTGTGTTATGATTTCTTCAAATATTATAAACTATTATATAATTATATATATTATTATAAACTAATAATTCTACTAACTTTTTTTTTGAGAGTCATGTGAAAGGGAGACCACAAGGGTTGTTAAAACTGTACAAGTGGTGAAGAATATGAATTTATTTTTCAAAATTTACTGAGCAACAAATATAGGAATAGTACAACTAAATCTTAATTACTTTAAATCACATATGGCTCTTTACCAATGACATGTGACATACACGCCTAAAGAGTATACTATTCATGTGATAAATAAATGTGATATACTCCAGGCATCAGTGAATGTAGCAATGCCATTTGAAAATTATATTGAATTTAAGAACCTTATTTTTAAAAAATGGCCTTCTTGTGCAGGAGATCTCGGGATGGCATTTTGTGTATTGTTAGTGTAATTATAACACTAAGTCTGTCTGTATACAGTGAGCTATGGACTGTGTTTTCTTATTAAGAGACTGCATTGGTTAGAGGGAAATTCCTACTCATCACTATAGTTCACTGTAGCTATTTACTCAGCACTCAAGATTTTTATGGAAATCTTGGTGAAAGCTACACTTGAGATTTCATACATATGAAAATATACTTTACTTTTAAAGTACATACACTTTAAATAATTCCTTTAGGAACTAACTGAAGCAGTTTTGCAAAAGAAGTATAACCTGTTTTGCAGACACCAATTCGTTTAAGCAGATAAGTGTATGATTTTGCATGGGAAGTCCTTGTGAATGTTCAGTTATTTTCCATTCTTCACAAGTTAATTGTGGTCATCTACATATATTTGGCAAGGGTTTGCTCCACATTATTTTGAGCCTATTGCCTATCATACAGATTATTACTGTCCTACTAAATTATATTTTCCAGACCTGTCTGTTGGTATCTCTTGACAACTTGTAGATTACTTAGTTCAAGAGGGTTATACCTTGGGATCAGGGTGTTGGTGTGATGTAGTATTACAAGTACTCTAGTAGTAAAACCATAATGGAAAAAATAGTAAAATCACAAAAAAAGATCGTATTATAGATAAAGAAAGAAAGTTTACCAATAACAGAGTCACGGGATCCTAGAAATCAAGTTGGAAGGGGCCTGAGGATCTTATCTGTTCCAGTTCCCTGTTTTAAACAGAGTCGTGAGACATGTTGGGCCTTATTTTTCAATATACCATGGTTTTTACAAATAAATATCATGAAGCTTTTGAATTTGGGGAATTTCCAGAAACTTCAAATCCCAAAATACCATATTAACATACCAAAATACCTTGAATATCTGAGGGAAAAATTCCAGTTTTTTTAATAAAATGCCTACTATTAAAAAACAGAAATAGATTCAAATTTTGGGGTTTCTGTCAATAATCCTCCATTCTAGTAGAAAAAATAAGTTGTGTGGTATGTGTTATTCTTAAATTTAGAAGTGTGCAAGAAAGTACTACTTTTCCAGATGTAACTGCTGTATCTTCATAGGGAATTAAAAAAAAAAAAAAAAAAGGTGCTATATTAAAAAAGAGCTTCATACCTTCCAGGTATCTCAAACTGAGAATAAAATTTTTGAGAGTGTTCTTCAAAATGCATTATCTCACATGCACATAGGTGTGTGTGTGCACTCTCCGCTCTCACTCATTTGTGTCTCAGCATTGTAGCTGATTTGTGCTTTTGGTCCCATGTGTGACCTTTACAGTTGTGACAGTGATTAAAGTTTATCAAATGCCTTTGTTGACTTGAACTATCAGAAAGCAAAAAAAGTGACTAATGCATTCCTTGGCTTCACCTTCTGGGGAAAAAAATCCACCTCCCAAAACCCTTTCCAAACAGAAGGTTTTCTAAGCTGTCAGAAGCTCACTAGGGGAACAAATCAAAAAGAGAAAGTCAAAAGTAAAACAAATATGTATCAAATAATTTTTTTTTGAAGAAGAGAATGCAGCTTTGTAGGAATTTATAACCTGCCTGTTACATGAGAAAACATCCATGTGATATCTCATTACACTGCATTTAGACAATTAAAGACAGTTATTTCAGTCTACTGTTTGGCAAACCATCTGTAAAACAGATTTATAAGGATAAATATCACCTAGTAAGCACACTAGCAAGTACTGAATCTTATCATTTCAACTGGCTGTTCTGTAGAACAGTTAACTGCAGGGGGAAATATATATTTCCCCAAACCTATACATTTTAGATCAGAATTTAAAATTATTTCACTCCTAAGCCACAACCAAATCTCCAAGCATCCTGGATAGCTAGAGATTGGAACATGATTCCAGACACTGCATCTAGGTTGTTTTTGATCTCTTTGGATTTTGCATGGTGAGCTAGCTTTTTATTCCTACAATCAAGAACCTGAAACTGCAGAAACATGTGCCCAGCACTTAAAAGCCAGCTTCTCGTCCCTGACTCAGAGTGCCGCCTATGCTGTATCTGTATTTGCTTTGATCCCGTATTTGTTCCCCTTCACTTTTCGACCCATTATACTGCATACCTATAGAAAAGGGTTCATCTTTAGCCTGATTTCAGGAAAAGAAATCTTAAGGAAATGAGATAAAATAACTTTTTAAACTAATTTTAAAGCCCTGGGGCTTTTTAATGGGATTTTAATAAAAAATACTTTAAATTGAAGTCTGTTTATGCCTTGCTCATTCCCTAGAAGAATGTGGATGTTTTTGTTTAATGATCAAGAACATGAACTGTGAAATATTAGAAAACCTAAGTCTTAGGGATTGATCCTTGAAAGTGTGCACATATGAGGATATTAAAAACAAACAGACAAAAGTTTCATTGCAAAAAATCACTTGGAATTATGAGGCAGGTTGCAGTGAACATCTGCAGTAGAACATCTCTGTGTGTATGCATGAACAAACATATTTTAAGTCATTGTAGAAGAGACTCATTTCAGTGGACAGACCTGGAAATTAGGAAACTAACCCTTTCATTATCCAAAACATGTCTCTTAGGCTAGGTATCAAGTCAGTAAGAAACAGATAGAGAGCATCTTTGAAAGACAGAGGTTACATTGCTAGGAATGTAGAGATATAAAGGAATTGCTATTGCAAATCAGGGGGATTCCTAAATTAGTGTCCTTTCTATAAATCAGAGCAATTAATGCCAAGTGCTTCAGCAGTTATATCTATTAAGGAAAGATGTCCATGAAGCATGAAGGCTGATCTTTCCATGTTTTTGTTCTTACAAGAAATGAGACATTCTTTCTTTATCATTAACTTAATTATCTAGATTTCTCCAAACCTCAGCTGATTTATAGAGGGTGAAGGAATATTAAAGAGAGTTTTCTGTAGCTGCAGTTTCTGATTACTGAAGAATGACCTCTGTGTTTGTGTTCTGTCCTTGCTCCTTACCTGGCACACAGAAATTGACTTAAATAAGGGCATTTATGCTCCCTAAAAAAGGATGTTTAACATAGCACAGTAGTTGGAGTTTTAGAGGTGTTCTCAATACATTATTTGAGACAAGTACCTTGGAATCCTTGGATCAGTTGTCTGGGCTTCAGTATGTCATTTTTAAATTGAAGTCACTGACAGAGAATACTTGGAAGAATATTACGAGACTCAGTTAACTAAATATTAAAGAATTTGCACAGTCACTTTTCACGCAATGGAATTGACAATAAATGAATACATATCTATACATGATACTCTACTCTGCCCTTCTGAGACCCCTCCTGGAGTGCTTTGTCCTGCTGCGGAGGCCCCAATATATGATGGACATGGACATGCCTGAGCAAGAGGTAGCCACGAGATGACTAGAGGCTGGTGCACCTCACCTATTAAGACAGGCCATAAGAGTTGAGGATGTTCAGCCTGGAGAAGAGAAAGCTCTGGGGAGATCTCATTGTGGTCTTCTAGTACTTAGAGGGAACTTTTAAGAAAGTCAATGACTTTTTACATAGGATAAGGCGGAAAACTTTTAAACCGAATCAGGAGGTGTATATCTTAGATTTAAGGTAAAGTTTCTTTACCCAAAGGTTAGTGAGGAGCTGGAAAGTGTTACCCAAAGAAATTGTGAATTCCCCATCCCTGGAAGTCTTCAAGACCAGACTGAATGGGGTTCTGAGCATCCCGATCTAAGGAGTGGCATCTGTGTTCATGGCAGGGGATTTGGAACCAGATGGTCTTTCAGATTCCTTTCAACCCAACTGGTTCTATAACTCTATGATTTGTTATGCTAAATGAAATTGCCACAGCAACAGAAAATATTGTAAAGATTTTGATCTAAAAGGACACAGGAGCTGCATGACTAAAAGTTCCTCTAAGATCTGTTTTTGCAGATAGAAATGCATATCAGCTTTTCACCCAATCAGACTGCTTTTCAGATCCATTGTGGTAAGTCATTTCTGTTGTTCAGCCATTCAGATACAAAGTTCCCAATGACCCACTAGACTAGTTGTCAGCCAAACAAACAACTACCAACATTCTTCTTTATAAGGAATGAGGGTGAGTATTTTACATTCCCCATTAATAGAACAAAAAAGAAAATTTAGTACTGGGTAAAAAAAGGAAATCCAAATTTATATAGAGAAATTACCATTAAATTTACTCACTCTTGAATTGATATAGAGTTAGTTATTTCATACATATGGAACATATATGACTATATATAAACTATAGACATTAAAACAATATAAAAACTGTATATAATTCATATATATTGCTATTTCAGAGAGTACAGTGTGAGGGTATTGGAAAGTCAAAGAAAGGAGAAAATCCATGAGATTAAAAGCTTTTGGATTTTTGGAAAAGCAGGATATATGTTCATTAAAAGTTTGATAAATGGAAGACAAAAAATATTTCAATTCATGCTACTATGTATTATTCTATTCTGCTGTACAACTTGAAGATTTATGACACATTCTCATATCTGTCCATGCTGGGAGAGCCCTGCTAGGGGCCTGGACAAGATGGTGGGTCTTTCTGAGTCCTTGATTTGGTTGACTACTTGTCCAGTTCTTCAGGTTTTTGGACATGGACAATTTGATGGGTTGGTGGCTCCTGTATAGGGGCATGGAGTAGTCCAGCAGAGAAGTCGGTGCCTCAGCCTAAAACTGGGGGCTGTGGTGGTCCGAAAAGCCAATTGGAAAAGGTTAGACACCATTGGGCCAGTCAGGCTGAAAAGGTCAATACCAAAACTTTCATATGAGCTTAATGCCAAAGGCTTTAGCCCTTTAAGCACTCACCCATGCTTTAAATTAGTTTAAAATCTGCAATATGGACTCACATAACCTATTTATTACAATTAAATGCTCATTTTATCTTTGCTGCCTACCACCAAAAGCAAACATCAAATCAAATGGACTGTTTAAAACATAATCCTCACTGCAATTGTATTTATTTTTATGCTGCAAAACTGTGTAATTCCTGCTTCATTTAAAAAAATTGTTAATTGTCATCTTTCTCTTTATCTTTTCTTTCTAACGAAAAAAGGGTGAAATGTGGTGTTACATTTTAGTTAAACGGTGTGCTCTGTCTCACCCCTCAGAAATGTATGGTTTATTCCAAGCCTGTGATCCTCCCCTAAAGTAGCATGTATCTGTAATTCCATTGGCCCAAGTCTTATTCCGCACCCATTTTGAATCTCCCTGTAAAGCTGTGTGAGGTCTCAGACATTCTCTTGGCCCATCTCCCTTAAGCTCTCCCTCTCTTCCCCCTCCCTCCCTCTTGCCCCCTTCTCCCTCAGTAACCATGCTGCTCCTGGGGGTGGGACTCCCCAATAAGCCCTCATCTAATCAGCACCCTCAGAAACCATGTGGAGTCTCCTTGCCTGCCTGCTGCTAGCAGTGAACATACAGCTTAGGGGGCCCTCTGGGGACTTCCGGGGAGCCCCCCCAATCAAACCACAATACAGCAGCCTCATTTGGACTCATTTGGGTTTTCCCAGTGTGTCTATATATATGAAGGTTTTACCACACATCTCAACAGACCCGACCTCTGGACTCCTCAGTCAAGGGAGTTACAGGCCATGACTTTTTCTTGGTCAGCTTCGCTTTTGCTCAGTGTAAAATCAAAAGGGAGATGCCAGAAGACAGAAGAATATTAGCTAATGGTATTTTCATATTCAACGGAATATCTATTTGAACTGGTGAAATAAACTGACATGAGAAAAGGGAGAAATCTTAAAAACCAGTGTTATGATCTTACTCTAAATATTTTTAGATTATTTGATGCTAATTTTCAAAGAACATCATTTAATATGTGTCCCACAAACAATTAGAACTAAACAGTGAAAAAAACTGCTAATTGATTTGATTGTACATTTGTGCTGTGTGTCTGGTTATTGTTTGGGACCTAAGCTTTTTCCAGGTATTTAGGCATAAATGTGCAAGAAAGCAAAATGAAAAGGCTAAATAATCAGAATATAGGACTTTAAACATTACATACAAATATATTGAGCAGTGCACAGCAAATGAAATCAGATCAGCTGCATCAACATTACAGAGACATTTTATGTTGGGTAATGTTCTTTTTCAAGTACTAGACAAAAAAAGAGAGCGCTTTGAAGCGGTCCTTTGAGTCAAATTTGAAGGCTATCACTGTTATGTCAGCTGAACGACAGGTGGAAAGCTGTCTCCTATAAGAGTCAAATGCACCAGTGGTACAAATCCAAAATACCTTTACAGCAAAAATTTGATGTTACTTGTTTTTGGTGTTACTTGTAAATGTTTAATGGGCACATTTGGAAGTCAGATTTAATTTACCTTTTTGTTTCTTGGTGTTAAGTGAAGACACAGTAAAGGATATTTGGAAGACATATTGGATTGGATTGTTTTTGAATCAGGCATTTTTCTAACTTGTGACTACTGTTGTTGATACTGCAATGTTGAATATTTTTAAGTAACTATCTATTTAATAACTGCAGATAATATATTTTGTTTGCTAAAGCCATGGAACTAGAACAGTTTTTCTAATACTGTATCTGTTAGAGAAAGAAATAGGATTAAGTCTTTCAGAATGTTATCTATAGCCTGGTTTTTATGAAATACAGTTTTTCTTTCCTTGTAAGCAAACTAAAATACAAAGCAGACTGGAACCACAGTTACTTTCCTTACACATACATTGAAGAATACACCAAACATTTATTTCTGCAAGTAGTCTTCATATGCAAGGTGGCTTAGTTTTATCAACTAAGTAAATTTTATGGTAAAACTTTTCCATGACAATGTTTCATAAACCACAAGGACACCAGTAATTACACAGCACAAAGGAGAGTATGATCCACAGGATATGCATAAACCAAGCAGCACTTGGCCAATTGAAAATAACACATATCCTGGGAAATAATCAATAAAAAAATAAAAGCATGAATAAAGTTAGGCTACAGGGCCAACATAGTGGCTATAGAGGAAAGTAGACATTTGTAGATATTATTTAAACTTAAATTTCAGACAAGATTAATGGAAATTTACCTTGATTACTGTGCAACCTCACATATCATACTTACTTTTTCAGTTAGATTGTGTATTGACCTAGCTTATATGAATAAATATACAAAATATTAAAGTAAAAACAAATATGGGGGAAATTACTGTTTTACAACAGAAGACAAAAAATCTATAATTTGCTAGCAGTTTATTTTACTTTTAAACGAAATTATTGTTCTCTAATACAATTAATTTTTATCAGTCTTTGTTTTGGCTTTGGGATATCTATTATGGCTTTCAGTGCTAGGTCAATCAGCTTAACTGAAATTAGCTCTTGCTGACTCTGATTACTACGATCAGTGAACTGAAGTTGCAAATTCATTGTCTGGGTCATGGACAGTTACATTAGAACTTGATCAATTTCAGAGGGGGTAAGGATGGGAAACACACCACAGCACTCTTCTTCAAATAAGAGCTCTAAAACCCAGTATTATGTACATATATATTTTTTTTAATACCACAATGGCTTGCCATCTCTTCACTAGAACTAGGTAAAGGTTTTGGTTCTCTGCTTGCAACTATATGGTTTGTTTTGCCAATAAGAAACAGAAGAAGCAACTGATGCATTAAATAAGAGAGCTCAGAACACAACCACATCTATTGTGGATATTTTAAAATTTCTACATAGTAAAAATTCAGTCATCCAAGAGGTGTAATTTCCTAATATGAATAAGAATGAAATGCAAATATTTTGCCTATTCTGATGTAATAGTTCAGAGGAGTGAGACAGCTATATGATACAACTGATTTTCATAAGAGACATCAGTAAGAATAGGAGGCAAATTTCTGGTTTTGCTAACCAAGGCTATCTTGGGCCAATCCCTTCAATTTCTTTATATTACAAGGCTGTAAGCTTGGATTAGAACATGTTATTGGTTCAAAAAATTGTTGTGAGTCATCTTAGTTTTCTTCTCCCAAAAAGAACCTATTTTGCTATATGTCCAAATCTTTCTGCCATTTGTGCAATTGTAAATAATTTTTCCAATAACAACTCTGTTTATCTTTCTTCTTGACTCTGAATGTATGCTGCTCACATCTGTACTGAAGGCAATTTAGCTGTAGGATGGGTTTGCTGGAATTCTATTGTGGCAGTGGAGATTTGAAGATGTCCAGTCCCTCCCTGTCTGTAGCAGTGGGGATTTGAAGATAATATGTTTAATCTCTCTTTAAAGTTGTTTACCACCTGTCTCCCCATGGCAGTTATGATAATTCCAGGTTTTTCCCTGTCTATCCTCCAAAATCCTACTCTTTCATCTTCTCTGTCATAATTTGCTACACCCTTTATCCAGAAAATTCACTGTCAGTTATGATATTTTCTTTCTGCCTTTGGTATGTGACTTTTCTGCTCCATGTTATATTTACATTTGTCCCTCCAGACCCCTCCTATCTAGCCATTGATTTGTTGGACGATCTCCTTGCAGAATCCACCCCCTTCCATAAAAGCTGCTGTTTTTCTCTGTTTCTTGCTCTTTTGCGACTGCCACCTCTTCAAGCTGCCAGCTCCCACGCTCCTTTTTTCCTTTGCTTTTTTCACTGGTTTTCCTCATTAGCTAAGACAAAAAAAATTCTCCCAAGACTGTGGTTTCTTCTTGAACTATTCAGTTCCTCCAGTTGAGAACACCAAAACAATCACCTGGGGGCTCCCCAAGTTGCATTGAGACCTGGATGCCAGGCCTGAGCCCTGCAGAAACAGAGACTGAGCAAGACTGAGCAAGGCTGAGACACACCCATAGAAGGACTTTCTGAATTTGCCATCTCTTCACAGCAATGGGAGGTTTTATTGTTTAATATTATTCTTTTTTATCTTGGTAAGTACTTTGCTTGTGAAATAAACAGTTTTTTTCCACTTTTCTCCAAGGAGACTGTCTCCCAAATGAGTGGGAAAGGACTGCTGGAATCAGCCTTTTGGAAGAGACATTCTTTTGGGAAGTTTCCTCCCAAATTTTATCCCAAACCAGGACAAGCTGTGATAGAAGATTATGACATTTGAGGGCTTTTGGCTCCCAAACCCAGACCATTGATCAATGTAATCTTTCCTTCATAATTTTTCTTTTTTTTTTCTTTCATGATGACCTTCGCCATCGTTTTAGTGAATCATTTTTAAGTCACTGCGTCTTGTATACATGTGTTTGTTACCAGACATATCAATACCTGTCTTTCTTAATATCAGCTAACATACAAACAAATTTAAATGCATGAGATTGCCCAGGAAGAAACAACTAAATAAGAGATTTGTTATTTGTAAATGAAAAAGAGACAATGTAAAAACACACCTCATTTTTGATGAATTCAGTCCTTTCTGCTTTTATTACACATATTCTAAAAGAGTATTCAAGTTCAATTTAGATACCTTGATGAGAAAGTTAAGATACAATTTAAGAAACTTTAAAGGAAAAGTAAAGACACACTGGATTTAAGGACAGTGTAAGCTCTAAGGAAAACATATATAGAACAAAGAACACATACAGAGAGGTCTTATGCAAATGTCTTCCATGAAAGATTAAAAAAGATCGTTTTGGAAATATATTTTAAATAACATGAAATATATTTTGTGAAAATGTCTAAAAAACTGATATTATACCTCTTCAAAGGTAGATTTCCTAAATACATTATATGTCTAAGAATTTTATTTCATAGTTTAGACTTCCACAATACGAATTATTGTGAACTTATGGGAATAATATCCCCCTAAATAGGAAACAGCCAGGCCATACTCTACCTGAGAACCACATAATTTGCTAGATTAGGGTTATGTTTAATTCATCTGTATATAATTAGACAAAATACTTCAAGTTTTCTACTTCAAGTTTACATTGTGTTTTTACTTTTCTTCAATAAATTGTATCCCCTGGGAACTAAGTGGAAATCTTGAGATATGTAGAAATATTGAATATTCTGTTGTTTGAGACAAGATATGACATAATGTAAGTTAAATTTTAATAAATTTCAACCACAATAATGGGAATCAGAGATTTGTTAATGAAAATTAACATTTCTTGAAATATGGGTTATGTTGTATTTTAAAATAATTTGTAAGTGTACTACAAAGAACATTTTTGTAAGAGTGGAGTGACTTTTATTTTTTAACATTCCATTATAAGTCATGCAAAATAACAAATATCTTTTTTAAAATTATTCATTTGGAAAAATGAAAGAACATAGGATTTACTCTATGATAATCTGAGGAGGAAGACATTATAATGGCGACAAGAAAGAAGTATTATGAGCTGCTTTTGCCTCCAAGCTTCAGGCTGACTTTTTTCTTATTGCTGTTGGCGGTTTTTTTTGTTTGTTTTTTTTTCCACTCACAACTAAGGTTTTAACTTAAAACACAAATCTACTAAATTGAAAATAAATTCTCAATTTCTCTTGTGAAGAAAGCAAAGGATCCCTGACAAAGAAAGAGCCATCAAGACTGGAAATAAATACTAATGGTTAATTTTAAGTGACTGTAAACAATAATGTCCGGTTTGAAAAGCAGGTGTCTGCTAGGGAAGGCTGGAGCCTTTCTGAGAATGGAAAATGTAAACCCCTTGTATTGTAATAATCCGAATTATTATAATTTTGAAATTATGGGGACCTCAGGCAAAGATATGGGAATAGGAATAACAGTTCTTTACTAGTGTGTATAACAAGGCAAACAAAATGACAATAACTATGGCATTAACAATAAACGGAACCAAGAACCTTGTGATAGCCTTCTCGGCCAAGATGGGAAAGGATGGAAGAGAGGCTTTGCTTCACCAAAACCTGGGGCAGTTGACTTCAGTGCCCCTGCAGGAATCTGAGGAGCACTAAGCTGGAAACACTAAGAATGAGCAAAAATCCCAGGCTGGGGGAGGAGAGAAGCTTGGCGGCACTAGCCAGTACTGCGGGACATACCAGCAAGGCAGAAGGGTGTGGGTTACAGCGTGGGGAAACCCAGAGAAGTACAGAAGAAACAGCCTGGCTCCCAGCAGGCCAAGGAGACGCGAGCTCAGGATTCCTGGGTACCCAAGCAGATGGGGATAGGTGCCTCTTTTAGTGAGGTGGGTGTTCATAAGATCCCAACCCAATGGCTGCTCTTACAAGCAAAGGCTCACCCACAGAAAGGAAGAAGTAGTACAGGACTGGACTCCGGTGGTGACAGTGACTTCTCCCCGCAGTAAGCAACAGCTGGACCGTCCTCCTTCCAAAACTGAGAGGGAGAGAGAGCAGCTGTCTCCAACCCTGTTCTTTACCTGCCCCCAAAACTTGTGGTATCTCTTCCATTGGAGAGAAACAGAGAAAAAGAAGTGTAGCCAGATGCTACACTCCTCTCCCCACCTTTGTCACTTCTTTTGTTTTTCTTAAGTACCCATAAATACCCAGTAGTTAGTTTCCTAGCAACTTATGGGAAAAAAATCTGTAAGTAAAAAATAAGGAAACTCAACCCCCAACAAATAAGAGTTACAGTTCATAGAGGAAGGACAGAGGGTAAACTACTTCACTGAAATGCAGTTTTCACTTGAAAGTAGTAAGTGCAAATGTAAAATAAAGAGCTGCTAAAAGTGCACATCAGAAAACATTCACATAACCCAAATCTCCTTAGCTGGTGAGATTGATTTAGTTAGTATAAGCCGTGAAGATACGAACCAGCTTCATAATGTGTCTTAGATACGATGGCATTGATGACTTCCATGTTCAACTTTAAATGGTTCCTCTGTTCATAATGGAGCCCACATCCCAGAGTAAAATACCCAAGTGCATTTCTTAGCCAGTGCATGTTTAAGATCTTTAGTGTAATAAATGTATCAAATTTGTGCTCAAATAAATTTAATAAATATTTTCATACTTAGGAATATATATATATGTATATACATATTATATATATATATATATATTTAAGGATATAGTTAGTAATTAATGCAGATAGAGTTATATAAAAAGGATATGTATATATTTAAAAATCAAACCTACTGTACATAGGGGAAGGAAGAGGAAGAAATTTTATCCTCAGAATGGCAAAACTGCGGCAGATGGACAGGGAGGCACCACAACATTTACATATGAAGGAAACCTCGGCTGCACAGGAGATGGACATTCACGAAAGCATGTGCATCTGAGATAACCAGAGCCATCAACACCTGCCATCTGAATGCCAGATTCCCGGGAATCGGGGGAAGTGCATTAATCAACTCCCGGATGAAGGCTTTGTGCAGCCCGGACCGAAGAAAGAAACCAACTTGAATATGAAGAACTCAGAAAGAAACAAATGGACTCTGCCACGGGCAAATTAAAGAATATAAGAACCGCTGCCTTGGAGCAGCCGGTGTGGACGAGGGGGATTGGTGCGATAGAGGCCATTTCTGCGTTCACCCAGCTCACCTCCCGGGAGTGTTATGCTGTCCGTTTGATTGTTTGCTGTCGGGACAGTATTACGGTCACAAAATAATTTTTTTTTTTATAAATTATAATTGGACTTAGAGCACTCAGGTTTTTAGAAATCTCACACAAGGGTTGTGAAACTAGCTACCTCACTGGATTGTAGCACACACAGGTGTTCACAGAATAAGAGTCCAAATTAGCAAGTGAAGGGAGTAGCTCCTCTGGAAACTCTGAGCGAATCTCCAATCATCGGCTAATAATGACTGAGGACAGCTCTGGACTAGCATGTGAATGCTCGGTTCACTTAACTCGTATTTTACATATTTCTGTTCCTGGACATTGTTTTCCCCAAGACAGCTTTGTCTGAGCAGGAGTCGGGATTCCTCCAATACCTGACAGGGGGGAGAGCGGACTACATGAATATTCGAATCCTTCCCCGGACACTTTTTCTGTCAACTCGAAGATAGAATTCTTCTAACACCAGACAGGGGATGAGGACTGTATGAATATTTGGAGAAAGAGAAAGAAACAAAAGAAACCTAACTTCGGGCAAGAAAAACAGTATATAACCATGGCTCACCAGAGTGGACTTTGTGAACTTCACAGATCTGATGTGAGAGGGGGTCAGACCTGTGCTCACCTAGGGTCAAGTCCCGGGCTCAACATTGTCCTTTTGATTGTGGCTGGCAGAGATTGTATTTTGATTCACGAAATAAAATATATTTTATTTTAATCTAGCTTTCCCAAATTATTGATTTGGCCTAATCTGGTTGTTGCCAATAACATTTAGCATGCTGTTAGAAAATAATTCAGCTTTCAGAGCAAGGAGCTCTCTCAAATTGCAAACAAGAAATATTGAGTATATGTTAATGATTGCCACTGTTTACATCCATTCAAAGTAATCTGCCCTTGCAGGTGTGCCAATTTTGCTTCCTTGACATGTGAAGTAGACAAATCAGCCTGGTAAAAGTGCCTCAACAGGAGGGAACTATGGCTGGGCTATTACCCTCAGGGCAGAAGCCCAGCGGGGAATGCCGGCCGGCCAGGATAGCTCAGAGGAGGGCCAGGATAGCTCAGCCGGGGGCTCAGGCAACCCAGGCAAGCTATAGTGATTTGCAGCTCAGCTCTTTAGTGATTTCAGCTTGCCCGGGGCCATCGGTACCGCCGCCGCAGCAGACACAGAGAGAGAGGGAGAAGCGCTGTATGGGTTCCGTGGGGTTCTTTTATTGGGGTCTCTGCAAAGGGTCCAGTGACAGCTCTCCTCTCCCGAACCGGGCAGAGTTAGGGGTTTTTATACCTTACAGGGGTATTGAAAATTGTCCAATAGTAAGGGTCAGGGGGAAAGTGACCTATGGATATGCAGGGAGATAAACAGGGTCCAGAAAGGCGGAAGAGAGGGGCTTCTAAAGCCTTAGTCATGCTGACTTTGGTATTTCCTAGTTCAGGCTTCTGATCGCCAGGGAGGCCATGCAGGCCCTGTGCCTGCTACAGGGAACTATCTTGTCCAGACTGAGTCACTTCTGAGCATGTGAAGAGGTGATACTGTAGGCATTTGAAAAAGGTAAGTTAAAAAATGCAGCCACTTGTGGCGTTTACAAGGCCTCTATAGTTAGCCAAGAGGATCACTGATTTACAAGTATTTCAATTCCCACTGTAAGCATTTGAGTCTTTATGATCTGGCCGCAGATTATTTTCAATGCTTTTACAGAATACACAGCAGAATGAAACTTGGTTCCTCTCTGGGGTATTGTATTCGTCCATCTACTCTAGCAAGAAAAAGACTCTAGCAGGCAAAATACTAAAGGTAATTATTCTATCTAAAAGATACCATTTTCTCTGTCTATCTCCTTCCCTCTCTGCACAGTTTTGTATGTGTGCAAGAAACAGGTTGAGAAAACAGCAATGGAACTCTTTTGACATGCAAACAGAGATTACAGAGAGGTCTTATTAGTGATATAGTCTTTTTCTTCAAACTTACAAAGTTTGGAAGTTTCTGTTTCAGAAAATAGTTTCAGATGTTAAAGGGGAAAAATAACTTCAACAAATGGTTTGATTGGTTATAAGCCTTTCAATTCACCTTTTGCATACTCTATTAAATTCTATAGCAAGGTGAAATAAACAATATTTTGAATGTGACTTTCAAAAATTTTAGACTTCAGACTTGTAAGACTGATAAAAGGAATGGCAAGTCATCCTGAGACTGCATCCCCAGGAGGTCACCTGCTTTCTTATTTCAGCTCCAATGTCCTTTTGTGACTGATAAGGGCATCAATTTTTGCTGATCAGTGTAAAATAACTATGTGTATTACTACCCTGAGGCAACATTTGAACTGTACATAGAACTGTAATCTTTCTTTGTTAGGTGGTTATGTTTCTATCAGAATGCGCAGGCAAAGCAAAATTGGAGGATTTGTGTTGTTTGATTATACCTTAATTTGTCTTTCATCTGTGAGCAGAAACCCCTCGTAAAACCTAGAGCAAATATAATCACAAAGGCCAGACGAAAAAAAGAGGTGTTACTAAAAAGCACCTACTGTTGAAATAATTTACCAACACTTCAAAAAACGTAACAAAAGGAGCTGAAGTTGCTCTTAAAATACTTTCTTTGTTTCATTGTTAATTTCTTACGTTTCCCTTTAAAAAATCCAGCTTCACAGCCGATACCACAGTCTCCCCCACTCCTTCTAGCTTCATTCAAAGGTAAAATTAATTAAATTCCAAAATTCACCATAAAATTCTGTTAATTAAAGCTGTTAATTGCCAGCAAGGGACCTGTACAGATATAATATGATCAGAGATGTAAAATTATAAATGCGTACTAAAGGCAAGTATTCACAAAAATTAAAACTCATTGGCAACCACTGCTTCTTCTATCAGAAGTCTCTTTATGGAGGATACAAAAGATAAAAGACCTGCTGCTTTATTTAATTCAAAGTAAAATTTCAAAGCATATATATGTTAGTTAATAGAGTGCTCCAATGAACTGATTAGTAGTTATTTAAACTAAAACAAAGTAGCATTTAATGGAACATTAGGAATGTAAATTGTGCACTTAATGTAGGAGTTTTCCCTGATTGGGGAGCAAATATTCAAAGCTCAGAGTGGCATAAAACATCCTGTACATCTGCATGGAACTGTAGGACACCTCTATCCCACTGGGGTCCCCTCACCAGCTCACTCAACCTAACTTATACTAGACCCCAGAAACCTTCAGGGCAGGTGAGGAGTTCAGGGAGCTCCAGGGTAGTAGTACCATCCCTGAGCATTGGCAGCAGGAGCCATTTCAGCACAATCTCAATCACTTACTGGAGGCTCTTATTTCTTGAGAAGAGGGGGGTCCTCAAAGAAAGTCACTGGGAACTGGAGCTGGGAGCAGGCAGGTACTTATACCTGCAGAAGCATCATGATATTTGGAGCCCTAAACATGTGAATGGGAAGTCATAAAGACCCCTGCAAATCACAGCAGAAAGCAGAAGCCACCACCAAGCATCTGACCCAACCCCAGCAGCTCTGCAGCTCTGCTTTTTCTCCACCTATCCACCTGGTATGTGATGCTCAGCAAACAAGTGAAGGAGACTGAGATACACTGTCTGGGTAGCTGGTTGGAGAAGGCAGCTACATAACCAATGACCTCATGCAGGCTGACCACCTGCACAGCTGCAGTCTTCCCACCCTGCTATAACTCTTATAAGTAGATAATGAGATTATTGGCTCTCACAATTAAGGGATGATTATTACATTAAGAAAAGCTTTAGTGATGTATAGCTTTGTTATTGGAGTTTAGATATCCTCTGTTCTCCCCATAGTTCCCTTTTCCCTGTACTGTTGCCATCAGACAGCCTGCGTTGTCTAGGACAGGTAGAAAGAAGGCGTGCACACCGGCTCCTTACCAGAGGCGGTTGGGAATGGAAAAGCTTGTTGCTGGGGTGGGGGGTGGGGCATGGCATGACAACACCTGATCTCCAATCCAGTTACAAGAAAGCAGTCTCCACTAATAAATGGCAAAGAAGAGCTGACTGACAGACTTCGGGCGGGGCCCGGGTTGGCTGATGCAACCCTCCCAGGGGTATAAAAGACCCGTCCATCTTGAAGATGGTTATGTAGTACCCAAAAGGGCAGTTCCCAGTGCTGCAATTTTTTCCTTATGTAGTCCTTTTGTTGTGCTTTTGACACACTTTTGTTATGCTTTTAAATTTTCAAAGTGAGAGTTGTCTCTCACAATATCCAAGAGGGGAAAGTGACTCCAGGAAGGTAAATGGCTACTGTGGTATTGCATTTAGTTAAATGGTATGTTCTGTCTCACCCCTCCAAAATGTATGGTATATCCCAAGTCTGTGATCCTGCCCTGAACCATCATCTGTAATGCCATTGGCCCAAGTCTAATTCCACGCCCACTTTCGATCTTCCTCCTAAACCGTGCGAGCAGGACCAGTCGCTCTCTTAGCCTTTCACCTCTTGTAGCCCTTTTTTCTCCCCTCCTGGCCCTTCCCCAGGCTCTCCCTTCCCCTGTGCCCCTCCCTCCCCTTTTCCCCTTCCCCCTCAGTAACCATGGTGTTCCCGGGGATGGGACTCCCAATAAACCCTTTTCTAATCAGCACTCTCAAAAGCCGTATGGAGTCTCCTTGCCTGCCTGCTGCTGCCAGCCAACTCACAGCCTAGGGGGCCCTCCAGGAACACCCTGGGATGCCGCCCCCCTGCCCTAAAATGAACAGCAACCAAAATGAACTGCAACAGGTACCCCTCTCCCTTGCACCCTGTTGAGCTGCCCAGATTTGTGCCAGCTGGCAGAGATACCAAGATCATCCAAATACAGACAGCTCTAACAGCAATGTCCAGGATGTGTTTCAGATTCATCTCTTTAAAGGACCATGCAAATAAAAGGCAACAACAGAGCTGTACGAGAAGAAAATCCAGTCTGGCCTGGCTCTATTTGTTCCAGAAATAGGCAAGAGGAGAATGGTGATCCTTGCAAAGAAGAAAGGCAGGGCATCTCTGGGGGTCTCTAGACTCCCAGCCTTACTGATTCGCTCTGCTATGGAACTAGGAGCAAGATTTCAACCTGGCCATGGGTTTGCTTTCTTCTATCAATGTCCTCTTTAGGTAGTCTCTGGAACTGCCAGCACTGTGAACACCTGTTGCTCTTGGCTACACACTTCCTAGCACTGCCAGCACAGAGGAACCAAGACCTGAAAAGTCAAGAGATCACATAGTCAAGACTCTCTACAAAGAAGCTGAGAGCTCCTTGGTTCCACAGTCCAGTTCTAGGATTGTGAGTGTGCAGGAATACTAGGAACTGGCATGACAGTATACATCAGAGTAACTGAGGAGGAGCCAGATCCCTAGTAAATGTTATAGGTATTGTCCTCTCTGTCTCTGTCCAAGTGTACTGGAGATCAGTGGTGCAGAAACTTGAAACTGTGGAGGATGGTAAATGAGAGCCTCACAAATTCCAGCACAGGCTCTCTTGTATCACCCTGTATTGTATCACCCATCTTTTGTGTGAAGGGGTGATGCAGAATGCTCAGGTCAGAGCATTCACCCACATGCACATGGGACCAGGACTGCTCAAGCATGTCCTGGCAGAAGTCCTCTTGGAATTATTTTAAAATATTCATTCCAGAAAATCTTTTAGAAGTTGTTTCCTTAGGATGCTGTCAGTTGAGTGGAAGATGTCTCAGTAAGTGCCCAGTCTGTAGTGTAACAGATCCCAGACAAATGCCAAGACCAAGAGCCTGCAGCCACATCTCACTGACCCTGTGTGTTGCCTGTAGAACTATGTCCCAGACCCCTTTAGTGTGCTGCATTCCTTGCTGAGGACTTGCTAGAAGGACTAATGCAAAAGAACTGTCCTACTAATGCTGGAAAAACTCCAGCACTGCCAGGGTCATGGCATCCACATGCTTTCTGTAGTAGTAGGCAACTAGTACCCCTCATCACCCCAGTCTATAAAGGGGAGGTGGAAGAGGAAGTCACCAAAAGAAAATCTTCCCAGCTTCTCCAGCTCTGTGCACATTGCTGTACCAGGCAGGGAAAACCACAGTCTTAACAGTCTGGTTTCTATCAGTAGGACTCCACAATGCTTGCAGGGCTGGGATTTTTACTTCAGAGGACACACAAACTCAAACCAACCCTGAACAACCCTGAAGATTGAAGGAAACTGCTCTCCACAGTAATAAACATGTGACTGTAACAAACAGTAACAGCCAAACCAAGTGACTGTGCAGCTGAATTAGCATAGCACCAGCTGAGCATTCTTGCTGAAGTCTGTAGGACAGTCTGGCTTGAAGAAAAAGACAAAGAAATGACAGGAAAGGGGGGCAAGTAATGAGAGATATCTTTACTCAATTTTCTGGCATGTTGATCCTGAATACAAAGAAGTTTACTTTAAGAAGTTCATTATATAAACATTCATTTCCTTTTAATAGGACCAGCAGATTTCTCCAGGACTGAATATGCCTCTGTGCTACATATTGACATAACTTATGCTCTGTTTGATAAGTGAACAGATAGCAGAGGCGACTTTCACTGGAAGAAAAAACATACCTGATAGTGTGAATGCAAAAAATGACAACACCTGAAACAACATCTTTGTCAGGACCCATAAAACAGGGGTAAAAGAACTAATGGCAGGAAAACCATGATACTGCCTCAATCTCTTTGGCCCCATAACCCACAGGGATAGATTTCATGTGAGGAGCATTCCAACAGTGTTTGGAAAGAGAAGCAGCTGACAATTGCGAGTATTTATGGTTCTCTTTCCTCCCCATGTTGGAGAGCACATTGTCCCTTTGTAAGGGCATTGGAATGACATCATGGACAGTGGGGCACTTTCTTCAGGGAATCCAGAAATATGTGCTCACCTTCCAAGAATCACAGTCCTGAGGAGGGGTGGAAGGGATGGGTATGAGAGAGTCACACAGAAAGCGGGGCACTGTGTAGGATGATGCTCATGACTGAGGGAAGTGTCCCAAACTGTCTCCCATGCACGTAGCAGTGGGCTGACACATCCCTGGTACCCTTTGGGGTGCATGGAGACCCTTAATGAGACCATAATCTCATACTCTGAGTGGGCTCTACAGACAAAGCCTGTAAGAGCATCTCTGCCTGGACAAGGGCACAACAGTGAAGCAGGGGCTGATAAGAGAGGACGAGGACATCACAAAGTCAGAGTCAGGCAGGGCTGGCTTCTCCCACCCAGGGATGGGGTGGGAGAGGGACAGCCCCAGACAGCTAAGGATGTTATCCATGAATGTGAGATAAATGGTGTGGAGCCACCCATCCTTGATTCTGCTTTCACTCCTCTAACTACAAATGGAACTGCAGCCCTGGCTCAGAGGCTCAAGAGGAGAAAGTTCTTTGTGAAGGAATAGACTCTGTATGCCACTGAGAAAAGCAGTTATATATACAAGATATTTACATTATTCTCTGTGGAGACTGGACAGTTACTTGGAAGACAAATGTGGATGGGAAATAAAAATACAAAACTGTTTGAAAATTGAAGAATAAGAATAGCTCAAAGTGGGTAGAGTACTCATGAGGGGAATTTATATACCTGTGCACTTTTTCACTCCTGAAGCAGACACTTTCATCAGTGCTGGAAGTCAGATATTGGGCTGGTTACACCCTTTTCTGATTCAGTTTTATGTTCATACAAGGTAAGAAGGCAGAAAAAAGAAGAGGCCCAATAAATGAAGAAAATTATGCTGAGTATTTTAATCTCCTAAGGTGTGTAGGAGGACAGAGGAACTGAAATGTACATCGGAACAAGCAGTGTGGTGACAAGCCTTAAAAGTGAGAACAAAAAGTTCAAATTTTCCTCCTAGAAGAAATCAGGAACTGGCTGTAAAAGAACTAACTCACTGCATGTGGCAAGAAAATAATGTGCTTTTGACAGCAGCATGTTTGATGCATTGAAAAAGAACAAATTAGGATGCAGAGGAGGATTGCAGCAAGTGTGCTATATCACACACAAGGGAATATTTTTTTGTAAGAGACTATGTAGAACTTGAGGTGAGCTCATACTAGTCATGCTTCTTCCAGTTAAGGATTCTAGACTGTGAAATCCCAGAGGTACTTATTGTGCTGCACCTGGGAACACAAGGTTTTTTACTCTGGATTCATAATCAAATTAGGTCCCACTATGTTTGCATGTTATACTAGAATTATGAATCATAATCCAGATAAAATCATACTGGCAGGCTTCTTTCTGATTAAGAGAACAGAAAATACATAGAGGTATTTCTTGAAAGATTAAAAACAATGTGAAATTACTACAATATACTTTGGCTTTGACCTTTCTCATTCTTTGATTTCAGCGATTTCTTCCTCAAGACTTCTACTAGACAAGAGAAATCAGAATGGGGAGTGCCACTAAGAAAGAGTTGAAACAGCCTCTTTTTCCATCACTAGACATCACTGAAGAGAGCCTGACTCTCCTCTCTTTGCACCTTCCTTTCAGGTTCATGGTTGAGGCTCCCCCTCAGCCCACTGTTTAGCCCCTGAGCTAAACAGTCCCAGCTCTCTCAGCCTTATCTCACAGGAGGTGTGGTCCAGTCCCTTCATCGTCTTGGTGGTCCTTTGTTGGAAGCTTTTTAGTATGCCTGTACCTCTTATGCGGGGGAGCCCAGCACCAAACACCATACTCCAGGTCTGAGCTCACCAGTGCTGAGTAAAACAGAATCACTCCTCTTGACCTGCTGGCAGCTCATCTCCTAGCACAGCTGAGGATACTGTTTGCCTACTGTCCAGCAAGGGCACATGGCTGTGTTCATTTTAGTGTCCACAAAGGCTCCCATATTCTTTGCTGCCAAGCTGCTTCCCAGCCTGTGCTAGCGCCTGGGGTTGTACCTCCCTGGGTACAGGACGTGGCACTTTGAGGTACTGAACTTTATGAGCCTCCTGTCAGCCCTTTCTGCAGCCTGTTCTGGTCCTTCTGATGGCAGCACAATCCTCTCATGCATCAGTCACTTCTCCCAGTAACACCAGTTGGACACCTTATCTCTCGCCTCAGTTTATGTGAAAACTTATCCTGGTTTTAAATAAGAAAATATACTTATTGCTAAAAAAAATAATGCAATCTGTTCAGTAAGAGTAAATATTTTTTCACCAGCAGCTGAAACTTGAAACTGAGAAGTAAACTGGAGTACTGTTGTCTGAATTTACCATAAATTGGAAAATACTTCCAGATTAGGTATTTCTAACCTTTGACATTTTTTGTAATGCAGGGGCAATTTTCCTCTGAATTGACGTCTCCCAGATCTCACTACATTTGGAGATAGTTTGCAGTGCTCTGAATATCTAGCAAATTAGTGTTGTTTGCCAGACCTCAGATTCTACAATATTCAGTGCTGTTGTGTCAGAATAAGATAAAGCTTAAGATGGAGACTGTCAGCCAGCTGTGAAGTGGAAATAACTTCAAGACTGCTAGCAAAAAGGCTGTGACATGAAGGTCTTTGCAGAAAGCATGAAAAAGTATTCAGCTTATCTTCCCAAAACAAAAATTTATTAAGTGTGCAAAGAGAAGCAGAAAGACACTTAAGTCTCATTTAGTCAAGTGTATGTTGTTCAGCTCATTTTATTAATGTTGTTAGTCCTATTCAACCTTACTTGTATGGTTCTATTAATAGAGTAAAAAATGGTGAAAATAAAAAGTGGATAGATGTATACTATTACTTCACTTAAGCTTAACATGAATTCATTCCCCTTTGTAGATAGCTAATGTTATTCAGTACTTTCCAAGTTCCCTTCATGTCTGTAACTCTTAACCAGAATAGGGTAGTAGAGAGGTTGCATATTAGATCACCTTTTATCGTAGTCACAGTCTTGTAGTCCATTCTCTTTCTGATTACTCTCTCTGCAAGGTTTTCAGCAATTGGTCATATTAAAAAAATATACCATCAATTCAACTTTATAAGTCTTTGAAAGGGAAAAGCAAAGAGAAGGCCCAGTGATATTTCACCAGCCAGTCTCACACTGGTTTGATTGCTTGAGGTGGCCACCTCAGTTCTTCATAAACTCAGTATGTAGAATTGAAAGAATAAGACACACACTGTTCCAGTGGGAACTGAGTAGTAGGGGGAAAAAAAAGGCTTTTAATTTTTTTTAACGATGTCTCTAACTTTTCTCTGTCATTTGTGCAAAGCTGGTTTTGCCAAACCACACACAAAAGCTCAAATTATTAATTCTATGATACACATTTCTTTTGAGGAAAATAGACAAAAAAGGACTGTCTTGTATTACTGTTATCCCCAGTTCTTTCAGTCTTTGTTAGAGGATTATAAAAGAGTAAACAGGACTGCTAAACTTATAATTCCTTAGCCAAAAATTGATAACAGAGTGACTTCTTGTCACTTTCCATGGCACCAAGATAGTTCTTGCTTTATTGGCCTACAGCTCAGCAAACTGTTCCTGTGGCTGCAGGATGAATGACTCTATGTCAGCATATATGTGAGGCCAGTTGATGTGATGTCCAAATGCCAAAACCTGAGAGAATGTGTTGAATGCCTTCCTTACACATTTAGTCCTGAGGCATGTAATCCATTCCTGTAATAGGTGTTGAATTAATTTAGAATGTCACGTGGTACTACAGAGAATGTTTTTCTAGCGCTAATGAAGTGAGTTTATGTAAAAATTTGAACATTTTTGCCAATATTTTAGTCTTTTTTATTGGATAATAAAAATAATAGCAATTTTGGTACAAGGATTCAATTAATAGAGGAGATATTTTACTGTGGGGCTGGTTAAATTATAACACTGTAGACTTCACAGACTATATAGGTGATATTCTAAAGTAATGATTAGGAATCCTGTGGAGAGAATTTATTTGGAGGCCAGAGATACAGAAGACAGATTGAGGAAGAACATTTGTTCACGTTCCAGAAAATTGATTGGGAAACCTGGCAGAAAAGAAGGGATGAATTGCTGGCAAATTAACTAAAGGAGGGAGAGAGCGGTATTGACAGGGAAGAAGGCAGAGCAAAAGAGAGGAGGATTCCTGAGTTGTTGGATTCCAGAGTAACTGGCAATGACTTGGTCAAATAACAGTGTCATGCCCTAAAGGCTTATCGCAGGTGTGGGTGGGTAGAGATTGTGACTGTAGCTCCACAGAATTCCATAATACACAAAGAAACAGAGACTTTGTATATTTCTGTACTTTAGTACAGATTACCACAAATACCATAAAAAATAACTCTAGCATGTAAACGACCATAAAAATCACCAGTATCAGGTATATCTATGGTTATTAAAGTTTATATATTTATATATAATGCTAACATAAATTACGATCAACAATCAAATACAGCACCAGTCAGTAGCAGAGAATCAGTAAATACAGCAACATCTAATGTAACAGCAGCAGCCAGCTAGGAATATAATACTAGAAGCAGTAGCACACAGGTAGTGTACAACTAGATGCAGCAGTACACAACTATGTATATAATAGGCATATACGATTGCAGATATACAAGCATATCAATGGTGAATAAGATTAACAAGAGTATGACACCAGATATATATATGATAAATTACTTACATGGACATATATGCACACATACAGATACATATGAAAGTACCAAGTGAATTATACAGGTTTCAGAAGAGGCCAAACCGTAACAAAAGGTTTATCTGTTCCTGGAGGGAAGATCTAACTATGCCAGAGATGAAAAACAAACCTACAAAGAAGAGCGGAGCCAGTAAGGTAACAGCCAGAGTCCAACCTCAAAAAGGGTTGTGTCAAGGAATCTAGTGGCAGCCAGGCATCCCTGAGGGCAGTCCATGGACTCTTAGAAAGTTTGTATGGGATTCAATCTGCTTAAAAAGACTACATGCAAAATGAGAAGATCTCAAAGAGACAGGCTCCATTTTTGATATAAATCAGGTCCCTTTTGTATCTTAGACATAACAAGTCATAGAATACCACATCTTTAAACCACCAATAGGTATCTGTTAATTTTGGCTTTTTGTCTGTATCAGCCAACAATGACTGTTATAGGTAAAAATAAAAATTGACCCAATTGTAAAAAAAAAACAAAAACACCAACACATTTATTTGCGACCGTATTACAGTCCTGATAGCCACCAATAAAAAAAAAGACAGCACAGACCCCGGGATACAGGCTGGGTGGACGTAGATCCAGTCTCTATCGCACTGAACCCCCCTTCCTCCACACTTGCTGCTTTGAAGGGACAGTTCTTACACTCTTTAAAGCACCTCTTTCTGTCCTGGTATTTGTACCATGTTTCTTATGGTTTCTGTGTAAAAGGCAAAATATTAGGAAATGCATGAAGAGTTTTGAATATCAGATATAATTGAGATATTTTGTATCATGAATAGAAAAAGGAAAATTTGATTATTGAATTGTTTGTTTTTCAATTGTTTGTAATTCATCAAGTTCTAATTCAGAGCCAGCTGGATTTTCCTATACAAATGAAGAGAAAATAGTGAACAGCTATTTGTAATTTAAAGATTTTTTTAAAAATTTGATACTATTTCTTACTGTCTCTTTATTTTGTTCTCTGTGTCCTCAAATTATTTTCATTAGGAGACACTATGCATTTTTTGCCTCTGGCCATGAACAGAGAAATGAGTGCCAATGCATTATTTAGAGAGGTTGAATGAGTCTTTCTAGTGTGAGTAGAAAAGGTACAAAGTACCATCTTTTGCCTTTAGAAAGACAGACATGAATTCCCTCATCACAATTAAAAAAGCCAAAACAACAAAGCCCCACTTCTCCTAGCAAGATGAAGAGTGTTTTACTTAAAAAGCAGACTGTAAGCTGAAGAGGAGATTAGATTGTCCTACCTTTTAACATATTAACAAGTTTCCAAATGTTCATATTTCCTGTGACCTCTGAATAAACAAAATTAACAAACTGGTCAGCTGGTCTGCACCACATTTCAGAGTGCTAACACAAAGGAACTAAGTTGCACTTGATGCATGAAAATTATGAATAAAATAGAATACATCTGGCAAATATGATACAAAGGTTAAAGTCAAGTTCACTACACAAGAAGTTGCATTTTGATGGAGTCAAATAATCACATTCTTCTCTTTTTCTGTGGTGTGTACATAGCATCCAAAAGAGATTATATAAAAAATATTAAGAGTTTAAGGTCAAGTACTCAAGAGCAGGGCAATTTTCTGGGAGAGAATCCCCATAAACCTTAAAAATGCCCCTTGTGCAAATGTTTTATGACAAAATTTTTAATTAGAAATTACTTTTTTAATAGGAAGCTTCTGGCATTGGGAATCAGTCAATATAAGGAGAGAGTTGTCCTTTGTGCAACAAGAGTGTGCAGAGACATGTAAGCCACCAGCTCCATTCCAGCTTTCAGACAGAGGGACCCTTTCACAGCGTTCATACCCTCCTTCTCTTTCTGACATTTCCCCTTTCTTTTTCCCTCGTTTTTTTTTTTTTTTTTTTGGTTGGTTGTTTTTTGGGTTTTTGTTGTTTTGGGGGCTTTGTTGTTGTTGTTTTGTTTTGGGTTTTTTTGTTTGTTTGTAGGTGTTTTTTGTTTGGTTGGTTGGGGTTTTTTTGAGAAGCAAGAGAAAAGGGATTCCCTGTCAGTTTCTGCCTGTCATCTTGATCTTGACTGAGTTTTTATTCACTTTCGCTCCTGCCTTCCCATCCCCCCACCCCAGGACTTCCTGTCTGTTTTCTCTCCCTGTTTTTCTATGTGTGTTTGCATTAACATTCACACTGCTTTTAACTCAACTTCCCATCTTGCCCTTGTCAGCCTCTGTTTCATCCACATTATCATTTTTCTCTCTGTCTTTACCTTCACACTATCTGATGCTTTGCCCAGTTTATGTAGTTGCCTTGGGGGTAAAGTTGTAGTATTGTACAGTTCCTGCCTGGCTGAAAACCAAAAAAAAATGTGCTACGTGCTGTGAGAAACAACTGTTCACTTTGAAAATTTAAAAAAGATTTCTTAAACCTTAACAAAAATACAACAAAGGACTACATAAGGAAAAAGCTGCAGTGCTGGGAAATGTCCTCGTGGATACCACATGGCTGGTTCATCTTCAAGATGGATGCTCCGTCTTCTATAACCCTGGGGGGGTTGCATCAGCCAGCCCTGGCCCCTCCCAAAGTCTGTCTGTCAGCGCTTCTTTGCCATTTATTGGTGGAGATTGCTTTCTTCTAACCTGATTGGAGATCAGGTGTTGCTATGCCGCACCCCCTAAGCAACAAGCTTTTCCATTCCCACCTGCTCTATTGGAGGGACATGTGCACGTCTTCTTTTTACCTGTCCTAGACAACCCAGGCTACCTGATGGTCACAATATTGGGGGGGGAGGGAACTATGGGGAGAACAGAGGACATCTAAAACACAATAACATAACTATACATCACTAAAGCTTTTATTAATATTCACACAATAGTTATCTTTTAATTGTGAGAGCCAGTTGTCTCATTATCTATCTATAACAATGTGTATCTACAGTTTATGTCCATGAAGGTGATAACAATGTGAAGAAATGTTGCTGTGCAGGAGGGTCACTTATGTCAATGCAGGAAGAAAGCTCTCTTTGCATTAAGATACATCAGGTTGCCTGATGCATTACCAACCCCATACGGATTGCATCAAATGTGTCACAAGTGGAGTCAGGTAGGGAGTGTAGTTTTAGGAGTGTGCCCCCTAATGACAGAGTGGCAAAGCTAGCCTTTGTCCCCCGAAAAAGGAAAGAAGCCCAGAAGTTTCTCTCAATGATTAGGTGAAAAGCCACCTCATAGGACCTCAGAGACTTCACCAAAAACTTGGGGTCATCTAATTGGATAGAAGCCAAAAAGTCCCACCTGGCCCATCAGGTAGAAAAGAAGAGAACAAAAGAACTAAGAGGCTTTTGTTAGGTGTTTATACCAGGGGCAGACCTCTGTACCTGGCTCGAGTTTTTCTGTTTGTTGTTTTGCCTTTTATTAAACCTTTTTGTTTCCAACACTGCAGCAGAAGCCATTCTGCTTATTATTTGCCTCCAAAGGTAATAGCTAAGCTATCCTTGGGTGTGTTAGGTTCCCTTTTGAGGGTTTATAAGACTTGGCCTGAGAAAAAGAACCTAGCATGTAGTCTCTCCTCTTTTTCCACAGTGCCTCCATTCCTGGTGAAGCAAACTCTTGTAACATCACTGCTGTCTGTAGTGCAACTTCCCTGTCAGGTAGACAGGTAATTTTTAAGAAAACACTAGTAGCTCCTGAGATATTATCCCATGGTGATTTCTGATTTGCTTTTGAACCTCATTATGTATCTTCATTTAACCTGGGTATCCAGTTTAATTCTTAGTATTTTTGCTTACAGTTCTTTGAAAAGGTTTTTTGCCAGGTGAATTCAGTGGCTTCATAATACTAGCCTGTAATTTGTTGCTGCAAAATCTCAACGAGAATCCACGTGTCAAACTTTTTTTTTCAAAAGATAACTCATAGGATTCACTGTGGTGAAAATTTCCCATGATATTTCTTATTTTCTACTGCAGTGAAAACTACTGAAAATACTGGCTAGTTCTCCATTGTAAGACTGCCATGTCAAGTTTGCCCTTGCTGCTAGTTATATATATAGAGATACTTTCATTTTTGTGTTTACTACTCAGATATAAACTTCAAAACTATGTGCAAAACTTTAGGGAAGGCTAGAGTGTTATTTTCTGATTGTATGTAAAGAATCCAAGTTGCTGTTGCTTTACTTCAAAAACTCTATAACTTGTATGTATGTGCTCACTATGTTTTTGCACCAATGTAGGTTTGAAAGAGTCTTCAGTGACACTGTAGAAATCTAATTTTCTCCTTACTGATTCTTCCTGTCTTGTTGCAGGCTCCTCTAAAAAGGCAAATCTCTTTAAGCTACCAGTTCAATTTTTTGACTGTTGCATAGCATGTCCATTAGACATCTCTGCCTTATACCATTCTTATATGACTGCTCTGGACATGAAAGTCCAGAAGTTTTTCTTCCCAACAAGCTGTTTTAAGTCTCCCTTGCCTGTGCTGGAAAGGTTTTGCTGAATCCCCTTGTACTCTTCTGCTGCATTAGCTTGTGTTAACACCTTGCTATATGAAATTACACCTGTGTAACTTAGCGCAAGAACTTCAGCTTTTTTTTCCCCCTAATTTTCTGAGTTTGTTTATGTTTCTTTCTTTATTTATGTGTGCTTAGAGATCTCTATTTTTTTCCTTCACATTAAAGTTCAGTGGACATTATTGCCTTCTACACAATTAAATAATTTTCTATTTCCTGTGACGTACCTTGGACATTTACCCACAGAAAGCATTCCTCAAAAAAAATTCTGAAAATCTGAAAAAGGAAACTTTGTTTTTCTGTTTCCAGAATCAGCTGATTCATGAACGTTACGTGGGGGTGAGTGGTCGGAGACAGGGATGATGCAAACTCTCAGAAATGCATGTGACAACAGTTTATTATGGATAGCTGCTTATATAGGGGATTTGAAACTCCAGGGTTTAAACAGCTGATTGTTTGGGATCTCTCTCCATCCAGAACTCTGGCCAGTGGTGCTTCTGCATCTAGGCTTGAATAGGGTTAGCTGAGGGTTCCCTGTATAGGTTTGAATTCAGCTGTGTACTGTGTACTGTGAGACATGAAATCTAAAAAATTCTTGGCATGGAAGATGTGTTCCAGAATTTTCTACTCACCAGTGGGAGAAACACTTTTGTCTTTTCACCCCTTTATTTGGCAATGATTTAGCACACTAGAAGCCAAAGTTTCTTTTTTTCTTAGTTGCTTTCTTGCTTCACTTTCACTACAGCAACCAGCTAACTTAATAGACTTTTCTTCTTTTTCTGCTTGTTCTGTAATTCCCAGAGAAGTGAACCTATCCAGGTTCTCTTTCATTCCCCTTCCTCAGGTCAAAAGAATTTCCATGGGGGCAGAAAATTGGGCCCCTTTAACTCTTTTTTATACTTTATTGACAGTTTTGCTTCTTCTGAGAGCAATTATTCTTTAAACTTCTCCACGGCTGTAGAATCTGTTCTACCAGTGAGAACAGCCTCTTGAAAAACATGTGGACATGACATGTTTTGAATCCAGTAATTTGTGTGTTTCCTCGGTGCTGTTATAAATTGAACACATGTTCTTCCTCAAGGACTTGACATAGAGTCTCTCCACAAAAACAAGCCTTTGAGCCTTGAGTTTCATCTATTTCTTTCCTGCAGCCCACTTTTTGGTTTGGTTTGGTTGTTGGCTGTTTGTAGCACTAGTTCACCACTACAAACATACTGTATTTACCTGTGCCCAACTTGCTAGAATCTTTTTCTGCTTCACCACTGCTTGCAGCTTTTTTGAATATTTTTTTGAACTAACAGTGTTCCTGTTATCTGATTTGTCCATGCTCAGCATGGTTTTCTGGGGTTTGCATACATTTCACTGTAGTCCTTTCATGTTTGTCCAAATACTGTATTGTAGTAGTGTTTTGTAGTATATTGTACTGCTGGTGACTTATGTGCAGATCCATGTACTGCCCTTTTCTGAATTATATTTCTGAGCACTGTGTAATTTTTGCCTCTCATATATTTTCTTGTACTATTTGAATTCTGTAGAGTGGTGCTTACTAAATGATAGCCTGGAAGACGTGAGGTCTTTGAATGACCTATTTTGAGCAGCTTGACAAATTTAATTATTTATCTCCTAGCAGCCACTTGGACTATTGGGCTCATGTTTTTTTATCTGGGACTTGGTTCTGTAAAATTGTCACAATGATTCTTTGGCCTCAGATGATTCATAGTCTTCTTTGTTCTGTGGAGTGTTTCCTTCATCAGACTGCAGTGTTTCCTAAGTGTTGTTCAAACTTTCTTCATTTGTCCCTGTATTTCTGGGACTCATCTCAAAGGAATTAGCAATTTCTCCATGGTCTGTTTTCTTCCCCAGTTTATTGTCTTTTTAATCCAAGCAAAATTCAGTGAATGCGAAGCCTAAAAATCAAGAGAGAATTCCTCCCATTGGAAATCTGTTCTGTCTTTGTGCACTGTGAAACACCACACTGGATCTGTTTGTCTCCTGGCTTTAATAAAGGTAAATATTCTTCATTGTACTTTTTCTGCTTTTTGGCCTAATGTCTAGGGATGAGTTTTCTGTGGTAGATGAATCCATGCCAATTTTCTGTAAAGCTGGAAGAAATTAGTCACAATTATTTCTGAGTATCCTTGGACTTTCATGGAATATGAAAATATGGAGTAGACCAAACAACAGTTTCTATATTTAGAACAGATACTTCCCTATCTGTAATGGTCAGAAAATAATTTAGGAACAGTATATGTAAATGTATTTTCCAGAAATTGATCAGATGTTGACATTTTCACCACATATGACTTTCAAATAATGTTGACTTGAACAAATATTGTTGTAATTAATGTAAACAACAGAATCCCCTTTCCTGGACTTGTTTTGTCTATACTACTGCCAATCTCACAGTGTTTCAATCTATTATATAAAACTCTGCATTTGATCAATGTGGTTGGTTGCTGGATGCCAGGTACCTGTTCTAGCACTCCCTTCTGCAAGTGGACAGGAGAGAAAACATGAAAAGACTCATGACTTAAGATTAGAACTGGGAGAACCCTGTTCTGCTTATCATCATGGTCAAAACATACTTTGACTTGGGGAAATTAACTGAAATTATTCTCAAACAGAATCAGAATAGGACAGTAAGAAGTAAAAAAAAAAAAAAAAAAACAAACCTTAAAAACATCTTCCCTCCTCCCCCATCCTCCTTCCCCGGCTCTACCTCCCCCCTGCCAGAGGCCCAGGGAGGTGGAATGGGGCTTGTGGTCAGTCCATCACACATTGTTTCTGCTGCTGCTCAGGCAGAGGAATCCTTTCACTACTCCAATGTGGAGTCCTTCCTACAGGAGACAGTTCTCCATTATTTTCTCCAGTGTGAGTCTTTCATATGGGCTACAGTTCTGCCATTCAGTACTGCTCAGCGTGGCTCCCTTTCCACAGTGTTCAGTCCTTCAGGAACAGCCTGCTCCAGCTTAGGACCCTACAGAGTCACAACTCATGCCACGAAGCCTGCTTCAGTGTGGGCTCTTCTCTCTATGGGTCTGTGGGTCCCTGCCAGGAGCCTGTTCCAGCACAGGCTTTTCATGGACTCAGAGCTTTCTTTCCAGGTGTCCAGCTGCTCTGGTGTGGGGCTCCTCCATGGGCTGCAGGGGCACAGCTGCCTCACCATGGTCTGCACCGTGGGCTGCAGAGAAATCTCAGGTGAGGCTCCTGGAGTTGTTCCTTTTCCACTGACCTTGATGTCTGTAGAGTTTTTCTTCTCCTGTATTCTCACTCCTCTGAGCAATATTATATATATGGTATAACTTTTTTTCCTTTATCACAGAGGCTCTACTACCTTGTCTGGTGGGTAAGCTCAGTAGCAGGTCCAATTTGGAGGTGGCTGTCACTGTCTCTGCAGGACATGGGGGAAGGTTCTACGAGCGTCTCACAAAAGCTACCCCTGTTACCCAATGCCCCCTATCAAATCCTACACAATTTTTTCCAGTACAATGGAAATTACTGAAAATGCCAATTATAATTACTAGAGTTCATGTTGGCACAAATTAAATTCCCTCATTATTATGATATATATGATATGATATATATGATATATATGATAACCTTCATGCAAATCCTACCACAATTTGCCTTAAAGAGAACAGGCAAAATTAATTTTAAAAGTGCAAATTTTGAAATAATGAGCCTGAATAAAAATGCAAGCTAAGAACTATTACAGAAACCTGAATCATAACAAATCCATTAAAATCTGATAGAATAGGTAGTATGAATTTTCTACCCTTCTGACTGACTAATAGTGGGCTATTAGAAAATAAGATTTGTAATAGAAGAAGAAAAGAGAAAAAATACAGACTTAATAGATTAACTACAGTAGAAAATGGAGTTTTCTCCTTTTTCCTCTCAATCATTTGATTAATGATACAAATGAAAAAACATATTTTTATGAACTGGAACTTCTGTTGGAAAGTATTCCATATTGGCAAGTCTAAACTAGTCTGGTTGCTTACATTATGATAATTTTATTAATTAGAATGGTTAGTTTTTTTCCGCGTGAAACTTGCTTATCTGTGCTGATGGATCTCTAAACCCATGGTGCGCATGATTCTTCTTTATTATACATGGTGCATTTTTTTAATAAGAAACACCAAACCAATGCACACATGGACACTGCATTTAAAATTTTTAAAGCAGAAAATCCATTGTATATGTACATACTACTCCTGATTATGGCAAATAATACTACTTGGTTGTCTCTAATAATGCATTAATTGACACTTTCATCATGCACATATTCCTCAATGCTGAGGAAGTTTTATGTTAGGTCAACACCTGCAAGGGACAGAACAAAAAGTAATACTGAAAATTTTAAGTAACGTAATTGTGTCAGTAAATGTCTTGGCATTGTCTAGAATCTGGTCTGTAGCACTTCATTTGAAAACAGATATTCTAGATGTGGTGAAACTAAGGTCAGATAAAATCATGGGGATAGAAGAGAAATTTTAAAAAGTGAAAAAGGGGATTCTTTCCCCCTTGAGAATCAAACCCAAGTCCCGAAAGGGCAGAAAACTGTCGTTGTCGAGGCGGTCACAACACAAAGCAGGGACCACAAGCAGTTTCAGATGGCAACACTTTATTATTGAACATGGCTGACCTTTTATACACTTTTTAATTGTTTATGCTTTTTCTACCCTAACTATTGGATACAATAAATCAACATAACACCATTGGTGAAAAGTTACAGTGACTTAACTAACTTTCTAAATATACTTCATGCAGCTGTGAAGTTCTTATCTTTCTTCAGTCCCTCAATTCTCTTGGTCTCCTTGGTTACAGCCTTGGAGAGAGGTCCTTCTCAGCTTCTTCTTTCTTCTCAGCTTCTTCTTGCTCCTTTAGCTAACAGGCCCGCTGTTAGCCCCTTCCACAATAATGCAACAGGAGTCACCTCAAGTGAGATTAGATAAAGCTGTTTATGTGTTGAACTTCTTGCGTCCCCTACCTGACTCACAGTTATCTCCAATTTTTTACCATTTTTCTTCTTTGAATGCTAGGCAACCAGATCTCCATAGAAATGTTAAAGTATAGGTCAAGGATTTAATTACTGGCATGTGGTCTAGCCCAGTGGAATTAGTAACCTGGAGAAGAAGTTATGCTTGTGTTTTGACAGATAATAGTCCTTGATGGGTTCCTGCTCGCTGTGTCAAACCTTATCTGGAGCGAGCAGGCAGAGACAAGACGGATGGCTCCGCAGCTGAAGCAGAACGTGCAGATGACACTGGCTAAAGCTATATCTAGATATATAAATCAAGATATGTATTTCATTACTCTTCATGTTCTTTCATAGTAATTAAAAGGTGTGGTTTTAGTTTAGGCTAACCGAGACAATGCAGGTTTTTAGAACCTTTGTTCTAGTATTCCTGCAGCTCCTTTTGAGCACTTTAGAGTGGTTATAGTTCACAGCTTTATAAGATAGTTAAGAAATGTTAAAGCACCTATAGATAGATAAAAAACAGGAATGATTGTATTAAGAATAAGAATGTTGATTTTATTGATAGTTGTGATTGTTGTTTTGTGTTTCCCCTGTCTGCTTGGATTTTTGCAAAAAGCCCTACAAAAATCCATAGCAGCTGTGTTTAAAAACAAAAAAGAGGAATTGTGGAAGGGGCTAACAGCGGGCCTGTTAGCTAAAGGAGCAAGAAGAAGCTGAGAAGAAAGAAGAAGCTGAGAAGGACCTCTCTCCAAGGCTGTAACCAAGGAGACCAAGAGAATTGAGGGACTGAAGAAAGATAAGAACTTCACAGCTGCATGAAGTATATTTAGAAAGTTAGTTAAGTCACTGTAACTTTTCACCAATGGTGTTATGTTGATTTATTGTATCCAATAGTTAGGGTAGAAAAAGCATAAACAATTAAAAAGTGTATAAAAGGTCAGCCATGTTCAATAATAAAGTGTTGCCATCTGAAACTGCTTGTGGTCCCTGCTTTGTGTTGTGACCGCCTCGACAACGACAGAAAACCAGCCAAAAATAATGGCTATAGAAGAGGTGGAAAACTACATCTTTCTGTCTTATTTTATAAGAGTACAATAATCATTAATGTAACTGAAAGGAAGCAACTTCAAAAAGAAAGAATGAACACTGGTCTTTAGCAATGCTATTAATTAATGCTATTCAATTCTACAAGTAATGATTTAGTATTAAATTGACCTAAAAAGGGGGGATTTTAGGTGGAATTAAGTCCCACAATTAGGGAAGCAAGTAAATTTTCTGTTCCTCATTTAGGGGGTGGAACTTTCATTAGATGGATATTCTAGCAAATTAACTTTCTTACAGGGTTTTCATACCTTCAGCAAAGGGACCCAAGGTCATTATCTGGTACAGGATATGGCTCTAGGTGAGCTATATGTATAATTCAGAATGGAAATTATTGTATTCTAACATCATCGACCTAGGAAATGAAAAACGAGTTGGGTTTTATCCTTAGTTTTGAAATTCTTGTCACTATTGCAAAGCTGTCTTGAGGAACACTTTCGTACAGCTGTATCTACCTACCCAGGCAGGTGGGGGTGGGGGGGAAACAAATCACATAATATGTTCTTTCTTTTTGTTTCTTCCTGTTAAACTTCGCACTCCCACTGAGAAAAGTCTGTTAGAATTTCAGCTGAATGTCTGCAGTTTGTGCCTGGTTCTTAAGAGAACTGTAAGTCTTTCATGACAACAAATATGCTTTTTCTGCATAGAAGGAAAATAGATTATTCCCTATGACTACCTTCAGAATTATTAGCAAAACACAGCAGTGTACTTCATACACATTTGTACTGTGGCTTCAACTTTTCCATGTAATCTTCTTTTTAATACATGGGCCTTTCTACAATCTGTTGAATTTCTTTCCTTCCCTGTTTCTTTCTTTCCCTTCTTTTTCCCCCTCCCTGTTTACCCACAGCCCACTCTCTTGTAAAGCTTAAGCTACTCTCTAGCTCTTCAACATATTCTGTCTAGAATCTTTCTATAGCTCTTGTCTTTATTTGGGAACATTAGTTCTACAGGTGAGATACTATTTCACCAGTGATATATATGTTTCAAATTATGATTATTAAAAGTAAATTTCTGTGTCTTTAACAGAGAAGTCATAAACAGGTAACTAAAATACTTATTTTCTCCTAAAATCATGTTCTAACACACCACATACCACTGTTAGTGAATTTTGAAGAGTAGCAGTATGAAACAACCTATTTATGATATTTGAAAGCATTGACAAAAAAAAAGTTAATCATTAACACCAGTACGTGTTGCTCTTTTTATACAACAGTAAACTTAGTTGGGTTGGTTATTCTGCGACATTGTTTATACAACCATTTTGGGTTCTGTAATGTAATTTGCAGCTGTGTAAATAATGAAGTTCATAAATATAAGTTTGTTCATTTTTCATTCACTAATTCCTTATTTTGAATTAGTAGTGAATTATCATTACTACTTTTCATTCACTAATTCACTAACATTGGCCTACACTAACTTTTTCTGTTTTCATGAGCAGCATGGTTGCAGGAAAACACAGAATCTCTCTTCTATTCATACTGTTGTTAAAACCAGAAAAGAAACGTTTCCTGGTTCACCATGTAATCACATAAACATCATATCACAAATAATTCCATTAAGTCATTTGAAAAAACTACAGTAAAATATTAGTTGTCATATGTTATCAAGCATAGGAAAAAAGCTTCCTTAAGTTGTCTTAAGCTGATAGTGCTTCTTCAGTAAGGGGAAAAAAATCCTTTATCCTATTTTAAAGCTTTTATTTCTTTCTTCCCTTCAGAAGAACTCTTTTTAGCACTATGTGAAATAATAATAATTGCAATTTTTATCATCAAAAAATGTTCTGAAGTAAACTGAAGGTTTCTGAAGTGGCCTAAATATAACATTTTGTACTATGATAATGGCTATTCTAGAGAGCTGACAGCTGTATAACACATGTATGATTTGAAATTTTCATGTCTAGTGACTTCAGATGTTTGTACTTTGGTGGTATGCTGGCTGTAAATCAGTGCAATCAGGATCCATATACATCCAGGAATATACCTTTTTTTTTTTTTTCTAGTTGTAGTTACTTCACCTCGATATTAGATCCTTTTCACAGCGTAACTCTGAATGGGCATGATGAGAATTTGCCAGCATTTTTTTTCCACTATTCTGAAGCTAACAGCAAACGATCCTTATTTTCTGGCTCCTGTAAGTTTGCTTCGACATCAGTGGTATTCTTAGCTCTTGGATTTCAGCACATTCCTTCAGAAACACACATGTACTTGCATGTGAGTGTCAAAAAGGTTGCACCTGGAATTCCATAAGCAACTCTACAAAGGAATATGATCTACATTCAAGTTACTATGTCAATATCAGTTCCGTAATGCTTCATCAATATGAATAAGTAAACCAAGTGATAACATTTCTGTTCACTGATAGTGGAGGTTCTAATCTGCACTCAGAATTCTAAGTGAACCTATTTCCTTTTTGCCTCTGAATGTGTTTATACAACTATCAACCACTAAAATTGTTCCCCTAATGTGGGAAAATATAGAACCATGGTTGACACAAGACACAATTGACTGAACCATATCTATTACTTACCTAGGAATTAACATTTAAATTTTCAAATAAAAAAGTGCCATTTTAAACGATTTATCTTGACACAGTATTCAGTATAGATTTCATTGCATTTCTTTGATAATTTTTCTACAGCAGAGTAATTTTTCGGTCATGGCCTTTTCTTTCTTCACTATCTTGTAGTAAAGGTCACTTTGATTTTGACAGTAGTGCTCCAGACTCAAAAGAAACCTTGAAGTGTTTGTGGTTTTGTTGTGGAGAAAGCTCTAAAACAACCTGTCACTATTAAAGTTGCTTCTAAGAAGAGTTATTATAATTGAAAGAGGTTAAATATTCAAATGCATATTTTCTTCATAAACAAGTTTCTAGGTTGACCTTAGAACTGGAAAATTATGACCATTTATTTTGGTTGACGTGTATTTTTGTGCACTGATTTTAAGGGAGATAAGAAATGCATTGAGGTAGATGGATAAGTTAGAAAATGTTAAACTTTGTGGGCTGATGAGATGATTAATTCTGTGGTAATGCCACTTTTTGACTTCCTAAGAAATTTCCACAGTTCTGTTCACAGGCAATATATATTGGCTCTCCACAAGAGAGTCTCAACTTTGACTGCCTTTCTTGACACAAGCCAGAAACCAGATGCTTTTTCAGTCTCTGAGAACAGGTGAAGCTACATCTGTAACCCATTACAATCATTGCTCGTTCAATAACAATAGTAAAGGAGTGCAGGAAATACTGTGACTTACTGTGGAGAAACTGCAGTACTATCATCCTATTTTCATGACTGTAGTCCTAGGTATAGCTGCTCTGGTCTGGAAAAAAAAGAGTGCTTAGGCCTGTCACTACCCTATAAGCAAGAGAGCAGGCTTCAGTACATGCAGCAAGTAGCTGGTTTTTAAAGATTAATGTTAATTCAAGAGCAACTTTATTGAACTTAAATTTCTGAGCATCTATTTGCTTGCAACCTAGATAGTGGCTTTTAGTATAGATTTTCTTAATTAGTTAAATAACAGGTTAGTTAAGAGTGTACTAAGGAATCTCAGATATAATGCCACTGAAAAAGCAGTGACCTAAGTTCTCAACCTCTCATTTCTTCTGAAATAAGAAACAGCTTCCTAGATGCTGACTGTTGCTTTGATTTGCCATGCCAGCATCTTCCTCTTAGGAACAGAGAAGCTAGTGAAGAGAGGAAAGTAAGTATATCTATAAGGAATAAACAGCAAATATGTTAGTTAAATCTCAGAAAGCTTACAAAATCACATATACTGCATATAGAAATTGAAAATTTCTGTATTGAAAGGTTACCCAAGTAAATACTATATCAACATTCAAATAATGATGTCAAATCACATGTCACAATACAATATTTCAAAATATGTACCATACAGATATTTGAAGCAAGTAGGAAAATCTTGAACTGATATCCTTTTAGTTTAGTAAGTCACAATATTGATGAGTTGTAAGTTTTCATGTTACAGCCTTGTTTTCATCATGGCAGCTGCTTGGGATCAGCTTCTGCAGAGTGCAGGGCAGCAGTGATTTTTGGGCCCAGGCCTGAGCTCTGGACCCAAGAATTCTTCCCAGTCTAAGGTCCCTCTGTTCCACTGATCTGATACTCTGAGTGCTCTCTTTAGCCAGAGGAGTGTGTGCTCCACAGTGGTCTCCAGGCTTTGCAAATTTTCCTGGTATGGACGCATAATCCAGAGAGCTACTGGATAAATGTAAATAGATCCATCAGGAAAGACACTCTTCCTAGGCCTTAATGCTTAAGTCCTCTTTTATGAATTATTATTTATTCTGTCTTCCTGGTTTTTGAGAGGAAAAGAGGAAAAAGAGGAAACCTTCATGGTAAGATAGTGTTGTATAATCAGGAACACATGGATTTTATTGAGTTTTTGCAGAACTGGTGGGGTAATTAACAAAGAGAGCACAGCAAATTTCAGTCTCACTGCAATTCATAGTGATTTGATTCCTGAAAGAATAAACAGCCCCTACTTCTACTTGTATGATCCAGGAAGTTTTGTCACTGAATATTAAATTTTCTTACTGATATTACTCACTTGTCGTCTCTTCACACAATAGAGGTTTAAGAGGTGACGGACCATGGTAATCTGACCTGGCTGACTTCCAGCCCCCACACCCAGCCACTCCCTCATTCCCCCTCCTCAACAGGAAATGGAAATAAATAAAAAAAAAAAAGTGTGTCAAAATAAAGACAAGGAGATCACTTAGCAGTTACTGTCCTGGGAAAACTGGACATTACTTGAATTAATTTTCTTGGCAAATGAGGTAGAGCTGGATGGTGAGAAGATAAGAGAGAAATCTAATACACCTCTCTCTTCTTCTCCTTCTGCCCAAGTTCATTGTTTCTCCTTCATTCACTACATTGCCATCTCATCCCTGGTGCAGGGGAAGGGGGTTTGGTGTTAGTCCAGAAAAGGTCTTCTCTGTTTGTCCTTCCTCCTCCTGCTTTGCCCTGCTCCAGTCTGGCTCCTTTCCAAGAGATGTGGTTCCTCCAGATAATGCTTCTAAGTGGGTCCTTCAGTGTCTGTAATGATGGGTCTCTGCTCTTGGATGATTCTCTCCACAGGTCATTAGGAAATCTCTACATCAGCACCTGCAGCATGTCTTCCCCCTCCTTCTCCGACTTAGTGTTCTCATGGTAATTTCTTTCACTTTCCTCACGCCTCTCTTCTCTCTCTGATGTGAAATGTTCTTGTTATTTCATAAATACACTTTCCCAGAGTGCCACCATCCTGACTGAGGGGCTTAGCTTTGCCATGTCATGGGTCCATTGGAATGGGCAGGAGCCAGCTGTGTCTGGCACAGGTGCAATCCAGATCTCTTTACAGGAGTCACCACTGCAGGCCCCTGCTGCCAGAGCCTGGGAATGGACATCCAGTACAAGGACTGAGCATGTGTTATGAATATTGAGAACCCAACCCCAAGTCTGTCTTCTCCTCTTCCCTGTATTCTCCCTCTTTAAAAGGGATAACCTAAATCAGATTTTTACATAGCCAGTCTGCACTGCACAGTACCAGAAGTAACAGAAGAAGGGAACAAGTACGGACAGAAAACCATAAGCATGTGAGACAGTATGAGAGTTTAGAAGATCAAAACCCACTGAGGTAAACAGTACACCTTGTGGAAGAGTGGAAGAGTTTAGGTGCCAGGTGTGGCAGAACCATTGCTAGTTCCACGTGAGTCATTGAGTTACCCTGTGTCTCTTAACTGCATTAATAAAATGATACTGTGTTTATTTCTCCCACTGGTTATTTCTGTTTATTTCTGTGATATTCTGTGTTTATTTCTCCCCTTGGTTATTGTTTAGTCCTTGTAAATCTTTGCTCTGTCCTGTTGAGCCATGTGCAGTTTTATTCATACAGAGCAAAGGGCATCATAAGGAATCTGAGAGGCATCAAAAAAGAGAATTCCATGTCTGTATCCTTGGATGTTACTGCACATCAGCCCTAGAGGTAATAGTTATCTGCATAAACACATACCTGTGTTTTTCTATGTCCTGTACCTAAGCCCTCTGACCCCCATATATTTCAGTTTCCTTCAGTCATTCTCTGCTGAGAATTCTGAAACATTGCCAACCATCTTGAAAAAACATATTGTATGGTTTTAGAATGTTAGACTGAAATTTTGCATTTTGTATGAGGTTATCACAGTCTCCTCCTCAAGGAGACAGCAGATTTTATTTTCCTGTCACTTTAATTTAGTCATTCATGTAAAGTTCTGTTACACTGTATGTTACAAGCAGGAATTTACCAGCAAACTTTTCACAGCCAGCACAAAACAGCCACACAGACTTCTTGTAGTCTTAATCATGAGATGATCAAGAAGGTACCTCCATTTTGACTTCTAAATTAAGCAGGAAGATTATGAAACACTGCTATATTATGACTCTTTTTGATAGGAGTTTCCCTCTTTCAAAGAGGGTCTAATCTTTAACGCACTGCTTATCCTCTTTCTACTCTAGAGAGGAGATACCTCATTCACCATGGCCGAGAACAGAATAAAACTCTTTTGTGAAGTTTCCCTTGCAACTGAAGCTGTATATCCAGGAAATATCAATCTCTTCCCTATCAACTTCTGCATGCCCACAAAGCACACAAAGGGACATCTCACCAACATTGACTTAGTCTATTTATGGGCTCTAAAAGACAGCCTTGAAATAGGTCACACACAGACTAAATCCTTTGATTGTTATGCTCAAGGAGAGAGAAAATTAATTTCATATGGAAGTCCAGTTTAATTTAGCCTGGGAACACAAATACTATTTTGCATTAATGAGAATTGTGTCATTACTTTATGACATTTCTTTAAACAGAATTAAAGTTTATATTTATTTAAGGATTTCCATAGCTTCATGTCTTTGGGTTTATTTTACTTTTACAGACTACATCTATATTCCCTGCCTTGTAAAACTTTGTGAAAGAATTAGACTATTGTTTGAGCATTTCACTCCAGAATTCTGAGTATTGTTTTTACAGAGGCACAGATTTGAGATGTTAAATACCATGCCTCCAGGTGAATAAACCAACGAGGTAGGAATAAAATCAGTCGTCATAATTTCTCTTAAAGCTTACATTATATCCAGAGGGTGGTGGTCAGTGGTTCAGAGTCTTGATGCACATCAATGACAAGGGGTGTGCCTCAGGGGTCTTTACTGGGACCAGTATTATTTAATATCTTCATCAGTGACGTAGACAAAGGGGTTGTGTGCACCCTCAACAACTTCTTAGATGACACCTAGCTGAGTGCTGCAACTGACACTCCTGAGGGGCAGGATTGTCATCCAGAAGGACCTGAACAAGCAGTGGCCCATGGGAATATTATGAGGTTGTACAAGGCGAAGTGCTGGTGCTGCACTTGGGTCAAGGCAATCCCTGGTGTCAGCCCAGGCTGGGCATGAACAGATTGAGAGCAGGCCTGCCCAGAAGGACTTGGGATTGCTGTGGGTGAGAGCTGGACATGAGCCAGCCATGGACACTCCCAGACCAGAGAGACAAATATGTTCAAATATGTCCAGAGTTCCGTGGGCAGCAGGGGAGGGAGGGGATTCTGCCCCTCTGCCCTCTACCCCACCTTCAGAGCTGCCTCCAGCCCTGGGGTCCCAGCAGAGGAAGGACATGGATCTGTTAGAAAGCATCCAGAGGAGGCACCAAGGTGATCAGAGGGGTGTAGCACCTTTGCTATGAGGAAATGCTGAGGGACTGTTCAGCCTGGAACAGAGAAGACTTCTAAGGGATGTAATTGTGGCCTTCCAGAATCAAAAGGAAGCCTCCCAGAAAGATGGAGAGAGACTTTTTACATCTAGTGACAGGACTAGGAGAAATGGCTTCAAACTGACAGACAGGTTCAGATTTGAATTTAGGAAGAAATTCTTATTGTGAGAGTGATGAGGCCCATACACAGGTTTTGCAGAGATGCTGTGGTATCTGTGGGGTTGTTCAAGGCCAGGTTGGATGGAACTCTGAGCATCCTAATCTAGTGGCATATGTCCCAATACAGTGGGACTGGAATGAGACAATGTTTAAGGTCCCTTCCAACCCAGGCCTTCCTCTGATTCTGTGACATTTGGCATGACAAGAGCACAGAACATACATAAGTGTTTGCACACTGTTCTCCCAGATTTTCCATGTGCTAGCAACTACAGCTGAAACAAAATGGCACGTCAGAGAATTCACTGGCATTACTGGCAGAGATTTCACAAAGGACTTTGACTTGTGTTCTTTTATGTGCCTATGGAGGGAAAAAGATGGCTGTGTAGATTGATTCAGATCCCAGAAGAGTGTCTGAAATGAAGATACCCAAGCTGAACTCTCTGTCTGGCTGAGAGGAATAGGTGATTTCTGAATGGTACTTGAAGCCCTTTCTTTCTGTATTACTGCTACACAGAGCATTTATTAATAAAATCTCCATCCTTGTTGTCAAAACTAGCATGCTTGCTCATGCTTCTGAAATTCTCCCTGCTTTCCCTCAGGGGAAGCAGATAGAATTATTTGGTATGTGTAAACAGGGATTAATTTAATCTTCAGCCAAATCCACACATTGCTGTGTAGCTGGTTTGCACAAGATTATGAAAGCAATTTAATTAGATGCAGTCAGACATCTTGCTTTTTGAAGATACATATATTTCTAACTTTTTAAAAGAATAATTCATCATATCTCCTGATTAAGAATAAAAATCAAATTTTATTGCAATGCATATACAATGGAAAGAAAAGTTGCTTGGAATCAACAAAAAGGAGTAGATTTGGTGTCATTCTTAAAGACTCAGGCCCTCTGCAAAATGGCCATCTTGCTCAGATATGTGGTGAAACAATATTGATAACTTGGGACACCTCGTTTATTTTGATTCTCAGTACTGTTTATCACTAGATTGTGTCAAATTTATTCTAAAATGTATGAATGGAGTAATAAAAAAAATCCTTCACATTCCCTGCCAAAACAAACAGAAAAAGCAAACATATGCTTCATGAGCTACAAGGAGCTGAAAAAAAATTTGGTATCAAACGTGATACTCTTTTATAATTTTGACTATTGTAGCTAAGTAATTTCTATCTTAATTTTAAGCCACCTTTTTTTAATGAAGAGAAAATAGAAGAGTACATCTGTTGATAAAATCTTGATTTACTATTTTCGTAAATTGTAAAGCAAACACTGTCATTCCTCCTACTTCCAAATACCTATTGTCCTTGTCAAGTCAGACGTCTCTATGACATCTAAATGGCTGAAAAAGCCAAACATAAAAAGGAAAAGAAGCTCCAACTATTGCATTCCAGTCTGTGATTTAGGGGAATAAAACCAGTTATTTTTCTAATCATAGAGTCATTGTTTTTTATTCTCAAACAATGTCTATGTTATTAGCAAAGGAAACTAAGACAAATTTTCTTGAAACGTCTGTGAAAATATTATATTTTGATTCACCATGTGTTTGCATACCTACAATATTAATGCTGTTTCCTGGAACTTGTAAGCCAAGAAGCAGATGCTTAGAAAACATAGTTTGTCACAAGAGAACACCATGGTAATAACTATGTAGCAAGGAAATACTCATCTTCCCGATATCCAGACTTTAATTCCAGATTAGTATTAAAACTAGCATGTTATTGATAAAGCTGGTATTGGGTAAGAATGAGACTGATAGATGTGAAAAGGAAATTCAATGAGGGAAAAATTGTCTCAGAATTTTTTGAAAGTGCATAAAAGCTTGCACTCTTTTATTGCTCTGCTGATAACTAAAATGTCATTACTTTGAACTGAGCACAAATAAGGAAACTAAGTAAGTACAGATAAATTAAAATTGTGGAAATGCATATTCTGTATTTTTGGTAGGTAGATTGTGAAATGTAGTGATAACCTGTATTTTAGATTAAAAACATAAAATTAATCTAGTCTTTCAGGAAAGTGCTTTTTATGACATCACTTAGGAAATGTATTATATAAATGCAATGCAAGTAATGAAGAATTGTAGAGTAGGTAAAAAACTAGTAGGAAGCAGGTTTGGGCTAAGGTTATTTGTGTTTATAAAAGTTTTATTTACATTTTCACAAATAGCAAGTGAAAATGTCCTAATGAATCTTTATGAAGGACGAAAGAGCTTGAATTTTTTGGAGGACTGGAATGATATGGAAAGATCTTAAGCAGCCTGTGAACAACTGAGGTAGAAAGGAGATGAAATTAACTAGTACAAAATGCAAAGTTCCATTCTTTGTGACTAATAAAAATTATTTCAGAAGCTGGAAGTTCATCAGTTAAAAATGTCAGAGAAGAAAGCACAGCTACATTAATTAAATGCAGAATGATTGAAGTGCTGATAAGAAAATGGCAAATGCAATCCTAAGCTGTCTCAGATAAACCATTTCTTGCAAAGACATAGAAGTTTTAAAGCCATTTGTCCTGTCCTGGTGTAAAAGGGGGAGTAAGGAAGGATTATTTTTGATCAATTTCTCCGACAAAAAGCGCAAATGTGGCAGTATTATGTCTGAGAACTGTTTATTGATAAAAGAAGATCAAGCATTCCTACTGAAGTGGGATAGAAAAGGGAGCAAAGTGGGGGAAATGGAGATGGAGGGAGAAACAAAATACAGGGACAGCATTACCACAGGGATGCCAATGTGCTCTGTCGACACCTGATCGGCAGACACAGCATGTGTGCTGCAAGCTGTGATGAGCCCACGTCGCTCCTGTGGCAGGTTGGGCATAATTTCCAAACAGCAGCAGGCTATGTGAGTCTTCCATTACTGGAGAACAAGCTGCCATGGCTACAGGTGCACTAGTGGAGCAGCTGCAGCTGAGGCTGCTCCATTGTGGAAATACGGAGCACTAGGTTGTCATGGCAATGACCTGTCTCAGAAAAGCTGCGAAGCAGGGCAGGACAGCTGTGGACAAGGAAGCAAGACCACAGGGAGAAAAAAGTGAGGGGGGCTGTTATGAATATGGTGGTAATTCATGCTAGTAGAATATGATTATTATAATAATATAATATAAAGCTTTAAATCACACCAGCAAGGGAGAAGGGGATTGCTTCACAGGGTGACAAAAACCACAGCTGGCAGCCAAGGAGGAGGTGTGTCATTAACATACAAAGTAAACCTAGCCTGCACAGGAGATGGGTGTTCTGGCTGGCACGAACGAGAGAACGCCCAGTGATGATGGCCCATGAAGATGTTCATCTCATATAGATGTTCATCTCAGATGGACATCAAGGACATACATCTGAATGTGGGATTCTGGGAACCAAGGAGCAGATACACATCAGTTCCCAGACAAGGCTTTGTCCAGCACAGGACAGAGAACAGACACAACATGAATATGAAGAACTCCAAGGAAGGACAAAGGGACTCCGCTGCAGGCAAGAGAAAAGAGTATAAAACTCGAACTCCGCCAGGCGGCATTGGTGAACAGGGGGGATTGATCTGAGTTCACCCAGCTTCAGTTCCGGGATCAATGCTGCCTTTGATTGATGGCAGTCGGGACTGTATATTGGTCGGGAATAAATTTTATTTTTTTATTTTTATTGAAATTGGCTGGATCAGTTTTTACTTATAACAGGGGCCAAGCGGAACCTCTGGGCAAGTCCCTGCTCCCTCCATGAAACCCAAAGAAAAATAGACCTGATTATGTTGCAGTTAACTGCTTTTATGTGGTAAGGCTTCTCCCCTAGCCCAATTTCCCAGGCGTTTTTTACAGGGCATCTGGGCGTCTGCCATCGGCAGTTGTGGAAGGTCTCTCTTCCCTTATCAGCTGTCCAGTGAAAACTCCCGAGAACAGGGCTCTCACCACATGTACAGTCCCTAGAGTAATTTTCACCCCATGTGTAACACATGTTGAAGTATAAATAAAAATCAAATTGGTCTATCTCACCCTTCTACAAAGTAATGAGGAGTCATAATTCTGATTACTATATACATAAGAAATTAATTCAATCTCACTTGATGAGGGAAAAAGGAGTCTACTGGAAAGTAAAGGAGCACAGTTTGTTTAGATTAGCCAAACAAAGGCTAAGAAGGGATGTAACAGATATTTATGAATGCCGTGGGAGGGATAAATAAGCCATGAATAAATTGGGATGGGGACTTGTAATCCTCAGGGGAATGGGATTCTGAAGTGATCTTTCAGTCAAAGCAGTGTGAATGAAACACAAAACTTCTTCAAAGTAATAATTATAATGCAATATAGATTGTGATTGCTTGTGATGTCAAAGGACTTATCCTAGGAAGTGTCCTCCAGATAGTGTTTGTGTACTGAGCAATCACATTAGAGAAAATAGGTAACTCCTCTCAGAGTTTAGCATGAATGGCAAGGGACACATGGCAGTTTTCAATAGCATATTCATAGTCTATGTGACAAATCAAGCACAGCACAGTTTAGAGACAAGAAAATAAATAGCTATAACCTAAAAAAGTTGCTCTAAATTTTATTTGAATACTATATCTAGTATAATAACATTTGTAATAAATAAAGAGATTCAGAATAAAAGAAAAAAATACACCTTACTTCCCTCCTGATCCCAAAGTTTCCATCCAAAATAAATAAAATGAGACTACTCTGACATTTGAATGTTTTTCATGACAATGAAGATAACAGTTCTGCTCTCTATAAGCATTCAACTTGCATTGTAAATAAAACAGATTTCAGCACACAGTAGGGACTGGATTACTGTCCTGTTGCTCATCTTCATGCTAATCTAGATAACCATTTTGAGATATTTTGGTTCTCTGTTTTGTCCCATCTGTGCTTATATGTGCTGAATATACCTCTCAAGCTCAAGAAAAGTCTACTGGGAAAATCTCCTGGAATGTCTTTAGGGTATAGAGACAGAACACATCTGTCAATGGAGGCTTTTTCAGCTTTGAGGATTGCTCATTGCACATTAAAAAATCTCCCTCTGCCTGGAAGAGCTTTTCTCTCTGGCTGACAGTTGCCATCTAAGAGAAGTCGACTTTTAACATGGATTTATCTCACCCAGTCATTCAGCAAATCAATGTTTTATATACACCAAGCACAGGCCTACCATAAGGTATACTGAAATAACTAAGATTCTTTTAGACAACAAATAGCTTTGAAAAATGCTTAAGCCACTGAAATTCAAGGCAGTCTAAATTTCAGTCTCATGTTTTTAAAGTACCTGCATTGAGTCTTTAAATGACATTTTGGCCTCCAGATCTATGTATTTTGCAGTCTCAGGTAACATAAAGCCCAAATGCTACCTGATTACTTTGTTTGAAAGTGTTTTGTTCTAATGAATGAAGATTTTTTTCCACTATATTAATCTTTAAGTGAATGCAATCTCCCTCATTTGTAATTCTATGCTATGCTGTGTCTTTTTCATTGCAGTGCTTATTTTAGTACCTCAGGCATATGAACTTGGCTTCTTATCCCCCATGTCAACAAGAACTGATGTTATATCCCTCTGGTTTGTTATGGACTATTTTTGCCTCCCCCATTTCTTTTGTAGTCTTAGTTCTTCAGTATAAATTGAGTTTAGATTTAATATCAAGAATGATTATTCTGTTTATCTTCTACTGGTTCAGTCTCCTTTTTTCCTTCCTGGACCTCCTTTGGGAAGAATTATACACTCTCTGGAGGTGACAAGTTAACAGTTGAAATGTCAGGACAGCATCTGATAAATAAAATAATTAAGTGCAGAATACATACCCTGACAGTGGAAGCCAAACTTAATTCTATAACTGGTTGTGGTCTACTAAAAAGTGTGCACCACAAAAATGGCAGAGGAACTCTGCTTAATACTTCTGCTTTACATAATCATCTTTGGTGCAATGTAAACATAAAGTTAAAATACTATGGGAATGAGAAGCAATCACTTAAAGATATATTGTATATTTTTTTTCAAAAATGATTTTATTTTTGCTCTGGTTTTCCATACCAGAGTATGCACAAGACTAGTCTCATACCTCAGATCAGCCTTCCCTTCAAATTCGCCCTTTATTTTATCTGTGGGGTGGTTTTTTTGGGATTTTTTTGTTTGGTTGTTTTTTTTTTTTCATTTTTTGCTTGGCTACCCAAATTGCCATTTGCTATTGTCTGACATGAAACCTACTAATTTTTTCTGGTAGAAATTTTTTTTTTTGTTGTTGTTGTTGGTTGTTTGTTTTTTTTAGGGGGGGCTAATCTGAGAAAGCTGCTACAGCAATATTGGGAAAGTTAAGACTGAATTATATGAAAATAAGAAAAAAAGCATAATTTTTCTTTATTTCTTTCAGCAAAAGTGTGGCATTATGCATAAAAAATGAAGAATTTGTTCTCTTCCACAGAAAACTTTTTTTGCTACTGGTCTACAATTATTGTATATATCTCGTAGGGCATGCATTTTTGCAAAATCAGCCTGTAGCGTGGTTCAAGTGGGAGTCTGCAATTCTATAACTAGATGTATTTCTCTCTTGGGAGTGGGAGTATGTCTATTATATTGCCATCTGGGGTATATGTGTTTAGTGTAATAGCCTCATATTACACAGAGGATGTCTTTTCAGTTGAAGTGTGGGTAGGTGACATAGGGAGGAAATGAAGAAGTTTGTTGAAATGAACAGGAATTTAAGAAATTTACCTTGTAATATATTACTCAGATTTCTTCAGCTACAGTAATTATAGTGGATATTGATGTATAAAAATTAATAGTTTGGTCCACATTATACAAAATCCGCATTTTTCTAAATTTAATTGATTTTGACTTCATAAAATATATTAATTGTTCAAAATATGGAAAATTTATCTTATATTCTTTTGGTTTTCCCCCGTAGGCTTAGATGGTACACTAAAAATGTCATCAGACCTCCTGGAGGCAGCAGGTGAAACTAATTTCTATTTTAAAACTATATTAATTCTGAGTGAAATCAAACTCACTCTCATATATATTAAGGCAAGAAAGTCCTTGGGAAAAATTGCAGATTTTTATTAAGTGCATTTTCAGTGGTTCCATTCACTCTGACAAACTCATAAATCTATTGTTGTCTTTTATCCATTATGGATTTATCAGTTCATGTGAGATGTGACAGCTGAATACTGCTGAAATCCATACAGCAATATCTCTGTTGACATGATAAATACAACTTGGGCTCAAAGACGAGCTGCCTGGTTTGTTGAAGCTTTTGGACTGTGGTTTTGTTTTGCTTAGTTTTAAGCATGACTTAGACTATAGGAGATGGGGGAAATAAAAACGGTGTTTAAAAGAATGTTTTGTTCTCTACCTCCTGTAGTCTTTGAGACTACAGTCAATGAAAACCACAATTTCCTCTTGACAATATCCCCACATTTTCTTTCAGTTAGCAGTTTCTCTATAAAACTGTTCTCTCAGTTTTATAGAGAACATAACCTCTTAGCAAAGACATTGGAATTCATAATTGTAATCTGATGCCAACTTGACAACACTGCAGGATTTACCTAGATAAAAAATGTATGTCCACTTTCAGTTTAAACTTCTGTTTTTCCCTTAGCAGGGAGATTTCAATAAACCACAGAGGTTTATCCTGGTATGAAATCACATTGGGAAACTCTGTTCTGCATTGATATTTTCATTGCTATTATAGCATTTACACAATTAGTACTTTGAAATAGACAAAAGCTCTAATATGAAAATGAATGGAAGAGACTGTTTTATTTTTCAATAAAGTTTACTTTGTGCTGCAGGGCCACATCATTGTAGAAAGTTTTTCTGTCCACTTTGTGCAGTTCACATTAAGATAGTTTTCAAACCGTAGTCTGGTATTGTTCTAGTATTGTATAGAAGGCACAGATTTTCTCCTATGTATAACTCCTCCAGACAACACTGAAAGCTTATTCCTATAACAGAAAAACTGTGCTCTGTTTTTCTTGTACCAGTTTGGAGGATGTGGACAAAATATATTTTGTTTCTACAAGACTATCTTTGGCTAAAACAAGCACCCACCTCTCATTTCATTTGAATATTCTCTCTGTAAGCACCTAAATGACCACATGTGGTTTTTCCTCTTTGCTGCTTGTGGGGTGGGTAAGAGGAAGGCTCTAATGGGATGACAGTGATCAGTTTCCTTGAAAATGAGAACTGACTCTTTTAAGGCGTACAGAGGAAAACAGAAATCATCCAAACAAGAACTGTTCAATAATCACTGGCTAGAATAAAAACAAATGCTCATGAAAAATAAAAACACACTCCTCAATTCCTTCTCTAATTGAAGCATACTGCCTGAATAATGCAATTAATGCTTGTAGGTTTACTTGTGCCCTTAGTTGTGCAGAGCTAAGGGAGAAAACCTTGGCAGTGTGGGAGCTCTTGACTGAGGCCTAATGCAATGTCCTAGCTCTGTCTTGGGGGGTTTAGACAGCAGAGCACTCGTGAAGCTTTACTATTTTGAGCAAGGTCTAAATCCCCTCAAATGCCAAAATATTTGCTGTGTGACAACGGAAACATTTACTACAGCTTAAGAAACATCAACATGAATATTTGTTGTCGTCAAGTGCCTGTGAGCAGCCATATAAACAGAGAGCTGTGAGCGTGTCCTCACTCTACTGATTGAGTAAACTGGGAGGGGTGGTGGTGGAAATAAGAGGCTATAGATGCAAATGGCTTTTGCCTGTCCACATGATTACACTTATCCTTTCTCTGGCTTTACATGATGTGCCAGCCCAATGGCTAGGTCTGAACTAATTTGTTTTGCAGCTGAAGTCCAAACAAGGTTCTCTACAGAAGGATTTTATTCATGAGCCTTACTGGACAAAGATATGAAAGAGAGAGGATGTTTGTCCTGACCATTGATCTGTAAGGGAGTTTTGCAGCTACTTTGGTTAACATATATGTTGGTTGCAGATATCCCAGGAGTCTTTGTGCAAATCCAGATCTCAGCTACCTCTTGTTCTTTACTGCACATTGCTATATAAAGCGTACCCATGCCCAAGATTGAACCGTATACCTGCACTGTCTCTTTGAAAAGCAAGTCACTTGACATTTGGAAGCTCAGTTTTCAGACACTGCTTTGCTTTGATTGTCTTTTTTATTCCAGCCTTATGCAAGTCACTAATCATAAATGTCCTTGCTTGTGACAGAATGACATGGTGTGAAAAAGATGGAACAGCAAGTTTGAAGGAAGTATTGGCTAATGAAACAGAAGTAAATTCATAAACCTTAAAACCATGTCTTTAATTTCCATAATAATCTCATATATTCTTACAGAAATATTAAAAATCTGAGTTCAGACTTTTTACATGGGGTCATTGGTTGGAGACAGAGATGACACAAACTCTCAGAAATCCATGTGACAACAGCGATGGTTTATTTTGGAGGCCTGCTTATATAGGGGGTTTGAAATTCCTGGGTTAAAACAGCTGATTGTTTGGGATCTCTGTTCGCCCAGATCTCTGGCCAGTGATGCTTCTGCATCTGCTTGAACAGTGTTGACTGAGGGTCCCCTGTATAGGTTTGAATCCAACATATCCAGAGACTTGTTACTGTGACACAGATTTCCATAGCACCTTCTGTCATGTGGTTGAAACAGAAGAATGTTTCAGTGTAAGCTGAAGGAGTTAACAGTGCTTCATATATACACTGCACTTGCTTTGCTTAGATTCACAAATGTAGTCTTACACCTGTGTAAGCTGTCAAGTAGCAGGCAGTGAGTTCTCTAATACTTTAAACGTGTTTCTTGTATGTTCTTCAGATAGCCTCAGGTGATATGTGATTAGACAGTTCAGTAAAAATCTCAGAGTGTATTAGTTATTCATAGGAATAATAAATCTGTGTATGAAAATTAATGTGATTAGACAGTTCAGTAAAAATCTCAGAGTGTATTAGTTATTCATAGGAATAATAAATCTGTGTATGAAAATTAATTAAATGGAAAATCTGTCAGGGAAAAAAATTATCCATGAAATCAAGTATCTAGGTTTCATCTAAAGACATGGTTTAAGCAGAGCCAACAATCATGTCCCACACAACGACTTGCTCACACTCCTCAAGGTGGGAAAGAGAGTTGGAAGTATAAAAGTGAGAAAATTCATTGGTTGAGATAAAGACAGTTTAATAAGGGAAGCAAAAGCCATACATTCACAATCAAGCCAAAACAAGAAATTCACTAATCTCTCACCCATGGGCAGGTAGGTGTTCAGCCATCTCCATAAGAGAGGAGGGGCTCCATCACAGGAAGCAGTGACTTGCTACAAATGCCGTCACTCTGACTTGGTACAAATGCCATCAATCTGAATGACTTGGTACAAATGCCACCACTCTTCCTTCTTCTGCCCCTCAGCTTTATGTGCTGAGCATGACACCACATGGTATGAGATATGCTTGTGGTCAGCTGTCCTGGCTGCATCCCCTCTCATCTCCCTGCATACTCCCAGCCTGCTAAGTAGTGTGGTGGGGGGAGGAAGAGAAAAGACCTTGATGCTGTGTGAGAACTGCTCAGAAGTAATTTTAAAAATCCCTGAATTATCAACACTGTTTTCAGTACAAATCAAAAATATAGCCTCATTTATCTGCTAGAAAATAACTCTACCCCAGTCAAAACCAGAACGGACCATTACGCTTTTGAAAACATTATACCCTGCAGACATTGTTGACTCTAATAGATGACAACTGAAAAAATGTAGAAGACCTTTTTCATATCAAAGTACCTCAGTTATAATTTTTAATTATTATACTGTGCTTTTTGTTTTAATTTTAAGCCCTTACTTTTTAGATGGTTAGCAACTGTACTATACAGATTTAATGTCTCATATCTTGTTTTGAAAAGCTTACCAAGGAGAGATGACAGAACCAACTAAATAAAAGTGCTCATTTACTAGTACATTTTTCAGGACTTAAAATTAAATTTTATTCCCTATCTGAAACTTCAAAATCATATCAAGGTCTGTCCTGCTTCAGTTGCATTAGATATTTGTGTCTCCTTTCCTGATAAACTCATGGAAAGAATACTTCTCTGCTGTTGCTTGTATCTTCTGAAAGTTGTACTGGTTTTGGTTTGCCAATTTGAAATTTCCCAGCCAATAAATGTGGTGGGTTCAGTGCTGGCCAAATGCCCATGCACCCTCTAGAATTATTTACTAATTTCCTGATGTGAGATAGGATTAGGAGGAAGGCAAAGCAGGCTCAAAACTTCAAAAGGGTATAAAGAAAACTTTATTAACAGGATTAAAAGGAATAAAACCTTTAGAACACTTCTCCTCCCTCTACAACTTTTTGTTTCCCACTAATAATATACAGAAACAATTCAGTGAGTTTATCTCTTCTAGAATAGTCCTTCTTCAGTAGACCTAGGGAGAGGACTGTCTCTTGTTATGTTATGGAGACTTTTCCACAAGAAAACAGTTCTCTCATGGCTTTTAATTTCCACGAATATCAGCCACTTGTGTATCTGCAATCATGGAGTCCCACCCATCTTTCACAGCTTTCCCACAGCTGCATTTATGGAACATGTCAATTTATGGGGTAGTATTTTAAGGATAAGCTGTTCAAGAACAAATGTTCTCTTTATCTCTAGATCATCTTCATCTCTGGAAACAGAGATCTTCTTCTTCTTTCCCTGGGGTCAAAGGGTCTTCATCACTCTTCTCTTTCTCTGTTCAAACTTTTCATGGGATCACAGCTACTTCAACATCTGCTCGCTTTAGTGCAAATACCTTTACTCATATCTACAATTTTGTTATATTTGCCCAATTATCCCATCATAAAAAACCCAAACAAAATTAAATGTAGCAGCAATTTTAATGAAGTAGCTAAAAATATATAAAATTGAATACTCTCAAAAATATTTAAAATATAATTTGGCTATGATAAGGAATAATTTTGGTTCTGATAATAGCGCATAAGCAAAAATAACCGTGTGGGGTACGCACGGGGTACGGAGTGCAGGGCTTGACCCCTGTCCCCTCACGTACAACCTGCCAGGCACAAAATTCTACTTTTTATACTGTACATCGTCACCATCTCCTCCCATTTTCAATTCGTCACACTTGTATCTCCACCCTCATTATCACCTTTACCATGCATGCTCCACCATTTTTAGGTGGTCGCACCATTCTCTTTGAGGGTCATCTTTGATGAAGGCCTCTCCTCTTCCTTGGTGTCCTTTGATTCACCTTTTGGATTACACATGCGCACTAAGCTGGTATAATGTAAGCCAAAGTTAATACCATACAAGTCTATATGTTCTAGCCTCAAAGCAATAAATCTCATATAATTTCTCTGGGGTCGTCTCTGATGAAGGCCACTCCTCTTCCTTGGTGTCCTTTGATTCACCTTTTGGACTACATATACCAAGCTGGTATAATGTAAGCCAAAGTTAATACCATACAAGTCTATATGTTCTAGCCTCAAAGCAATAAATCTCATATAATTAACATTTTCCTGGATGTTCTTCTTCTTCCAACTAAATTTAGTAATAGTTATCTCTTCTTCTTCCTGTTCTGAATATCTGCAGGAGAAGGGGGTGGGGGGGAGCCCCTCCTCTCCATTTCTTTCTTGGCATTACACCTTTAACTGTTTTATTATTTCCAAATATTAATTACTGTATCAATATTGATTGCTGTTTCAATTTTATCAGCACTAATCACACCTATTTATTACAATTTCAATGCTTCATCTCTCCATACTTTTCAATGGGTTACAGGGTAAAAGAGTCTGATGTATCAATTATATTCTTCTCCATAGCCTATGAGAGGATTTTCAGCCCAGAACTAAGGCATCTTCTCATTCCCCTTCCCATATGGAATTTTGACTTTTTCTTTACTGATCTCAGTGTTTCATGTTGTCTTCTCTTTCTCTTCTTTCACTCAGGACAGGACCAATGCTTTGTAATTTTCATCTGTGTAGTGAAAGAATTAAATCTCACCCAGACCTGTGGGTCATCATGCTGGGAGATCTCTGCCAGGCTGCAGCCAGAGCACTACAGTGACATATTTCAGCTGTGCTGGGGGCTGTGTCAGGACTGGCCTCATGGCTGATCTCTGCCCATGCTAGGTTCAATTCCAGCTGCAGGGCTGGTTTTCTCTGCGCAGGCTGCAGGCTCACCTCTGGCCTCAGCCGCATGATCTCGTTTGGCGGCCATGCTGGGGGGTGGATGGGCTAAGATCTCAGCTTTAGCATGCTGTGGGCCAACCTGGCCGTGCTGGAGGGAGGGGACCTGGCAGCAAAATGTTAGCAGCCATGGCCTGGCCCTGCCTCGGCCAGGGCCCCATGGCCTCCCTTCCTGCTCTGTGACAACTGCTGGGACCTACTCTTGCCGGGACAGGGCCGGCAGACTCCCCAGAAAGTGGCCCAGTCCTGTGCCATAGTCCACTCGGCCTGGTGGGGACCGGGCCAGCCTTGCTACTTGTTTCCAGGCCAGAAGAAAAAGAGTATTCCCAAGGTTTGTTAGTGTGTAAAATGTGTGTTCACAGAGGCATGTTCAGCTTTCCAGGGTTTCACAAAGTGTCAATATTCAAAACTAGTCACTGGTTTTGTCAGGCATGGAGGAAACTGCTAGCTGCTTCTGTCAGAAAATCATTTCAGTGACTGGCTTCTTCCCTCCTCACCAAATATCAATTAATGCAAAACCAGCACAAAAGGTTTTTTAGCTGTAATGCAAGTGAGTGTAAAGTCTTTGCAAGGCTGAGCAATGCAATTCTTTGTTTTAAAGCACCAGAATTCAGACTCAAAACTACAGTTTTTCATTAGGCTACCTACTCAAGAAAAAAAAGATTCCTAGAAAGGGAAGTGTAATTTCTTGTATGATCAGTGAGGCACTGCCCATAATGACTTAGAGAACACAACAGCTGTGCCCAAACCCTTTCTACTCTCTGAAAATTGGACACTCATTTCTGGGCTGTTGTAGAAATGTTTGTCCTGTCTCCTGAGCAAAAAAATGTCCAGGTGTCTTTATTTAAAAGAAGAAAAATGAATATTACCAACATCCTGCTGTTTTCAAAGCAGCAGTGTGTGCAGTAACCTAATTGAAATGGAAGAAACTTAATATAAAGTATTTAATGTAAAGAAGGATTCAGGTCTATCTTTTAAAAGACAGTATCAGTCCTGACTCTCCACTCCTCTTTAACCAGGAGAGTCCTGTATAAGTAACCAGAATATGATGCAATGTGCTTGTTTTAACAGCAACAAGGAATTAAACTCCAAATAAGCTACTCCTCTTCCCCTGCCCCTTCTGGTGAGCAAGGGACAAAAAAGGAGAGACTGTGTGTTGAAATAGCAATTTACTAAAAAGTACAAAACAATGGAATAAGGCACACGTACTAACAGTAATGTTAAGAAGAAAAATATACAATAAAGGCAAGGGGTTTTTACCAACAAAAAGGAATAAGCAACATGCATAGTGTGTGCTGATCTCAGTAGCTCTATCCACATCGCTCTGATCTTTGAAATAGATGCAACCACAAGAATTAGTGAACATTGCAGAGGGAATTTTGTCCTGGCTTTTGGACAATCCCAACAGCAGCAGTAAGGTATGTTTTTCCTTAAAGTTGCTAGCAGCCTTTCAGATATTACAGTTCACTGAGAAACATAGGTTTAATTCCTTCCTGCCAAAGGAATGACTCAAAGCTAGGTTTTAATTTCCTCTTTCCTTCATGGCATTGAACAAAAAAAATGGGCAGTGTCAGTAAGATCTCTGTCATCATTATATCTTTTGAATAATTTTCTGACTTCTAGGCCTAAATGCTGGACTTATGAGTCAGCTGCTCATTAAAGCCTATATGGTGGGGTTTCAAGGGAATATTAGTTTAGGTGCTTTTAATATTGTTCTAAAACATTATAAACTCCTGTGTTTGGATTCCATTCTGTGGCATAAGTGATTAAAAATTTGATCCAGCTTGGTCTAACTTATTGAGGGCTAAGTCCTTTCTTCAATTTAGTGGTAATCCTCCCATAATTTCAGTAAGGATTCTCAAAATCTACTGCGCTGTCTAGTTCACCTGTCTAGTAAACCATTAAAAATTATTCCTTGGTAAAAATAAGCCAAAAGGGAAAATAAGGAGAAAGAAATCCAGTATTAGGTCCAATATTTCTTTTTAGGGTGAAAGAAGGTAGCAGAGACTTGCAAAATACTGTTCAGGTCAACTTTAAACATAATGTGTAATATGAAAACTGATCAACTGAATCTTACAAAAGGACCACCACAGCTGAACTAGTTTTTTTGACACTTACTCACAAATTTACTAATTCCACATCTTCTTTGTTATGACTCACATGGGTATTACTTTAAAAGAATATAATTGTAAGCTTTATTCTGAAAATTTAGCCTGCACTTGCAATAAAATTTTACCAAAAAATTATATGAACACTCTCTTTTCTAATGAAAATATTGAAGCTGTGAAAAAGCTGCATGAAAATCCAAGGGGAAAAAAAAGTTTATGGTATTTTTCCAAGGTATATTTTAAAAGAATTTGCATCTTTTATTCTTTCTAATGGACTGCCTTTTGTCTGAAAAAATTAAACAAGATTTACATACTACTGTAGCAAGGGTTGCCTTGTTTGGCAGGAATGTTAAACTCTCTCAGAAATCATTATTGATTTAAAATTATTCTGACTGGTTTCAGATAGTTGGAAAAAACTGCAAGTGGAATAAATCTCTAGGTCATCTTTATTTTCTTCCTCCTTTTGGAACCATCATGCATAGCTTGTGTTGACAGACTTTGATTTAACAGACAAGTCTAGGATTCATGTAAAGAAGAACTAATAGCTGCCTTGTTGCACGAAAGTTTCATGGTGTTTTCTAGGAAGATCAGAGGGCAGTCGGACAATAACGCCCAAGAAGAAAAACTGTATCTGCAATACATCTGAGGGTGAGAGCACCTGGACTGGGGATATCACTCATATTTTTCATCCTCAGTGATTTTTGACAAGCTGTCAAAAAATTCAGAGTCATATAACCACAATACATAATTAAGAATTTAAAGTGTCTCTGTGTTATGTTTAGAGACCTCTATGTTCTTATAAATGAAGTATTATTGTTAGCATAGGGATTAACAAATCTTTTCCTTGCTGGATCAGAACTGCCGTAAATGTTAAAAGTGCATGTTAAATAAAAATTGATAACTCTTCCTTCTTTACAAATATTACCCAAACTCCCAGTAGTTTTACAACTCTTTGTAGCTCTGGAAGGGTTTGTAAAAGATACAGTGTAAAGAATGATTCAACTCATAGATCATGTCCAATCAAGGGCTCCAGAGAAGAACTTTTATTCATAGACTGTCTTCCTGCTCCAATTGGAGAACATGTAGGTTGGGCTGTTGTGCTCTAAAATAAGCCATTACTTCTTCATTTAATAAGATGGCAACACAGATTCACTAGCTTAATAACTAGGTCTCCATCTGAGGAAAAGGTATAAAAAGTACAAGATAAATTGGTTTGTTGGTGGTGTTGGTTGGTTGGTTGGTTGGTTGGTTGGTTGGTTGGTTGGTTGGTTGGTTGGTTTTTTCCCATTTTTAAACACAGATGTGGCAACTAGTGAATCTTCTGCAGTTTGCTGGCATAGATTTAGGTTAAAATGAACTGTTCTGTGGAGTCTGCTGAGAATAAATATCTAATTGCTCTGGCTGTTGAACTAGATATAGACGCAGAGCACATCCTCCCTACTACTCTTCACTGAATAAACTCATATGCTTCTGTCCAGGGAAGCATATGAGACAGGGACCACCACTGTGCCACATGTATCTGTCACTAGACTCAGGCAGCAGCTGAGCAGGCATTTTCATGCTGCTTACTTTGAAAGTTTAGGTACTGTTGTTTTAGATCCATAAACCCTCTTAGTAAAGAAATGCTTCCTAATGTAAGAGACTTCACTCTTCTGATGCAGCTTTGAGCCATTCCTACATGTCTTGTCACTGGATCCCAGGGAAAAGGGTTCAGCACTTCCCTCTCCACTTCTTAAGATGCAGAAAGCAATGAGGACATGTCCTGGTTTAGGGCAAGTTTGGGAGATAACCCCAAAAGGGGCTTCTCTACAAAAGCAGATTCAGTTGCCCCTCCCCCCTCCAACCGGTTCAGGAGAAAATATCTCCTTGGAGAAAAAGTGGAAAGAAACCTGTTTATTAAACAATAGAACCCAAACAATATTAAACAATAAAACTTCTCACTGCTCCAAAAAAAATGACAAACTCAGAACAGTCCCCTCCCCGGGTTGCAGCTCGGCTCACTCAGTCTTTGATCAGTCTCTGGTGCTGGAAGCACCGCGGCCCAGGCCCGGCCGGGGGGGGCCACAGGTGGAACTGCCGGTGCTCTTCTGGGTGTTCAGTGCAGAGCAGGCTTGAACAGGTCCAAGAAAAAGGAAAAATCACAGTCCAGGGAACTTCTTTGCCTCAGCTAGCTAAAACTAACTAAAAGCAAATTTCCCACCGAAATTAAAAAAAAACAAAAGAAAAAAAAAAAAAAAAAAAAAAAAAAGGAAAAAAGGAGCCCTGTCCTGCTGTCTGTCTATCTGCAGACAACACAGTCCAGGAGCAGGAATGTGGAGGAGTGAGAGCAGTCTGAAAACAAACTGCGCACTTCTTCCCTCCCCTCTTCACTGTCTGGAAGAGAGTCTTAAAGGTGTAAAACTTATTATTCAGTATAAACAGAACAAGACGATTGGGGATAAAAGCATCATATAGTCAACCCAGGACAGGACACCTCTCAGCCTTCTTTTCTCAGAACTGGACAGAGAGTTCTCCGTTGCTCCTCACAGCACACGCCTTTTAACCCTTACACAAAATAATAACGCATAGACAAAGAACAAATTAACTGGTGTCTCTCCAGTTCATATCCTCAGAACTCAACAATGTACAGACAGTGAATGCATGGGGAAATTTAAGTAATACACAGAAATAATCAAATAATATCCAATAATTCTTCTAACTATACACAAAGCAAAAAAATGTTCAATTTGTACATTTATGGAACTAGCCTATAACATAAAATTTCATTGGATAGGGTCTTTCTGGGCTTGGATTAAGGGAATATCATCATTATTTCAGATACTAAGTTGACATAAATAGTTCCTGGCATCATAAAGCACATAATAGACTCGAGAAAATTAAGTCCTGAGTTTCTGTCGCTATTCTTGAAGCTATTTTCTTTTTTGTTAGGAGTTACATTGTGGTGGTGCATATCCTGCATATCTGCCCTCTTTAGGCTGCACTAAAATCTGAGAAATGCCTGTTTAGGCCTCAGTCTTGATGAAGAGCACCTGGCCTGAGCTCCTCTTGAGCTTATCAGAAAAACTGTTTTCTGACATGAACTTATGCTGGCTAAAAAGCTCACAATTATTAATGCACTGATTCACAGCATACACAAAATTGTGAATTCTGTGAAAAATAGTTAATGGGTTTGTGAGGAGCCAATTTAGTTTTGGTTTGTCTCCATACTGGTTGTCAGAGGCATGTGCAGGAGGGGTGCAGATGTGCTGCTTGCAGGAAGGAACTAGAAGAAGCCTTGTCTCTGGGGGGACTTTGCCTGGTAACACCTCACATGGGATAGGCAGTTCAGCAGGAGAAACTGTACCCTCCAGAGACATTCTCCAATCAGATGGCAAAAAGTCTTTACCAATGGACTGCAGTGGAAGGTTGGACTGGGCCAATGGTCTCCTGTCAGCAGGTGGACTTTGGGAGGAGCCAGGTGGCATAAAAAGAACAGCAGGACAAATTCCATGCCTTTTGAGTCTTATGCTTTTTGGGTCCTGGCTGCTGAGACTCCACATTGCTGTGGCTGCTGTGGCTCACTCATTCCTTTGATCTAGCCCTGGCCTGTATTTCATCCCTTTTGCTCTGGCACCAACCTGTGTTTTGGTTCTCCTGCCCTCGTTGGCTCCTGCTCACCCTCTCACCTTTCCTGACCACCACTCTGTTGCATTCACCCTCTGCATCCCTGCCTGAGCTACCTCTGTTCAACCCTGCTGCTCCAATCCAGCCTGTTGCTGCTGTCCTCACCACCACCCTGTCCAAGGTCCTGGACTTCCTGTCCAAGCACCCACTCAAAGCGTGTGCGGTTGCCTGGTGCTGCGGGAGCGCACCTGTGAAGCTGCGTCTTTCCAGAATTGTGCAGACCCATTAGCAGGCAGCCTATCCATCCTCCATCACATGGAGGCTGATGGCACTCCCTGATGCACTGGTGGTAATGCCTGCTTTTTCTCTGTCTCCCCTCTCTCTCTCTGTACCCCTCCCTCTGTGTCTCACACACATGCTCCCCATTCGTTTTGCACTTCCCCTCCTCCTCCTCTGTGTTTTCTAGCCACCTTTCATAGGGCAACTGCTTTTTATTTCATTTTTTTGTTACCAGTCTCAGATGTTTGTCTTGGTTGACTTTATTTAATTCCAGACCATCTACTTTTAAGATAACTCCTTGCAGTTCTTCACAGTGGAACACGACAGACAGGATTAAAAGAAATAATCCCAATGAAAGAAATCATTTTCACAAGAAATATTGGAGCACATGTTAGAACAGATTATTTTCTCTGTGATAATTTTATTTGAAATGTTTTCATTTTGCTTTTCGCAAAGGTTGCTTGTCATCTTTTTGATAGATATTTCTTCAGCAGTAGTTTCTCTTTTAATTTTTTTTAATTTAGATTTTTTCTTCCCGGACTAGATTATTGAGGAGGAGGAAATCGTATTGCATGTTCCAGTCAAGAAACATTGGCAACACTTTTGTAACTAAAATAGTTACCTCTTTATAGGTGTTTTAAGAAACAATGAGCAGTAAATAGCTATAAGACAGTTTAGCCTCCAGCTGACTGTTTGGCTGATGTCAATTCTATTTGACACAAATGAGGAGTAATACAAGTGGAATTGATCAATTAACAAATAATAGTCTCCAACAGCAAGTTAAACTTTGAGGCACTGTAAGAGAAGTTATTTTTAAAATGCTTAGGTGAAGATTATACATTTATTTTCAAGGCAGAGAACCATTTTCTAGTCACAACATTTAATTCCACCATCACTGTTGCTACTATATATATATCAGGGACTAATATTATAAAATCAATACGGAAATCAAAGTGGTGCTAGATCAAAATAAGAGCTATATCCAACAAAATCCTGTGGTTTATTTGTCTCAGGCTACAGGAGTCTTCCCATGCTGAAGCCAGTTTTGTTAGAAGTAGATGTGAGAAACAATAATACTAGAGTGAATTTATAATAAATACAAATATAATTTTTGGTAAAATTTATTGGATTAAATCTGAAATTTTTCATAGGAGGAAAAAAGTGTGTACTTCTACATTTGTAAGAGCTAAATCCAAGAGTATATAATCAAATAACTTAAAAAGTCTCAATAAAGCAGCCCAAACTGTTGGAACATATTTGTCAAGAGAATCAGAAGATATTGGTACAGATTCACTTGCAAGTTTTAAGTTGGAAGGGAATTAGAGTCTTCAGTGACTTAAAATATTTATGTTAGATAAAGATAATTTTAGTTGTGAATGAGTTAATTTATGGACATTGGAATTTTGATTATCTCTGTTAATGACATGAAGTCATTAAGAGGTTTTTTTTTCAGTCATTACCATGAGGAATAAGACACCTTTTCTTCCCACTTGTTCTTTTACTGCTTGTCCTCTTAATTGTTCTTCTGTCTTCTCGTCCTATCCATGGTGACCTTATTGGTGACAGCTTCAAGAAGAAAACATGAGATCTGAGGCATGAACATGGCCCTGCAATGAGGGTTTTTTCTCTGGTTGACTGGTTCTGAGATAAGCACGGATGTTCTTTTTCAGACAGCTGGGTTTATTTTCAGAAGACAGGTGCTGTTTAACATTATCTAAAAATCCAGTTGCTGGAGGATGTAGAACCATTTGCTGCCAATCAGGTTGGTTTGCTTGGCTGGAGGCCTCTCCAGCCACATGATGGTGAGGTGTTGGAGCATGGGAGGAGATTCATTCTAAACTAAATGTAACCAGGTCAAACATTTCTTCCTCAATGACAGGATTTTCAGAATAAGGGTGTACAATAACATCCATAGGATTGCTGGAATCCTTCACTGTTTTTAGAATAAGCAAAGCTAATACCACATATTCATTTGACTGTTCGGAGCTGTCCTGGTTTAGGGCAAGTTTGGGAGATAACCCCCAAAGGGGCTTCTCTACAAAAGCAGATTCAATTGCCCCTCCCCCCTCCAACTGGTACGAGAGAAAATATCTCCTTGGAGAAAAGTGGAAAGAAACCTGTTTATTAAACAATAGAAACCAAACAATATTAAACAATAAAACAATATTAAACAATCCAAGGAAAAGCAAACTCAGAACAGTCCCCTCCCCGGGTTGCAGCTCGGCTCACTCAGTCTCTGATCAGTCTCTGGTGCTGGAAACGTCGTGGCCCAGGCCCGGCCAGGGGCCACAGGTGGAGCTGCCGGTGCTCCTCTGGGTGTTCAGTCCAGACCAGGCTTGAACAGGTCCAAGAAAAAAGGAAAAAAATCACAATCCGGAGAACTTCTTTGCCTCAGCTAGCTAAAACTAACTAAAAGCAAGAAAAAGGGAAAAAAGGATCTCTGTCCCGCTGTCTGTCCATCCGCAGAAAACACAGTCCAGGAGCAGGAATATGGAGGAGTGAGAGCAGTCTGAAAACAAACTGCGCGCTTCTTCCCTCCCCTCCTCACTGTCTGGAAGAGAGTCTTAAAAGTGTAAAACTTTTTATTCAGTATAAACAGAACAAGACGATTGGGGATAAAAGCATCATATAGTCAACCCAGGACAGAGCCAAAGGGATTTAGCCTTGAATACTTTTCAAAAACTGGCAAAATTCAAGTTAATTCAGAAACTGTGATGTAGCTTCAAAGGGTCTTGTAAAAGTGACAGTGTTAGCGTTGAGTGATAGCCAAGTGTCAATGACTGAGGAAGTTTGGCTTCTATTCTCATCTGTGCTGCTGAAGTGCTTTGCCATTTTGCCTTTCTGACTTCAATGTCAAAATGGAGATTATAATTGGTACATTGAAATCTTCAGGCATTATACAATTGAAAATATCACTCTGGACAAAGATAAAGTAAATTGTACTTGTTAATAAATTTTAATTGTATGTTTGCAATACTGCTTACTTACTACTCTTTCGTGATCTGAAAAACACCAACCAATAGGGCAATACCAGTTTTAGTTCTGATTGTATCAAAATATTTCAAAACCAGATGCTTTGTATAAAGACACTATTTTATTTTAAAAAGTATAAGCAAGGAAATAAAAAAAGCTGTAGGAAAATGTAGCTTGCAGATAAGAGGAGAAATTCTTTTGCTGATTTTCTTGACATTATGAACTCCACTTGGGAGTGGAGTGTGTGCTGTGTGCTGTGTGCTGACCAGGAAGAAGTTAGCTAAAAAGCAAACTGCTGTATGTGATTGAGGGAATATGAAGAACACACAGAAAATACAGAAAAGGTTAAAGTGGTATTTACAGTCAGTATTCTCTAGGAAATATCAAAGCAAAAGATTATTTAAAATTTCTCAAACTGGATCTTTTTACAAAGACATGTACTTTTTTTCCGTGTAAAAAGGTTTTTTTTCATCAAAAAAATGAGTAGAATCATGAAGTTTTGTGGGTTTTGGTAATTAAACAGAGTCAAAATCATACTCTTTCAATTTTTGTCTTTCTAATTTATTTTGGATTACTTTAAACTTTTTTTTTGCTTTTGTCTAAAACCTGAAACCATATAAAATGAGTTTGTGATTTGTTTTTTTGATCCAAGTTACTTGGACGCAGGTCTCCTGAAGAACTCCTTCTTTGTGACCTACTAATGGTTTTGGGTTTCCTTCCATTTCTAATGCTTGGTATAATGCTTCTCTCTTTGAAAGGGTTTTAGCTGTGTTCTTGCAGTGTTGGCCAAAAAGCAAGTATTTTTGACTTGCAGTCAAAAAACAAAAAAGGAGTATCATGGGAGAGCTCGTACTCTTTACTTCCTTGCATTGAACTCAAAATTGTAACCTCTCTTTAGGAAAACTCTAAAAATGTAAATGTTCAGTAAACAGAAAATGAAACCACAGCAGGCACATATACAGTTCAAACATTTATGGATCTTGTCTGAAATGCTTTCTTTAATGTATTTCATGAGTTTTAATAACGTCCAGACTCATCCATTAAAATAAAATTAAACAGATTGTAGAATTGCTGTAGAATTTTAGGGTCAATTTTTTTTCCTGGGTTGAAACCGTGAAACTTTGTTAGGTTTGACTCTTCTATTTAAATACATTTTTTTCCAAAAATTGGAATCTTGCAGTGAACATTGAGCTGAGATCCAGCTACTTTTATTTTGCTGGGATAAATGAGCTAAATCATATCCTTATTTTATTTCCAGACACAATTTCACTACAAAATCTTTTCAGTTAAACCTTATGATCAAATGAAATTTCTGCTTCTGGTTGCTGTCCCTGAAGTTGTTATTCTTTTGCTGATTAATTTTGAGTTGATATTAGAACTGTTCTTGCTTGTGGTATCAATTTACAACTTAGTTTAAATTTAGTATGAAACTTTTCAAATGCCATTTATATCTGCTGATGATTTATTGGTCAATCTATGCTTGATTAATGCATGCTTGCAACACTTCTTTCTTCCGTGAAAAATTGCTGTCCCCCCAGTGGTTAAAAAATGATTGCTTTTTGCTCTTAAACAAATACTCTGACATCTCAAACCTTAAATTAATCCAAAAGAAGAGAAAAAAGAGAAAATAGATGTGGATTCCTCCACATCAAGAAGCTCTAGTGTTTATTCTGAAACAAAATAACCTTTACAGTGGGAAGTGAGACTCACTTTTTTTTCTGTCTATGTAGTGCAACAGCCATGTTGTTGAGTCATAAAGATTAGGACATGGATTCTTGTCTGACAAGTTTCTTTAGAATTTGATCACTGTAACAGTGAGCAAGTTAAACTGTCTTAGAAATCTGGTATCTTTGTTTCTCTTCTTATACATCCCATTTATAACTGCTAGATTTCAGCTGAGTGAGTGGGGCACAACTACACTTAGAGAATTGTGGCTTTAGTTCAAAAAAGGAATCATAGGAGTAAAAGTTACCACTACAAATGCAAGAGTTGGAAATACAGAAATAGCAGTATATCAGGGCTAGCACTGAATAAATTACAAGCCTGAAGAATAGCTACAATGAGGGTAGTAATGAACATCAAAATAAAATGGAAATTTGTTTATATTTTAAAGCCAGGTTTCAGAGGACAGCAGCAATATATAAATCAGTTCCTGACAAATGTGTAAGTAGATGAATTGTTCTCATCTTTAGGTTCTACAATGGTATAGATATGTTCAGCAGAGTTCCTATCTTTTAGAAGTGGGACTACTGTCTTAGGAGGGAGACTTGTGTGCAAAAAGCAAGAACTTGTTGATTAATTTTAAAAATCACAAAAGTCTCTGTCCCCAAGACTCATGAAGCCTGAATCAATCAAAACTACCATTTGATGGATAATGGTACAACGTAAGTATCACTCCTGCAATGCCTTCCTTCTTCTTCTTAGCCATCAGTACTTCACTGATGGCTAAGAAGAGTTTATATTATGGAAGCAAGTATTCTGGAAGTTATAAAATTTTCTAACTGGTCTATTCCACCTTTTATAGAAAAATGCCTAAAGCCAGTTTAAGGAAATGCTGGTTTGGACTATGAATGTGCCAGGATGATCTTGGCACTTAAGGCTTTAAATTTTATTAGTCTTCCCTGAGACCCAGATTAAGCCACTGCTGCCTAAAGATTCTGATTTTCATAAAAATTTTAGAAATTTTACATTTTTTAGAACTTCTGTAAAGCTGGACACATCTGTTTTCTAATGGCACTATGATCCACATTTCCACCCCTATTTTTACCCTGCAGATGTTGCATGGAATGTGGGGGATGGCTGAATGCTGAAGAGCCTAATAGGGAAAAACTTAATGTGTAGAAGAATAATTATACTTAGCAACCTTCTTGAACTAAGTAAAAAAAGTGAGACAAGACAGGCTGTTTTTCCCTTTGTGGTCTCTTAGAAACCTATTGATAAAATTAAAAACATTTTGCCTTTAATGAAATAAATAAAGAAACTCACGTTGACTTGGCAACGGTAAGATTGTCAGTTAAATGTCTTATAAATAACAGTGGGTGAAAAATCTTAACTAAATGATAGCTGTTTACATTAATTAATACATTTGGATATTATGCTCTCAAAATGCTATGACAAATTTTGTTTTCTACTGTAGGTTTTTGGACAATTTTTTCAATTCTACAGGCATGACTTACCAGCATATTAGAGCAAGAAGTATTCCACAGGCAAGACTGTAAGGAACACTCTGTATTATTCAGACAATATAAGAAAAGAAGCTCAAACATCTACCTGAACTTCTTCTGGTAAGTCCATAAAATGTCATATAAAGCATCTTTCAAGAAAAGTCAGGGATAAGATATTATATTTATGTGAGAATATATACTCTTCATGGAATCTAGGAGTCTAGGAAAAAGTCAGCTAAAGATATTTATTAAATAATAAGATGTCTGTAGAGTGTGAGTTACTTGAATTTGCAGCAGAACTAAAACAACCTTTTAAGCACATGAAGACTTGTACCAACTCTCCTGCAATTTTTTGATGGGAAGCAAGGTGATAAAATTATACATAAACTACCTTGAATCTCTGCCTATACTTTGTCCCAGATCTCTTATTCCTCCTATTCCAGGAAAGCTGGATTTCTCTGGCTTTTCTGAAAAACCTAATATTCAGAAGGAGTTAACAAGTTCTCCGATTCTTAGCTTTGGTGCTCGCAGTGTGTCCTCGATTATTGTGTTCCATAGCAGCAGGTTCACAACCCAGCCAAGTAATCTTTTGCAATCTCTTCAAATCACTCCTTTGCTCTTGAACAGTATTCTTATGCTTTTCTCCCAGAGGACACCATATATATTTGAAATTCTGGACTGTGAGAGAGATATACAGAGCTATCACAAAGGAAAACAGTTCTCCAGTGCTCCCCTGCCATATATGTTCCTCTAATTTGCTTCTTAATGAGAACTAAATGCTAATGGGGCAAATGCCTGCTGAAAACCAGCCCACCACTCTTTTTTCTTATAAATTATTTGCCAAATGGTCATCATATGATAACCTACCAATCTATGTAGATAATAATTTACTAATATACATTTGTAGAACCAACTGACTTTTTTTCATCTTTTGAAACAAAACTCCTGCTGTGTCTTTGTTTTTTAATTATTTGCTTTTTAGAAGGTGGAATTATGCTGTGCAAATGTCTTAATAAAAGTGGTATATTCTGGATTTTTTCCCCCACTACTTAAAATGTCAGTGAGAAAATCAGTTGGGATTGAACTACCACTGAAGTAAAAGGGGAACAAAATATCTGACAGAGAAGTTTTTTCTCATAATATGTTTTTTACTGGGAAAGAATGGAAATGTTGCATTTAATTTTTATTTACTATTGTGATGTGCTGCACTAGTTTTAGTTGGTTTTTTTGCACTGCTTCATTGGGAATTTGCACAGAATAGTTTTAGATTGCACTGTATATTTTATGTTATGAAGCCCGTCCCATTCCCCAACAGGGTGGGGTGGGGGTTACTCCCTTGTCCAGTCCCCAAGTCGGTGGGACTGGAGGAGGGGGGAGTCCCCTTCGCAGTCCACAAGTGGATGGGACTGGGGGAGCGGGGATGGGTCCTCTTCCCACTTCCCATGAGGGTGGAACTGGGGAAGCAAGTGGTGCTCCTGCTGGTTTCCAAGGAGGGAGTAACCCCTCTGCTGGGTCCCACGGGGGTGGGGCTTAAAGGGAGTACCCTGGGGTTCAAAACTAGGGGGAAGAACTTAATCCCTTGGTAGCCCCTGTCCAATACACTGGTGGTAGAAGTGACGCTAGAAACTACCAGCTCTTCACCTATCAGACAAAGTGCGAGTTATGTAAAAGTCAGTTAGAGTTCAGGAGAAGTAGCAAAATTTTCAGAAGTATGATGAGAGCTACCTCAATGTCCCTTGAATTTGTTCCTACTTACCTCATAGATCTTTTCTGGTGCCTGCTTACCCAGTCAGAGTATGATTTATGGGAAAGCCCCTGGAAGAAATCTCTGGGGGAACTCTTAGAGGAACTTAAGCAAAGCCCACAGGGGCCAAAGATTTAGAAAATAACAACATCACTTATGAGCATCTATTTGGTGAGGGGAAGTGGTCTAAGGCAGAAGACCAAGCTCGAGTGTTATCAAAATTCATTCTAGATAAGATTTCGAAAGCTGCAGATAAGGCTTTTATTCAGCTACCAACTGTTGAAATTAGGGGTAGTTTCCTTAACATTAAACAGTTTCCTTCAGAGAGTTTCTTGCAGTTTGTCAACTGGCTCCATGCACAGGTTGATAGACAAGTACTGGACCCCAAGACACAAGTGGAGATAGTGAAAGAGATGGCACAGAGAAATGCCAATGATGTCTGCAACAGGGTGCTCGTGGGACTGCCTCTCAACCCTCCACCTACCTTGGCAGAGATGATTGAAGCATGTTCTAGGAAGGTGGAACTGTTTGCTGCATGGGAAGAGTGGGCAATGCCGGAAAACTCAGAGAATGTGTCAGCTGTATCTCCAAGAGTGAGGAGGCAACAGATGTCACCAAAGCAGCTACAACATGTCATCTGCTTCATATGCAAAAAGCCAGGACACTTTGCTCAAGACTGCCCCCAAAACCAGCAACCAAAGAAGACACTTCACACCAAAAAACTGGGACACAAGCACGCAGCCGCCTCACACCACAACATAAATTTGGTGGGCTTCCCTAACGGTAAAACCTCTTGCAAAACAGAAAAGGGGGAGGAAGGGAAGTGGGGTGCAGAAAAGCAAAATAAGTGTGTACAGGATAAAGTCTGGTGGCCTTACAAGCATTTCAAGCTTGTGACCACCAAAGCTTTCATTTTCAGGTCTAGCCAGTGGATAGTCATTGGAGTGGACCTGCCAGGAGATTCACAGGACTTGACAAAAGATCGCACAAGATTGGACAGTCAGTACTTTGTTATTGGGGACACTGCACACACACCCATGGAGATTGAGGTGACTCCCATGACTATCAAAGGGGACATACCTAACTTCACTCTCCTGGTGCACTGTCCACAGTAACCCTTCTATTGGCCAAGGGGCAAATCATTGCTCAGGCCATTCCAGTCCCAGCAGAAAGCCCAGTAGATAACAAGGCACCAGCTGTGTACTGGGCAGAAGTTGTCGGCAAGGACAAACCCATTATGAGATGCAACCTAAAGCATGGAGCAGACTAACTCCATGTGGAAGGGTTGCTTGACACGGGGGCAGATGTGACAATTATACCATAAAGGTTGTGGCCATCACACTGGGAACTGCAACCTGTGGCTGGTAAAATCCAAGATATAAGAGGGGTCACACTGGCAAAAATAACAAAAGGTGTTGTGCAAATTGAGGGGCCGGACAGAAAATTAGCCAGTGTCTGTCCATTTGTCACTGATTACAAAGCTCCCTTGTGGAGGAGAGACACCATGGCCCAGTGCGGGGTCAAATTAGTCATCCCTAAATACCCCAGGATTTTTAGAAGTGGCCACTGTGGAGCGCCCCACCCACAAGTTAACATGGCTGTATGATAATCCAGTCTGGGTAAATCAGTGGCCACTAAGTAAAGAAAAGCTGAAGGAACTTAAGGAGCTTGTTGAGGAACAATTGGCTAAAGGACATATTGAAGAGATAAGTAGCCCTTGGAATTCCCCCGTCTTTGTGATAAAAAAGCCAGGGAAGGATAAGTGGCAGCTCCTCCATGATTTAAGGGAAATAAACAATGTAATTGAGGACATGGGGTCTCTCCAGCCAGGTATGCCCTCCCCAACCATGCTTCCCCAGAACTGGCAATTGGCTGTCCTGGACATCAAAAATTGTTTCTATCATATTCCCCAGAAGATGGCCCACGGTTTGCCTTCTCAGTTCCTACCATCAATCGAGAAGCCCCAATGAGGCATTACCACTGGAGAGTATTACCTTAGGGGATGAACTCCATCTATCTGCCAGTGGTACGTGGCTTCATTTCTGTCCCCAGTGTGCGCCCAGAAAAGGGAGGTAATCATCCTATACTACATGGATATGTGCTTGCATGTGCCCCCGATGACACAATACTCTAAGACACACTTGACCTAGTGGTTAAAGTTTTAACCTCTGCTGGATTCCAACTGCAGGAAAACAAGGTTCAAAGGATGCGACCTTGGAAGTACCTGGGCTTGGAGATCACTGTGCGGACTGTTGTTCCACAGAAATTGGAAATTAAGAGTGATCCCAAAACCCTAGCAGATCTCCATTCCCTGTGTGGGTCTTTGAACTGGGACAGGCCTTGGGTAGGCCTCACCAATGAGGACCTAGCTCCCCTCCTCAATTTATTGAAAGGGGAGAGAGAGCTAGCTTCTCCCAGAGAACTGACTGCAGAGGCAAAACCCACCCTCCAAAAAGTGCAGAAGGCTGTCTGGGAGCAGGCTCATCATTATAAGCCTGAGCTGCTTTTCCAATTCATTTTTTTGAGGACATTACCTCACATACACAGGTTGATATTTCAGTGGTTTGAAGAGCAGAAAGATTCACTTTTAATCATAGAATGGGTTTTTCTCTTCCACCAGCGATCCAAAACCATCACAAAGCCACAGGAGCTGATAGCTCAGCTTATCCAGAAGGCCAGAGTAAGACTGTGTGAGCTGGCTGGTTGTGACTTTCAGTGTATTCCGGTTAAACTCTCTAAGGAGGGAAGGAACTCTCCTGAGAGGTTGACCAAGGACTAGCACCTGCTCCAGAGCAGTGCCAGTCTCCACTATCTCTGGACAGCTACAGTGGACAGGTGTCAGTCCACGCCCCTGTTAAACGAGGAATTCCACCTCATTGCTCCTGAGATAAGGAGTCGTAGGCCACTCAAGGCGCTTACAGTGTTTGCTGATGCATCCGTGGCATCCCACAAGTCAGCAATGACTTGGAGAAATCCCCAGACTTAGCATTGGGAAGCTGATGTTGAGTTTGTGGAGGGATCGCCCCAGGTTGCTGAACTGGCTGCAGTTGTGAGAGCCTTTGAGAAGTTTTCGGAGCAAATTAATTTGGTTACTGATTCAGCCTATGTGGCGGGAATAGTGTCCAGTGCGGAGCAGGCAGTTCTCAAAAACATCGAGAATGAGCATCTCTTCAGGTTGCTTTCAAAACTAATTTATTCAGTTCCACAGCGGGAGCATCCGTTCTATGTGATACACATGAGGTCACATACCGATTTGCCAGGCAAGATTGCAGAAGGTAATAGCAAAGCAGATTCCCTTGCTGCTCCAGCAGAAATGGCATGCCTTCCAGACATCTTCCAGCAGGCAAAGCTAAGTCACCAATAATACCATCAAAATGTACCAGGCCTAATTCATCAGTTCCAGGTAACACAGAGTCTGGCTCAGGGCATTGTGGCCACCTGTCCCAACTGCCAGCTCCAGGCCGTGCCATCACTGGGTGTTAGGGTTAACCCCTGTGACCTTGGGAGTTGTGAAGTATGGCAGACAGACATCACACACATTCCCAGTTTTGGTCGCCTAAAATATGTACATGTCAGCATAGACACATATTCAGGTGCGGTTTATACCCCTGCCCACGCAGGGGAAAGGGCTTTCCATGCCAATCAGCACCTGGTGCAAGCCTTTTCAGTATTGGGGATCCCTAGGGAGATTAAGATGGATGATGGCCCAGCATATGCCTCCAAGGAGTTCCTAGAGTTTGTCCAGCAGTGGGGAGTGGAGCATAAGACAGGCATTCGCCACTCTCCTACAGGTCAAGCTGTGATTAGGTGTGCCTACCATACACTGAAAAAGTCCTGGCTAGGCAAGGCAGTTCTGCAGTGTGGATGACACCACAACAAAAGCTCTGCAAAGCCCTGTTTACGATTAATTTTTTTAATTGTTCATTTGAAAACATGAATCCTCCAGTAAATCCTCCAGTGAATCCTCCAGCAGCATTTCCAGAATAACAATCAGTTTAAGTTTAAGCAGCATCCACCAGTTCTCATTAGGGACCCTGAAACTTGGGAAACCAAGGGTTCTTATGAGTTTGTCACCTGGGGACATGGGTATGCATGTGTATCCACCCCCACAGGCCCTCAATAGATACCCCAAAAGTGGGTAAAACCTTTTGTTCCCAAAAATCCAGCTCCAGCAGATGGAGGTCAGAAGCAAGCAGCTGTTGCCTCAAAAAGAAGATGCCGCCAGAAAGAGGAGCAAAAATCTTCCTAAAAGTATTAGCTGCATTCCAGCAGATCCCTGAACTTGAATGTGTTATAAAAATGTTTGTTTTCCTTTGTAGAGAAGAAAATGTATCTCTGACCTAACCTCATGATGCAGCCCTGTCCGAGTTGTTGTCTCTTCATGCTGAGCAGTCTGATGGCTGTGTAGATCATCCCTCAGCCACGCCAAAACATCTGGGTGATCCTGGCACAGATGCTCCAACAGGAAAATATATGCCTGTCCACTGCAGTAGTGAAAGACCCCATGTCTACCTGCCTAATAGGGATTCCATTGTAATCAGGAGAGTTTACTGACAAGTTTGGTACACCTATGCCTGACCCAAGTCCCAAATCGCATCACATGCAACCACACAATATCCATCAGTGGCGGGCTGTAATGTTTAGGAACCCCATAGAAGAGTGGCTGCCAAAGTTACCCAGAGCTGCTCAGGAGCCCCAAGAGTTAGAGCTGTTGGGCTCCTCCCCTGCACCATACTGTGTACATTTCGTCTTTAGCCCACTTTCCAACACCAAACCTTTTAACAACAAAATACAGCATTCAGAGGAATTCACTGCCACAAGGTGGTGTAAGGTTTTAAGCCATATTGCAGCAGATAATCTGTACCATTCACATCCTAAAACTCTCCACAAGGGTTTGTTTTTAATTTGTGGGGATCGGGCATGGGGAGGAATCCCTTCTCGGCTTTTAGGAGGGCCGTGTACCATTGGGCGGTTGTCCCTGTTGACACCCAACAAAACCATTATTGGCTAATGAACCCGAAAGAACAATTTGGTCAGCAAAATTCAGAACAGAAGTGTTGACAATTTGGACCCAAATTGTGATTCATAAATTTTCTATTGGGCCAAGTCAAAGAAAATCACTGTATCTCTGTTCTATTCATGGGTTGCAGCAGCCAAAGCTCTAGGTGAATTGGGCCCTATAGAGTGCTCGGTAGTCAAACAGGCAAACTTGACATCCAGAGCCATCAGCTTCCTCTCCTAGAGATTACCAGGCAGCCCACACTCCAGAATCATGCGGCCATAGATTTTCTCCTGCTGCTGAATGGACACGAGTGCCAGGAATCTGAAGGACTTTGCTGCTTGGATTTAACATCAAAATCACCCAGCATCCACGCAGCCCTCCAAGAAGTGAAAAGCCTGATCGGACAAGTCAAGCAGGAATCCGAGGACAGGTTCAATGGACTGTTCAAGGACTGGAGACTCTCAGGGTGGTGGACTTCTATAATTAGGTCAATTCTGTTGGTTTTGTTATTCTTTTTCTAGTCATGTTAGCATTTGGAATTCTACATAGCATACTTTTAAAAGCTATCAACAGTTTAGTCTCCATTACCTCAGAAGTCAGCCACACAAAGTTTGTGGACCTAAAGCAGACTGACGGGTCCGCAAATCATGAGTGGTGGACGAATCCATAATGTGTAACAGAGATAGTCCAGTGCTTTTCCTTTAATTAAAAAAAAAAAAAAATTAACAGGAAAAGGGCAGCTGTTGTGGTGCACTAGTTTTAGTTGTTCTTTTGCACTGGATGATTGGGAATTTGCACAGAATAATTTTATATTGCACTGTATAGCTTATGTTATATCACATGGTTTGTTATCCCTTTCCCCCGTCACATGGTCTTTCCCTCACCCACCCCAGTACCCCCTGGTGGTCTCTTCCTGAGTGAAGAGACCCTCCCCTCACCACTACTCACTGGTATCCCATTGGCTGTGGATCTCTTCCTGTGTCCCCATCCCTGGGGTATAAAAGTCCCCTGCCACCAGGGAGCACCCTCTTTCTCCCACAGGTTTGCCCACTTGGTGTGTCTCTTGGAATAAAGGAGAACATTTCGCACATGGAGAAGAGCGCTTCTCAATATTTTACCTTCTTCTATGAAATGTCGTGTGGGCAAGGGTCCTTAGCTAGGCAGAGTGGACCCCAACAGCCTGGCAGAAAACATGATATTTCACTATTGTATAATAATAATAATAGGGTCACCCAGTTTGGAAAAGAAAGTAGGAAAAAATAGAAAAATGTCTATTGTACATGTAGAGTTGAAGCTATTTTTTAAAGGGTTTCAAATATTTTTGGGGTTTCCTTTTGGGGTTTTTTGGGTTTTGGTTTTTGTGTTTGTTTTATTTTGTTTTTTGGTTTGACAGACTGTAGTATTTAGTAGAGAAAACATCTACCCATATTTTAATGTTACTTTACAGAACCACCAGCAAATATAGGAGAAAATTTATCAGTCATTTAAATGTTATATTATTAATATGCATTAATATAATATAATATATTGTAAGTAATCTTACTCCTTTAATTATTATAAGTAACCTTACTCTTACTTATATTATAAGTAACCCTGGTTACTCCCTCCTGTGAAAACAAATTCTACCCTTTGACAAGACCAGCATCCTTGTACAGTAAGCCCCTTGAGGAGAAATTATTTGAGAACGTAAATCTTTTGTCAGGTACACAGCCTAACCATATTATTTAGTCAATATTTATTTCAGTGAATTTTACATACTGTTTTTCCAACACCAAATTTCTCTCCTTTTGTCTTGCTGGAATTATTCAGCTGAAACCAGTGGAGCATGTGCAGACAGGTTAATGGTTGAATAAGTAATCATTGCTCCAGATGAAATGAGTTTTTGTATAATGGTCTTTTGATATAATCTGATCACAGAGATGTATTTCTACTTCATCCTAAGCCTGTCTGATACTTAACAACCTATAAACCTGCTCTACATATAGCTTAGAGATGATATAATTTCTCTTCTAGGCTTTTCTGCTAGGGAGTTTAAGAAAAATTAAAATTATTTTTATTATTATTATTTTGATTGAATACTTGTCTTTTTTAAAATTAAGTTTATATTTAGGCTAGACATAATGAATCTAAATCAATTATAAAATCCACTTTTGCTGGATTAAAATGTTGTAAGCATTCTGCACTATCAATCTAGTTATAATTTATAAAGAGATTTTATTTATTTTAATTTTGATTAGTAACTTCAAATTTAGATCTTTCCTTACTGGAAGAGCTTCTAGCCTTCAACTACTAGAATAACTGTAGCTACCACCAGATGACATAATTCACAGAAAATAAGTTGTAGGTAAAAACATAGAAATCAAAATTTCTTATGGTCTTAAGAACAGATGAAATTTAAGAATTTCATCATCATTTTTGGATGTGTTTCTTTAAGCATGACTCACAACAGTAAACCTGAGACATCTCTATTATATTAATCTCAGAGAAAATATATTAAGAAATTGACAGATTCTAGTGCAGTGTAGTAAGAGAATCTGTATACTGGCTATAGTAATTTTCCCTATCTTTGGACAAAACTCTTTCTATCTGCCAAACAGAAAAACATACAACACAAAGGGTATCTTTCAAATCAGCAGGTAAATGAGAATGTAAATGTCTGCAGCATTCAGACTTGCACTTCTGAGTCATCTTTTCTCCTTCAGTTCATGAGTTTTTCTGGTTGTTGCTGTTGTTGCAGTTGTTTTCCTCCTAGGTTGTTCTAGAATGTACTTTGCACAGCAGCTCCATGCATATGTAATCTCTGAAAGGAATAGAATTATATGAAGTGTCTAAATTGGTGATGTAACAGATTTATGGCAGCAAATAAGTGTCTTAAAGTTCTATAGGTTAATGCCAGAGTGTGCAGAGTTAAAAAACCTCTAAGATTAGTTTAATGTAGAAAAGTGAACATTCATTGTGGTCTGCTAATACTGTTTCTCTAGCTACTGCGTCTTATTTTTAGTTGCATTCTGATAACATATTTGAAGCAAATGTCTTATTGTAAGACTTTTTGTAAAGGAAGTTGTCCCAGGTCCCATATGAAAGAAGTGGACCTGGTTGTGAAAAGAATGGCAACAGATTCATTCTAACTTGATCTGAAAGATATTCAAAGCATGAGAAGTAACTCTAAAGAAGACAAAGGGCAAGAATGTAGTACATTTGTATGTAATACTGCAGTTCAAATGTCAGTGTTTGCTGTAACTTTTTCTGTGATCAGAAACATACATTTGCTTTGAGCCAAGTTGAAGAGGAGGTGTCCTGAAATCTCTAAGGAAGGCCAGTTTCAGCACTCCCTCCCCCACCTCAGCTAGGAAAGGAATTTCTTGGTGGAAAGTGAAAAAAACCCTGTTTATTTAACAAACACATTGAACACAGGCACAAGGAAAAAAGGTATTACTGTTAATATTTGAACCTTCTCACTGTGGAGAAAGCTAGTGTATTCAGAGTTCTGCTTGGCTTCTGCCCAGGTCCGTAGCTAGGTTGCAGTGTCCCTGCAGCTTCCCTGTCCGGGCTCCCGACGATGTTCTGGTGCTCGGACCAGAGCAAAGCTGAGCAGTTACAGAAGAAGCAGCCATAATTCTGACAAAGACTTCTTGCCTCAGCTAACAAAAAGAAGCTAGCTACAATAAAAGAATTTAACTGTCCCTCTCTCTGATGAGAAAAAAAATGAGAGAGAGAGCGGAAGATTATCTGTGTTTGAAAGCAGACTGCCAAAAGAATTCCCTTGGCTTCCCCCCTTCCTCTTAACTTAAAAAATTAATTTAGGGTCTAACTTAAAATTACAGGACCTGTTTCTGGGCATTAAGGTGATTATAGGGGAGACAGTATCATAAAGTAATCCCAAGACAAGTGAATTTTCCATTGTCAACTGGCATGTGCCTGATGAAGAAATTTAGTGAGAGAGTTATGCTTGCTATGAAATAAGCAAATAATACCCATGCAAAGAGGCAAGTATATGTACAAAATATTTTTAGCTGGAGAAATCCCATATTGCACCACTATGTAGTATGACTCTCAGTGACAGACACCATAAATCAGAATATTCATTAATAACAAAGGAAAAATAATGAGCACACTTGTCAATGAAAGGCAATAGAGGAAAGATAGAGTAGGATCTGAGGAGAAATCCACACAGATTTAACAATCTTTTTCATACTCTCCTTATCAAACAAGAGAAATGGATTAGGACAAAATATAATAATTCTGTTTTGGAGGAAAATCTATTCTTCAAGAATTATAAGTGAAATGTTTAGGTTGCCACTAACTACTGCATTAGTTATGAAACTATGACACAGTCTGTAGTCAGCAGTGCAATGCCATGCTGTGAAAAGAAATTTAAACACATGGATACTGAATGCAGTACAAAGAGACTTAGAGGAAATTGATTGATGCCTATTGGCCAATCCCTGTTGGGTATTGGCATTTTCCATTTATGTGAATAGGGAGAGAGTGAATAATGCCCCAATGAATGATACTCCTGTCTACCAGAGGGCATCTAACAGTACTCTCTAGATGTGGTGTGGTGTTACCTGACACAGTATTTAAAACTTGCAAATCAGTTGATTCCCTGAATCCTGCCCTACAAGGTTACAGCCTGTTGATTCCCTTTGGGAGATGACAATAGTGGAAAGACAGCAATTTCATCCTTTGACAAGTCATTTGTAGGCTGTTGAAATGGTATACTGGGCACCCTGCCATTATTAATCTGCTTATACCTAAGAAGGAGGTAGCACAACAGTACAAATATGAGGATTAATATGCAAGGCCAAATTCAGCTGAAGGGGCAATGATAAGCTGTGTGATTTGTCTGATTGTGAAAGGCAGCAACAGTAAGTTCTCCTGACATATATTGCTTCTTACATGTTTGTAGCAAAATATCTCTCCTTGTTTTTATTCTTAAATAATTAAGTTATTTTACTGGATGGCTGGGTGTTCAGGTTGCCTTATATACATATATAAATACATATGTATATCTATTTTCTGGTCCTAGCTATGCTACTGCCATTTTCACTTTGCAACTCTTTGAACATTTCTTGAGCTTACATAAGTAATGACACAAAAGTGCTCAGATTCTTGGTATGGATGAATTTATCTCATTAGCTCAGAAGCTTTCTAATATTCTCCTATACTATGCTGAGTGTTGCCCAGTTATTCCAACTCTATGTCTGCTGGTCATTAGCTCATCCCTAAGTTCTCTTGACAGAACTTATCAGAGAGATAAAGAAACAACTCTTGCCTCTAAACAAGTACCTATATTTGATACTTGTCAGTATTTCTCCAGTATGAATGATGAGAAACAATAGTGAATGGAATATAAAAAGACAGTCTATTTATAACTCTAAATACTTTATTTTGCTACTTATAAAATTGTAGCTCTGGAGAACTGTTAGAGAACAATAGAGCTTTTGGATTAGCAGCTCAGATCAGAAACCGACTCTTTTCCATCAACATTGCACAGATACATAAAATATTTTTATTTATGGTGATTTAATTGGCTTTTGGAGCTTAGAATTATTGACAGTTTTCAAAAGGTATGATAAAATATCAGCCTGGATATTATTGCTTTTTCTACATTTTGCACCTCTATAATAGTTTGTGATTTCCTTCATTTGAGAAACATTCAGGACCTCAAGAATTTACTGGATGCCAATATATGCAATCCATTTTATCAAATCTTACTCCCCAAGCATTAAAATTTGTTTTCATTCAGCACCTTCCCCACCAGCTTTTCTGGAGATTGCTGGCTCATGGTGCTGAGTTGCAAGATGTCACCCTCTTCACAGACTCACCTGGGAAGACTGGCTTGTTGAACCACAATGGGTTAAACAGAACAGCTGCAGTCACTGTCCTGTGGATTGGAGATATGCTTAAAATGTGTCTACATCCTTTAAATAAGACCGCCATTTCCGTGAGACGTGGCATCACATATCCTGTGTCTCCTTCAAGGCTTCATATGGTGTTCTTGTAGGCATTTCTTTCCTTTAGCATGGCTGAATTAAAGCTGTGAAGGCTTTTTTTGCCACCTGTAGAAGTCATGTTTTCATAGCAATGAGTTTAAGGTTGCACTGTATACTTTGAGATCTGTGAAGGAATGCCGGGTTGTCTGAAGATACAGCCTGCTGACAGAATGGCTGAGAACTCTGCAGGAAGTAAGCAGGAGCAGCTATGGCTGGTATGGTCATGCCTGTGCTGCCCTCAGAATATTCTTGTGGATGCCATCTCTTGAGGTGCAGCTGGACTTCCCCTTAGGGAGACTTGCAGTAGTTCTACATAGGAATGCAGATGCAGTCTCAATAGATTTTGCACTCAGAAATCCCCAGTATCCTGCCCAGTCATGCAAATACTTTATGTTCTGCATGACCTTTTTTTATCATGTGGGAAGAGTAATAGAGGAAAATTCAAATAGGGCAGATATGTCTAGAACTTGCTTGATCACATGATCACATGCCAGGTTACACCAAAGAGCTTTTGATGACAGAAAAGTATGTGCAACAACAATATAAATTATTTTTAAAGTCTCACATAATACACTAGCAACTTGACTGAGAGATCTACATTGTAATTTGTGTTTGTACACATGATTATAGTAAAATAACTAATGATGAAAATATCCAGCACATTTTAATATAAATCCTGAGTAATAAAGTTATTAATGTAGTATCAATTTTTCTTCTTATTTCATTAATGATGATCAATGATCTTTATACTTTTTGTAACAAAGCTCGGTAGACCTTCCCTGGCAAAGACATTTTGCTGCTCAAAGTTAATTACAGTGTGATTGTTTCACAGAAGTGCACCTATATCCACCCAAGCCGCTGTTGAATTTTCAAATTTAGGTGTTTCTCCACACTAATTAGCCCAGCTTGCTTGCCCTGTAGGAATAAAGAGCTATCTTTCTACTATAGACATGGGTGCAATCTTTTATTAGATTGTTCCCAAGGTGTTCACCCTTCAAAGCTTTACAAATATTTAGGAGTCACAACCCCTACAGTGCTGCAGGCAGGGGCAGAGCGGCTGGAAAGCACCCTAGTGGATAAGCATCTGTCAAAGGGATGCTTGTCAACATCAACTAAACATGAGCCAGCAAGTCAGCTAATGGCACCAAGCCTGTATCAGTAGTAATGTGGCCAGCAGGTTGCTCTCTACACTACCTGAGAAGAGAGTGTAATAATGGGGGGGTTTTCTCAAGTCACATGTGATGGGACAAGTCACATGTGATAGGACAAGAGGAAATGGTCTCAAGTTGCACCAAGGAAGTTTAGATTGGATATTAGGAAAAATTCCTCCCCTGAAAGGGTTGCCAAACACTGAAACAGGCTGCCTGGGGAATAGTGTAGTCACTATCTCTGGTGGCATTTCAAAGATATGTAGATGCAGTTCTGAAAGACCTCATTTAATGGTGGACTTTGAAGTGCTGGGTTAGTTGTTTTACTTGGCAATTTTACAGGTCTTTTCCATCCTAAAGAATTCTATAGTTCTATCTTTACACACTTTCAGGAAATTCTGGGAACAGAACCATGAAACACCATCTTTGCTTATAGTTAAACAAGCTGTGGAACAAAATAGGCAATGAGAGCACCTCAATGCAGGCAATGCCAGATTTATGCAGGATATCTTGCTCACTCTCCTTATGCAGAAGCAATAGACAGCTCTGCCTTTCTTCTTTCTTATTCTGCAAGGTATTTTCTCTCAAGAAAATATCCAAAATAATGGAGTTTTTGTTGCTGAGTAACTGTTATATGCAATGAATCTCTCCGTTCCAGGAAATAGCTGAGTACCATGTGACAGAGTGAACAAATGCCTTGTTTTTCTTTGTTTACAGAAATTTTCGTTTTTTCTAATTAACTGTTTTATATAAACCTATGGGATTTTGCACTTTACACCTCTGACTATCCACTCTGTGGGGGAGTGAGCAAGCTGTTTTCTGGGACTGCTAAACTCCACAGCAGCTAACAGTCCTCAAAACTGCTATTTCCTATATGTAAAATTTACCAACATAGTACTTAATTCTTCAGTATCTGATTTCCATGCAACTATTTTATCTACTACACTGCACTTTCTAGGTGTTTGACTGCTTTGGATGTTGCCACTATCAACTGCTGCTCCACAGCATTCTTGAATGTGAAGATAGCAATAAACAGCATTTCTTTAGAATTTCTTTTTTTCTAGGAGGCAGCAGTATATGGGATCTGTGCTGCAGACTCATACTTTCACCCGGTTTTGTTGTATTACAACAGCAGACATTAATTCAACTAAAATAATGTAGAATGAAACTTTATTCCCCTGAATGCATTCTCTCTGTATAGCATATTCTTAAATAATGAGTCATTGACACAGCATAACTGGTGGATCATTCTACTGCAAAAGGCTATTTTCAGATTAATTAAAATATTTTGAAATAAAATTTATAATTGTTTCAGTGTTCTGACTTTAGAGTCCCCGCTTTTTCCCAGTGTAGAAGAAACTGATTTTTTAGAAATTGGGGTTGCCTTTCTTGCCTCAGAAATGAAGAATTATTTTTGTAAGCTCTAACCAACATCAAATACTGGAGTTAGCCAACCTGCTATATGTTGCACAGAGTTAAGAAATCTCCCCGTGTTTAGCATTCACTATTCCCTTGTGTTACACTTCCAGAGACAAGCTTGTGGAATCCCAAAACACGCCAGGTGACTGAGAGTCAGGACTCCAAAGAAAGGAAGAGGGGCTAAAAGTAATCCAAGCAAAAAAGCCAAAGCCCAAGCAGAAGTCAGAGTTGAGTCATTTATTGAAGCCAGAGCATATGAAGTCTAGGATATTAGAAGTACAGGCTATTGGTCAGGGTATTGTTCTTACAGCTCTTCTTTAAACTGTTGCAGTTCTAGGGCTACAGCTTCCAGCAAAAATTTCTCACTACAGATAGCCTATTGGCTATAGTCTATTTGACTATAGTAGAGGAGCAAGTCCAACTTGGGCATTTAGTTCCGTCAACCAGCCCATGGAATACCCCAGTTTTTGTCATCCGAAAGCATGGCAAAGACAGTTGGCGTCTTCTCCAAGACCTTTGAAAAATTAATGAGGTTATTGAGGGTATGGGCCCCCTTCAGCCTGGTATCCCCTCCCCTTCTATGTTTCCCCAAGACTGGCAATTTGCTGTCCTTGATATCAAGGACTGCTTCTTTTAACATCCCACTCTACCTGGGAGATGCCCCCAGATTCGCATTTTCAGTACCATCTCTGAACAGAAGTGAGCCATTTAAAAGGTACCAATGGACCACATTTCCTCAAGGTCTGAAAAATTCTCCTGTGTTATGCCAAATGTATGTCACTCAGATTTTATCACCTGTCAGGAAACAGTTCCCTGAAGCAATCATACTCCATTATATGGATGGCATACTTATTTGTTCTGCCACCAAAAGTTACCTTAATGCCACTCTCGAAAAGACAGTTTCTACTATTGAGAAAGCAGGTTTTGTAATTGCTCAGGACAAAATACAAATGTCAGCACTGTGGAGATACCTTGGGTATCTCATCACTGGGAGAACTGTAACACCACAGATTTTTTCTATTAATGAACAGCCACAGACTCTAGAGGACATTCAATGCATTTGTGGGATCATCACTTGGGTCTGCCCTTTGCTCGGCTTGACAACGCAAGAGCTGGCTCCACTGTTCTCCTTGCTGAAGAAAGACATCGACCCCGCAGCCCCACGGACCCTGACACCAGAGGCAGAGAAAACATTGCAGAAAGTAGCAGAGACAATGAGGACACAACAGGCTCATTGGGTGAGAAAACACCTTCTGATTGAATTTGTCACCCTGGGTAAGCGCCCACACTTTCATGGGCTCCTGTTTCAGTGGGACATGACACAGAAAGACCCACTCATCATACTCGAGTGGTTGTTTCTCCCACATCAACCTGTGAAAACAGTGTCCACACCATCAGAGATGCTAGCAAAATTAATTGTCGAAAGTCGCCATCACCTCCGGATCCTTGCAGGCTGTGATCCCTCATGCATTTACCTGCCTTTGAAGTTAGATCAATTAGACTCCTTGTTACAAACAAATGAAAACATCCAAATTACTGTAGATAGCTATCCCGGGAAGGACTCAATTTACTACCCAAAACACAAATTATTCAAAGATTTGTTTCATTTAGTTCCAAAAACTTTCAAAAGTTGTCTTCCTGTTAAAGGCACTGTCATGGTACTCACTGATGGGTCTGGCAGGTTCCACAAATCAGTATTTACCTGGAAAGACCTGAACACTCAAAAGTGGGAATCTGATGTTCAGACCATTGAAGGTTCCCCTCAAATTGCAGAATTTTTCGCAGTTGTGAGGGCCTTCAGGAAATTCCAGCAGCCATTTAACTTAGTGACTGGATAACCTGGGGCCGAGGGTACGTGTGTGTTTAAACAGAAACAGGGCCAAAGTGGATTCCAGGCCGCTTTGTCGAACCCTACCTGGACGCAGATCAAACTGCTGACCCGTCCAAGAAAAGCCAGGATGCATCTGATCAGCCAGACACTGCAGCAGATGGAGTCACTTGTAAGTGTCGGAAGAAGAAGACCAGAATTCCCAACATTGTAGCATGAACTCTCATCACAAAAAGATATTTTCCCCTGTCATACCTTGCTGCAGAACCCCTCCTTTCCTCCCCAACTATCCCTATCCCTTTTCCCGCATACCTTTCCCTCAACCCATCCCACTAGTCCCCACACAGCTCTTTCCTGCTTGTGTCCAATTGTTTTTAGAAAAGGGGAAGGGTGAGGAGAGTGACTGAAAGTGTGTACAGAAATCTAATGTCATATGTTTCTCTTGCTATTTGCTACAGCAAAAACACCCTGGAAGGCCACTCTGGAAAGAGTGAAATTCAAATGAGTGTTTTTCTCTGCAGCCACCATTCTGCTCCATCCATGGATAGCAGAAGGGTGGATGGTACAACAACCGACAGAAAATGTATGGGTGACCCTGGCAAAAACCCTGAGACAACATAACATCTGCTTGTCAATGGGCAGTGTGGACAATCCACTATCTACGTGCCTGGTGGGAATGCCTCTGTCGCAAAAAGATTATCCATATGCGGGTAAGAAACCAAATCCAGTTGATACCTGGGACACCTGGAAAAAGATTTTACCACATGCCACACAAGTGCCTCAAGAGTTAGATCTCTTAGGCTCTGCTCCAGCTACATACTGTGTTAGGTTTTTCTGTATACAAAAGACATCCATTTTGCATGACTCTGCAGTCTCAGGCACAACAATTCGGAAAGATGTAACACCTAATAGCAGAAAACATAATTCAGCCACATGGTGCAACTATACCTCTAGCACACCATTTGAGTACAGTGATGTTCCCAGAGTGTTACCGAGAGGCGTGTTTCTTATCTGCGGTGACAGAGTGTGGGCAGGGATACAATCAAAGATCAAAGGAGGTCCCTGCAGCCTTGGACAGGTGACTATCCTCACCCCAAACACAAATTACAAATCACAAATTATAAATTGGCAGAAGCAAGAACGATTGGCAAGCAAAAAAAGATCTTACAGTCAATTCGACCCAAATTGCGATGACAAAATTTATGATTGGAGCAAATCCAAAAGAGTCGCTGCGTCCATTTTTCTGCCTTGGTATGCAGCTGCAAAGGCTCTCTGTGAAATTTCCTACCTGGGGTGTTGGCTCAGCCAACAGGCCAAAGCTACCTCTGCAGCCCTGCCAGATCTGCTCACAGAAGAAGAAACCACGAGGCACACCACCCTACAAAATAGAGTTGCCATTGATTTTCTCCTTCTTGCGCATGGTCACAGCTGTCAGGACTTTGCTGGTCTGTGCTATGTAATTTGTCATCTAAAAGCACCTCCATACACGCTAGCATTCAGCAAATTTGAAACCAAGTGCAAGACCTCATGATGGAGACCAGAGACATCAATGTAGTAGATAAAGCACTCACACAGTGGGGAATCCTGGGTGGCTTTTACCAATTCTCAAAAATTTGGTGTAGATTTTAGTAGTCATTTTCATGATAATGGTTGCCCTGAGTTGTTTCAAAAAAGCAATGGAAAAGTCACTTGGAAAAATTTATTTATGTCATGGTTTGACCCTAGCACAATGCCAGGGCCTCCATGAAGAGTATATTTCCAAAAGGGTTCCAATTTAATAAACAAAGAAGGGGGAGATGTGGAGGTCAGGGGGGAGAAAGCTATCTCAGGAATGCCCTGGGAAGGCACCACTGTCTAAGTCAGGGAAAATTCATTCCTTTCCCATGGTTCCCAATGCTGTACTCTCTTTCACATCCCACTCATCCTGTACCCTTTTTATCTTTCATTAGTTACTCCTGTAAAAACTTTCCCCCTCCCATCCCCCTCCATGTAGCTGTGCACAAAAACTGTAACTTCCCCAAAGACCGGGCACTCGCCCTGATGTCCTTTTGCTGGTTGTTACCTGATCCTGATGTCCCTCTGCCTCACTGTCTGTCCCTCAGCCTACCCTCCGTGTTTTCCTATCCCTTTTAGACCCTGCAATAAATCAGTTGAAATTGTCCAGGACTTGAGTGGCCCTCCTTCTATCTAGTGAAGAGAAGTATCTAGCCGGGGTCCAGTGGGTGAAAATCCTGACCCCAGCAATTGTTTGCATTACTTGGCAGCCTTACAAAACCACAGTTTCAAAAACCTCTGATATCTGCATATGCAGTAATTTCCCAGTTTCATATCTGTGGTCACTTATCCCATGGCCTGTACCCGACTAAGGCCAGAATATCCTGATCTAGAAACTCCACTGTGCTCCCTGTTCTATCTCCCATTTGTTTTCCCATGATAACACACTGATAGTGTTTTACCTCTTGGCATATAAGCTTTCTGTGCTGTCAGTCTTACCTTGTGAGGTAATTTTTTAGCTGAGGTAGAGTTAATTTTCTTTACAGTAACTACTATGGAGCCATGTTTTGTTTTGAAAATAGTGTAATGACATGGGGATGTTTTAGTTAACACTGAGTAGAGTTTGCACAAGGGCTTTCTGCTCCTTACCCTACCACTGAGCAGACCAGGAGTGCACTAGGAGTTGGGACAGGACACAGCCAGAAGAGGGGACAAGGACCACAAGGATATTCCAGACCATAAAGCATCATGTTCACCATGTAAAGCTAGGGAAGAAAGGAGGAAAGAGGGACATTCAAAGTGATGTCATTTGTCTTCCCAAGTTATTAATGTAACAAGGAGCGCTGCTCCCCTGGGGATGGCTGAACACCTGCCTGGAGGGAATGAAAGAGAAGGGTGAATTAATTCCTTGTTTCATTTTGATTACATCTGTGATTTTGCATTACCTATTAAAATATCTTAGTCCAGAGTTTCCCCACTTTTACCCTTCTAATTCTCTTCCCTATCTCAAGAGGTAGAGGGATTAACTTATCACCCATGTGGGGTGTAGTTGCCTGCTGTGATTAAACCATGACACACTTTCACAGACCCTAAATGAAATGAAAGATAATTAAATGACTATTCACAGATACAAAGCTAGTTGAAAAATTCAGATGTAAAACATATCCTTTAATAATTATTTGAAAATCTGGTGAAGTAACTAGAAAGGGGCCTTAAAACTCCCAAACACAGTGAGGGAGTGCAAGAAAGAATTTTGCAGAATTGTTGATTAGTTGTCTAATAACTGCAACTGTTTTATTGACATGGAAAAATACTGGTTTTCATGGGTCATATCATATTTGTAAACCAGACAAATGGTGTGAAAGTAATTTCAAAGGAGTATTTGCCGAATGTTATAGTACAGTTACCCTGTGATTGCCATTACTACAATATAAAAAAACTAATCTATCTCAGATAAAGTTTGTCACAGCAGTTAGAACAAACTTTTAATGGCACCTCCCAGCTACATGTTATGAAGCCAAGTAAGTCAAGGAAATCAGAAAATACTCCCAGATGGTTCCTCTAACTCCAAGATTATGTTAAGCTCAGACTGAACACAGTATAAAAGTAAACAAGATTGTATGACATTTTTTAACGTGAGACTTTGTACCAGGAATACTTTTACACAGACACCTTGTTATGTGGTTAATTTTTGAAAGCTAACCTTTTATTTCAGGGAAGTAGAGATAAGAACAGTGGGATCATATCAGAGAGAAAGACTGTTGAGCAGAGTGAATAACTTCACCAGAAGGTATGTTGCATAACCAGAAGAATTACTGGAAAATACATAATATATTTCAAAATATTTGCTTACAAGATGACAACATTTTGATCTTAAAAGGTATAGCTGTGTGTTTTTATAGGACTTTGAAAATATTTTCTAAAAATACGGGTAGTTTTCATTCTTTGTCTAAATCTTGACATGAGGTATTCTGCCCTACCTGAGCTAATTCAACATGAAAACTTAATTTCTATCAGCAAACATAAAGAGAGAATTGTGATGGGAATCTAAAAGTATTGATCTGTGTGAAAATTATATTGCTGAGCTCTCTATAATTGCATGTCACAATCTAGTTTGCAATCAGTTAGCCTAATTTTCAACAAGCTCCCAGTAAAGACTTTAAAAAAATATATGCTTGCTAAAGGGAGATCAAAATGCTCTACTATTCACCTATTTGGTTAGAATAAACAATCTTTAATCTTAGAAACAAGATGACAGCAAACTGATACATACCATCAGATGTGATATTTGGAAATCAAGTTTATTGATTTGCATGATTACTGGTTTTAGTTTCCTGATGCTGCTACAACATGCTGCACAAAGTCATCACATGCCATTCTGATAAAAAAAAAGAATAAAACTATAACTCAAAGCTGAAAATGTACCACTACAAATGGAGGCAATGATCCCTTGAGCACTAGAAAATACTATCTGTTTATGAGTACAAAGAACCTCTAAGTTACATAGAAGAATGAGCTAAATAATGCATGAAGGACTGGAAGTTCCTTAAAATACCTCCCCCTTCCCTCCCACCAAATACATTTCCTCGCTCTGTTAAGTAACAATTGTTGTAAGTCTACCCTTCTTTCTTTCTTTCTTTCTTAACAGTCTTGCTGCCACTCAGCCTTCATCTTTTATTAAGATGCTTGCTGGTGCTGCATTGGTGCAATATCACATAATGACAATGAAAGCTGCCTGAAGACTATCCTACTGCAATCTTCCCCTATTGCAAAGACTAGTCTATCAGAGTTAATATCTGACATAACAGAGGATGGACACATTTCCATTCTGACACCCTATGGAATAATAAAATTAAAGTGGGTATGTGTCCTCTCTCACTAACGCTTATTCTTTCACTTATTGTGCCCACACCCACTTGGTGTTTTTTAGTAAATAACATATTAAGCTGAAGTAAAGGAACTGTGATTGAAGTGTAAGAAGAGTAAATAGAATTTTTGACTTATACCAGTGACAAAATTTACTATTGATAGTATCCAATGATCAAGAAATTTTTGTCTAATATTTTCCACATCTCCTAAGAAAGCTAAGAATAAAACCATATAACTCCTTAGAGGTCTGAAGACTATAACTTTTGTTCATTACTCAGAAAATATGTCTTAGGTGAAGGAGTTGTTTGTTGAGCTTTTAGTGGGTCTAATGTGTTCAAAGAGACATGAGCAGTTGTAGGTTGCTATAAGGTTGTTTATTGCATGAATACATCAGTCATGAAGGCAAAGAGTTCAGGGTGTTAAAGTCTGTGTTAAAGATTTTCTAGTATAGAGTCCGAAGCCGCAGCAGCAGCTGCAAGGCTGCTCTTCAGTATAGAGTCCCAGGTTCTGTGTAGGAACAGTGGCAGCAGCAACAGTTGTTCTCAGGCACAGAGTCCAATGTCTCAGGTAGCAGCAGCAGGGACCACAGCCTTTTTTTCCCCTCTTCCTCTTCCTCTTCCTCTTCCTCTTCCTCTTCCTCTTCCTCTTCCTCTTCCTCTTCCTCTTCCTCTTCCTCTTCCTCTTCCTCTTCCTCTTCCTCTTCCTCTTCTTCTTCTTCTTCTTCTTCTTCATTAAAAACATTATTCTAAAACATTGTTTCTAAACCAATCTGAACTTGATTCCAATGTACAAAAGTAGTACGAAATTAGTATCAAGTATTAATATTATCTGTTTATGCAAATGTACTATCTGTTTTCTTACTTAAAATTTACATGAAATGTCTATCTATTTATGGGGTTAGTTCTGTCTATTTATGCATGTAGTTTTATCTATTTTACATGAATAATTCTATCTGTTCTAGTGGTGAGCTTCCCCTATGTTTATCTTATGTCTAGGGCTAAGTTGCTGAACTTTTAAGTAGGCCTTAGGGCCTTTGCTAGTTAATACAGTTTCTTAAGGCACTTAAAATATATTCCTACTTACTTAAAACCTGAAACTTAAACTTACTTAAAACTATAACTTACACTTCTATTTACTTAAAACTTAAACCTACACTTAATATATCTTAATTTCTCTAAAAGCTTTAATTCAACCCCTGTATTTATTTCCATCTCTGAGGAACTCAGAGAGGCTTGCATTCCAACATTTATTGTTTATTTTTTTCCTCATTTTTTTCCCCCTCTGTGTATACTCCTACCTTACTTCTAAAGGATATATAAAAATAATTTTCTTGAATATGTAAACCATATATTTTAAATTGAGCAGAATTTTGTAGGAGACAACCTTTTACATACTTCAGCACCTGTATTACTCAGTATTTAGAAAGACTTGAAGGATTATGATCCTCAAATCTTTTTTTACCACACTGCATGAGTAGTTTTAATAAAAGCAATGTCTCTTCTCTACAACACTTGCTTCACTCACACATAATTGTCATGGATGAGGTAACAGCCATTGAGGTTAACAAAGTTAATCCAAGTATCTCTAGTTAATGAGTTCAGAGGGAGCTTTTAAGCCCTCAAAGGGAAAAGGAAGATTTCCAGAGATTCTCAGCACTTGCTTGTCATAGCTGTCAGCTTGCCAGAAACTCTGAAAATCTGACCAAGACATCCTAATATTATACAGTACAACACCATCTTACTGATACATGAATGTTACAAGATATCTGGCAAGTCAATCACATATGTTCCTGTAGCACATGTCAGGGCTGCACAGAGCTTGTGCTACAGAGGTGGTTGTATTTCACTAATTTTTTTTTTAGCAGGACTGTGGAGCCCTGCTCAGCAGGAGGGAGGTAATTTTCATGCAGCCATATCAGTGTCATGATTTCTGGTACTGTCTTAGAATTCCAGAATTTGTTCTGGCATTACAATGTGCTTCCACACAACACTAACAGTTAGAATGCTACTAGCCATCATCGAAAAGCCTGGACTCAGGTTTGGAAGAAGAAGATTTCTGAAAATGCTGGTTTTTATCAGCTTTCTGTGATTTGAGGCAGAACCACAGAACCAAAAAATCAGTTGAGTTGAAAGGGACCTATCAGGATCATCAAGTCCAACTCCTGGGCCTGCACAGGGCATCCCAAGAATCACACCATGGACCTGAGAGCACTGTCCAAGCCCTTCTTGACCTCTGCACGAATGAGCACTGTGACGCCTTCCCTGCGGATCCTGTTCCAGTGTCCAAAGCCTCTCTAGGTGAAAAACTTTTTCCTGATGTCCAGCCTAGACTCCCTTGTCACAACTTCAGGCCTTGAGTCCATCACTGGTCACCACAAAGAAGAGATCAGTGTCTGTGTTACAGAACAGGTTATACTTTGTGGGAGTCAAGAAATCCCATTTTCTCTAGCTCAACAGAAAGCACTCTGGGAAAGGTTCAGCTAAGAGCAAGGTACAAAACAGGTCCTGCAACCAGAGGTCGGGCTGTATGGCTGGCACGTGCTTGCCTCTTGCATGAGGCAGGGAGTGGTTGAGGAAGTGCATGGACACCCCTTATCAGAGAGGTGATTTTGTAAAAGGATGCATGAACAGTGATACTGCAGGGGCAGGCAGCAAAATGAGTGCCTTCTTTAGGTTTAGAACATAAAAAGGCTTGTTTTGTTACGATAAATTCTGTGACTAATAAGTCATCTTCCAGCTAATGCTTCCTTGTTTACTTCTATCAGTGATTAATATGTACTAGCTGACATCTTAGTTTCAAGAACAAGGATTGTGTGTAAGAGCAAAGAGTGATATGGGAAGTATGACTTGACATATTTGAGATACTCTCAAGAAGAAAAGATTCATCAGAAGATCCAGAACCATATTAAAAAAAACCCCATAGAAATAATTAGCATTCAAAAACGTGATAAAGATTTATTATTTTCAGGAATATAGTCTGGTCTGTAAGGTTACTGAGCACACATGGTTTGGGGAAAATTCCCCATGAATCTGGCACTACTAAGAAAGCAATGTCAACTTTCTAACCTAACAAATTGTTTGGAGAGTTTATTTCCTGAATTTTGGTGACACTTGTCCCTCCTCCCCTGACAAGGAAGTTGCAGACTGTGATGAGGTCTTATCTCAGTCTCTTCAAGGCTGAACAGACCAAGTAACTTCAGCTGCTCCTCATACGGTTTTCCTCAAGGTCCTTCACCATCCTCGTGTCCTCCTTTGGATGCTGTCCAATAGCTTGGTACTTTTCTGTACTTTGGTGCCCAAAACTGTCCCCAGGACTAGAGGTGAAACCACCTCATTGCAGGTCAGAGCAGGATAATCCCCTCCCTTGCCCAGTTGGTGATGCTGTGCCTGATACACCCCAGCACATGCTTTGTTTTCCTGGCTGCCAGGGCATTGGTGACTCACATTCAACTTGCCTTCAACCAGTTCCTTTCTGTGGCGCTGCTCTCCAGCCTCCCTTTTCCTACTCTCTGCACACAACCAGGGTTGCACCATCCCAGGTGCAGAACTTGGCACTTGCTCTTGTTAAACTCCTTACAGCTGGTGAACATCCATCTCTCTAATTTGTTGAGGTCTCTCTGCAGGGTCTCCCTGCCCCTGAAGAAGTTGACAGCTCCTCCTAGGGTACTATCATCAGCAAACTTAGTATTACTTTGAGTCCCTTGTCCGAGTTGTTAATGAAGATATTGAAGAGAATTTGGAGCCCTGTGAAACCCTACTAGTGACAGGTCACCAATATGATGTCACCCCATTCACTGTAACTCTTAGTGCTCAAACTGTGAGTCAGTTGCTTACTTTCCGTCATGTAACTTAGTTGTCCAGCTGTGAGCTGGACCTTGTGTCCAGAAGGATCCTCTGAGAGACACTATCAAAAACTTTGTGAAGTCAAAAAAAATTACACTAACTGGCTTCCTTTGATCAACTTATCCAGTTGTAGAAGGAAGTCAATTTTAACAAGCAGGACTTTACCCCATGAAGCAGTGCAGAAGATCTTGCAACTTTCAGTTAATCTGTCATGTAAGCAGCATAAAGAAATTATTTCACTTAGGGTGTTTTCAGCACAAAGCAACAATCATCCTCAATGAGCAACAAACTGAACCCAGAACTGCTCTCTTAAACTTGGAGACTTCTTAGCAAGACAAGCTGAGTATGTAAAATTTCAAGGAAATCAAAATACTGTCTTCCTCCTCCATTTAAGCCAATATTTCTTCATTAGGTAGAAAAATTATTTGCTTGGCTACAAATTGCAATCCAACACTAGTCAAAGAGCTATTTTTTTGGTCTGGAGTTTCTTGTGGTTTGGAGTTAGCCAAAACAAACATATTGCTGAAAGAGATTAAAACTGCTGACAAGATAGGTTTTTGTTTTCCTTAGGCATATTAGCTATCCATTGGTGAAAGATTATTTACTTATATAGGTCACGGTATGCTGGAAAAGACAGATTTATACATTCTATTTTTATATGCTCAAGAAGATGTGTTCAAAGTTTTCATGTGCACAGAATGGAGGTGTACTTTATGCTTCTAGACATGTGCTGCTCTCCTCCTTGCAGAACCAGAGAAAAGGGATAGGGAACAAAACAAGAAACTCATCCCTTAAAATGAGGCTTTCAAGATGCCTCTTTTATTGTATAGCGCAAAGGGAGGCAGCTGGGCTTTGGTTAGCTGTCGTAAATAATTCAGTTTCCAGTCAGCTAATCGGTGTTTTTTACTTAAGTAAGCTTGAAGCACAATACCTTTATATATTTATGTGTTTTGGGTCTTGCCAAGGCATTTGGGCTCACTTTGCCAAAGTACTTGGAAAACTGTGAGGAATTCAATGCTTAGATCTAACCAATATGGAATCCAACTATGGAAGCTATGGAATCCAACACTTATTGAGTCTAAAGGAATAAAAATCTTAATTTATGTTTGTGTTCAACATATTTACATTACTGAGAGGCTATGTAAATAGCCTCTCAGTAATGTAAATATGTTGAATATGTAGATACATATGTTGTTCTATTTTTGCACCATAATTTGCAAAAGACACCTTTTCAATACACATTAGTATCTGCAGGTAGAATATATTCTTTTAAGATTAGTAATTTATTAATTTAAACTCTATTTTAGTTTTATTTCCTTAAGGAAACATTTCTTAAGGACACATTTCCTTAAGGAAACTTTTCTTGGAGATTGTTGACTGGGAACTGGTGACTGATCAGCTGGGAATTTCTAAGGATAATCAGCTTATCACTTAGATTTGGCAGTCTAGTATTCTAACTCATAAATAGAAAGTATTTTCATACAAATGCAAAGCTAACTCTTCAGCACAATTTACTACAAGTCATTCACCTTCTTTTAACTGCCTAAATATTTGAAATACTTCCCCATCATAAATTCTCTAGGCTCAAGGTTTTATAGAAAATAATTTTTACACTATAGCATGTCACCATTTAGGTACTGATGCTTGGTGCAGAAAATTAATACTTTTTAATACAGATTGACCTATTAAATGAGAAGCTACTTGTGTTTTGCTGAACAGTACTTTTTGGAATAGTCTAAATACAGAAAATAATAAAGTTCTAAGAAGTTATGTGAACAAAAAATGTTGTGATTTTTGAAAACATTTGAATAAGATTTTCTACAGTCATGTTTCCCTCATTTGTAACCAGAATTCTTCAATTAATTCCAAAGTGATTAATGAGGCCTTTAATTTTTCCTCAGAAAAAAGGGAAGGAATTTAAGGGAATCTAAATTATTTTGTTTTTATTTGAGTTTCAGTGAATAATAAAACAATGTTTTATTTGCTTTATTGTTACTGTATTCAGAAAAGATATCATTACATTGTATGTAGAAAATATATTCTGAGGGAGTAAAATCTAGGTGATTTTACTAAAATCTATGAGATTAAAATCTAGGTGCAGTGAAAGAATTTAAAATTGTGATGAATAGAAAATAAAAGAAGACCTGAGTATGGTATAATTTCAGAAACATGAAAAAAATTTTGTGACCATAATGGGTGTGTTTTCTTTTTCTGTTTTTTTTGGGGGGTTTTGTTTGTTTTGTTGTTGTTGTTGTTGTTGTTTTACTTCTATTGTTCCTAATTTTACTAGTTAAATTCTCTTGTTGATCATATTAATCCTGTATTTCTGATACACATGGAAGATTAATGCAATCCATGAAGTGTGTGTTTTTATTTTGTTCTGTTATAACCTAGCCTGTATATGAAAAGTTAACATAGAAGTAATTTTGTGGATTTTCTGAAGATCATTATGGCATGCTTAGGTCACTGTGTTTCAAAATGTTGGCAGTTCAACCTCCACTAACTCTGATAACATTTCTTGGCTGCCTAAAAAAAGTGGACATTGCACTGACTACAAGTAATAACAATTTCAACAGCAGCAAAATCAGAATCAAGAGCAGCACTAATTATACCTGCACTAGTCCTGAACTCAGAAAAACAAAGATTGTTGAAAAAGGTAATACATAAATTCAAACAAGTGGATCATTTTTGGGTGATTGGATTCTTTTGGATTGCTTTGTTTTGCTAAATTGAAACCCATCAAAGTATGTCCTGCTTGCTTAGAAAGAAAATAAACAAATAGCCCCATCCCAAACACCAGAAGAAACTATCAATATTTATTATTTTGACTCATTAAAAAATGTGGTTCTACTTGCAGTCTTTCTCTGATGGCTGTCCTATTTGTTTTTCCATCCTTGACATCCTCACAGTCAAAAAGAAATGTCTGCTAGTTGTAGATTACCCTGTGAATATTTTACAGCACATACAATAACCAGGCACCAAACTGACACAAAGACAAAGAAAACATACTCTGTATCCACGATCACTGTTTTAAAAAATTCTTTACAAATAACCTGTCTATTATATGCCTTTTTATGTGTTCTCTCATCTGCCTACAGTACACTATATTCTTTGTGCTAAAATATTTCTTTATTCCTTCTTTTATTTTCCCACTTCATTTTGCTCTGTTTTCTCCCAATTCCTCATTATTATTTCCCCTAAATCTTTCTGCCAAGATGAAAGATTGTAAGATGTACACACAATTTAAAAATTAGAGCCAGTGAGGCTGCTTCAAATGCCAAAGTATTCTTCTAGAACAATCAATTTTAAGCTTTGGGAAGAAAGGCTATATATTATTATAAATAGAAACAAATGATATTTTGTCCCACTTTTATCCTTGGGTAATAGAAACCTTGCTGACGCTTAAAAAGGTTTGAAAAATTAATAAAAATACAGTAACCTTATGGTCTTTTCTAGAGTCATTCACTCCAGTCCTGTTTTCTTAAAACGTTGAAATGTATTTACATTAAAACATGACAAATGTGGGCAGATTGATGATATTAGAATTATATAAACTAATGAACATTTAAAATTCAGTTGTGTCACAAGTGAAAGGATGTGTTAGTAAAACCACACAAATAAGGATAAGAATTACGCATGTATTAGCTTCCTGCTTCTTTTTTTCCTGAATGTTTACTTGTTTGTAAATATTCAACAGATTTTTGTATTTATGTCCATAGCGGATAAGTGATATTCCAAGCAGATGATTGTGATTTTAATGCAGGGGGAAAGGAAGAAAAACAGGGAATCCCATGGTCAGGTGAACTCATTTTTGTCTCCCAAAAGAAACAAAAATGTAACACTGTACCATGCAATTTAGCAATTGAATGTTTTCCAATGTTTTCTTTTGACTTAAAAAATAGACCCATTTTGAAAAGTTACAAAAATATCACACTTCCACTCTGCAAGATGCACAATACCTCAGTGTTTCTGATCTAGCACTTGGCATGTGATCAGAGAGTGGAAAGGACAAAAGCCTTTCAGCTCAATAATGACTAATCTGTACAGTGTTGCAATCCTTACAATGTCTGTGCTGTTGACACTTCGTAGAATTTTGTGTAATGGATCCATACATGTCCCAGCTCTCACGTGGATTTCCACAGCTTGTGTCTCTCTCCCACTCTATGATTCACCAAAGCCTGCTCATGGCAAGAATGACTCTCTTGGCTGCTGTGCGATGTTGCTGACAAACAGCAAAGGTCTCATCTTCATTCTCAGAAATGGCTGAGAAACAAATTCTCATAACAGTACGTTATTTGCTCTTCTGTCCATAGGTCACAGGCTACACATATACAAGCATAATTTGAAAGGTACTCCACGAAGTTATCTGACACATGTCTGACAAAGACAGAAATTTAAAAGATGTTCAAATGGCTGCTCAAATCTTCCATGAGTCTGACTTTTACTTGAATGGAGAGGAGCAGGTTTAGCTTGTAACTTACACCCTTTACTCACATGGAAGTCTCCCCAGACTATCAACTCCATCACCAGTCATATCTTTGTTTAGGCTCATGCAGTCTTACCTCCTCCACTTCTATAATGTGTGTTTTGATTCCCTTCATCATAGACAACACATCTTTGTGTCACCAAGAATGTAGTTGAGTTCTTTGGGTGTAAAAATGTGTGACTTTTTAAGACAACATTGATAATCTGTAACTAGAATTTTACCTTTCTTGACTGCTTGCTTTCAGCACAAAATTGGGACTTTGTTTTAACCCTGAAGTGTCTCCGTCTCTCTGGGTGCCTCCCAGTGAACCCCGGCCAGCCCTGGGTCGGCAAACAACGGGGGGGCAGTGGGGGGACACTCTCTGGTGCCCCAAGGGTACTGAGGGCAGCTAGGCTAGTCAACTTTGCATCAGAAGAGACACTGGAGACATCTGTAGAGGATAAAAGGCCGAATCTCAGCAGGGGGCCAGTCCAAGGTTTATTCGGAGCTCCTGAGAGGGCCTCACACCTCTGTGGGCGCCTTGCTCAGAGCGAAACAAAGAAATCTCAAGGCTGCATTTAAAAGGGGGGAGGAAACCGAGGGTAGATACATTTGCTGACCAATAAAGACCCTCCAGGGATGAAACCTTAGGGATGGATATTTGGGATAGTGTATAAAATAATACTTAGGGGGCTGACCCCTGGCCTCGGACTAATCACTGGACGACTTTGACTGAAAGTTCTAGATAGAGGGGATGGGATGCTGAGTGACTGACAGAGAGCCAGGGTGGGGATTTGGGGGATGATCTCAACACAGGAGAATGATTACACAGGTAGAGGAAGGGGGTACAAAATGGGGTACATCATTTGGGGAAAATAAGGGGATACAAAATCAAAACTATTACAAAGTATAAAAGCACACCACAACATCTCCCTCTTTTGGTTTGAATAAAAAGGGAGAGGCACCTTAAGTCTAAAAATTCAAAATTCAGCTTGGACTGATCTCAAGCATTGGCAAATGAAGGTTGCATTGTAAAAGTTTCTGCTTCTTTCTCAGGAGCAGAGGGAACACTCACTCGATTGATCTCTAAAGGAGAAGCAGCTTTGAATATCAATTTGGTTACGATGTTCTTGATGATCCCAAAGCTGATCAAAACAACAAAAAAAACCCAAGCAAAACTAAAAGCACAGACTTTAGTATGGATTTGACCCAGCCAGAGAGTCCCCATCCTTGGAAAAGTCCATCTATCCAGTCTGCTGTTTCCTGCTTGATGTCATGGACCATCTCTTGCATCTTTCTGATGGTTTTGTGGACGTCCTCAGCCTTGGATGACAGGTTCAGGCAGAAGAGACCCTCAAACTCCTCACACCAATGATTATGTAGTAGGAGAAGAAAATCAATTGCAGCGCGATTTTGTAGGGTGGCCTGCTTTGTTTTTTTCCTCGTCTGAGAGGTCAGAAAGCGCAGATGATGTAATGTTGGCCTGCTTAGCAACCCAACACTCTAGGTGCAATAATTCACCTAGAGTCTTGGCTGCAGACACCCGTGGCAAAAACATGGTGATTGCAACCCCTTTTGGTTTGGACCAATGAATCACAATTTGGATCTAAATCTCTTAAGTCTCTCTTTTTGCGGGCCGAATTGTGGGTGTTGGTTTTGGTTCACCAATCCACAATTTGGGTCTTGTTGGGTGTAAACAAGCTCAGCTTGCCAAGGGTACATGGACCTCCAGTTAGACGAAAGGGGATACCTGCCCACGCTCTGTCACCACAAATGAGAAAAAACCCTTTAGGGAGAACACGGGGCTTATTATCGGGGGTGGATGGCATTTCCACCTGGGCAACTTTCTTACACCAATTTTTTGCTGTGTAGTTTTGTTTAAACTGTTTGATTTCCTGATACAAATTTACCTGGTTCCTTGACACAAACATAAACTGAACACAAGAGAATGTTCTTGCAGAACCGAGGAGCTCAAATTCTTGGGGTTCTTTTTCTGCTATTGTCAGTCTGCGAACTAATTTTGCCCAAGGGACTAACAGATTATATACTGGAAAAGGGGGAGTTCTTGGTGGGGTCTCATTATATAAAGAGGAGGTTGTGATTGCTGGCGGTAACTCAGAGGATTTAGAGGGAATCCCCACAAGGCAGGTAGACATCGGGTCAGACACGGGGGAGGTGGACAGGCAAACGTGATCTCGGTTGAGGGCTTTGGCAAGAGTGGTCCATACGTTTGCCTGAGGCTGAGAAATGATCCACATTTGACTCGGATGGATGGCTGACAACAGAAGCAGCAGAAGGACAGGGCTCGTTCTGATGATACAGGGGCTGAGTTCAAATCAAAGGTAAACACTGAAAGACTGAAGACAAAAAATATTAGGAATAAGGTTCAAATAATAGCAACTTAACCTTTAAACAGTCAGACAACGCTTCCTCCTCCAGCAGGCATTGGCTACCTGTGCTGTGGGTTTGTTTTTTGACACTCTCGGAATGAATGGCCTTACCCATTTTAAGGGGATCCATCTCAAGCCTGAGGGAGTGGATATGCATGCATATCCCCTACCCCAGGTCACAAGCTCATGGGGCACCTCTTTTTTCCAAGTCTCAGGGTCTTTAACAAGAACGGGTGGCAGGGCTTTCAGGTTGTACTGACTGTTCTCTTTAAAGTGCCTCATAATAAAACAAGTATAAAGCATTCTTCCAGAATGCTTTTCTATTCCTCCTTATTTTTAATTACCTAAAACTGCTTAGTATGAATAGTACTTATCATCAATAATTTAACTACTAATGGTCTCTAGTAATTTGTATATGACTGCTGCATGTCTGTCTTGGTTTAAAAAGACAGGTGTTTGCTAAGGAAGGCAGGAGCCTCCCCAGAAAGGGAAACTGTAAAACCCCTCCTTCTGAATTGTTATCATTTTGAAATTAAGGGGGGCTCTCAGGCAAAGATATGGGAGCAGGAACAACAGGAATTCTTTATTAGGGAAGAAAATAAAAATAAAATAGAAAATACAGTGATACAAAACAACACTGACAGAGTCAGAATACAACCTGACATCCTGTGGGTCAGGGTGTTGGTAGCAGTCTAATTGAAATGGTGGCTGCAGCCCTCATGGAGTGACAGATGTTGTTCTGTTGAAGCAGTGATTCTGTAAAGGGTGTAGTCTTCCTCTGGAGATCCAGTGGTGGTGTAGATGGGCCTGGTCTTCCTCTGGGAATACAGTGGAAAAGGCTGTCCCAGTGTCCCAAAATCTCAGATTATATCCAGTTAGGAAGGCTTGGCTTCTCCCCCTGGGTGGATCTTCTTGCAATGGGATGACGTAGTTTTATCAGTCATGAAAGTAATACTCAATGGCCCATTAATAGAAGATATCTCCCCAGAGGGAGGACTGGTTTGTGGAAGGGATAAAGAAAACTGCCCAATTAACAGAAGATAACTGCCCCAACTCTAACAGATGGCAAATAGAATACACACATTGCCTTGCAATCTAGGACAATGTCTTTTAAAATAATCCCACTTTCTGACAGGAGGGGAAATGTGAAGTCCCTCCAACAGTATTGATTTATACATTTGATAATTTTGAATTTGTATTTCCATGGCAAGCATAGCTATCTTCTTTTGACTTTTTAAACTTCTAGAAGAATGTGTCTCATTGGAATGATTGCTTTTCTGATTTACATTTGTAGTGCTGCTATATTTGCAATTGTGTACGTGGCATTGACTGTAGTAAAAACAAGAGCCTATTGGCCTAGATAACATGAAAATATAGAAGCAAAACATAGAAGACAATAAGCACCCACTTGATGGGGTAGAGAAAGTGGAACAGTAGAAGACTGATGTACAAATGTGTCATTACCTAGGTGAAAGGCTTGGAGAATGGTCTTTGTAGAAATATTATAGATGGGTATAACTCAGAGGAGAGTACATTTGTCAAGGACATTTGGTTTGCATGACATGGTTTTGGTACTGAGAGAGGGGACAGCGAGGGTGTCTTCTATGAGAAGATGCCAGAAGTTTCTTCCATGTTCAATAGATTCACCTCCATCTATCTCCAAGATGGACATGCCACTGACTGAAACTGAGCCAACCAGTTACATTGATAGCTACTCTGAGATAGCAGTTGGGAGACAAAAGTGAGAGAGGAGTGAGAATGAGAGAGGAACACATCTGGAGACATCCAGGTCAGTCAGTTGGGAGGGGGAGGAGGTGTTCACGTACCAGAGCAGAGATTTCCCTGCAGCCTGTGGTGAGTACCAGGGTGAGGCAGCTGTGCCTCTGCACCTCATCAAGTTCCACAGTGTAAGACCCTGCTAATAAGAGAAAGGCTTCAAAAAGTGCTTTGTCATTATGTCTGCTTATCATAATCACTCTTGAACATCTGAAACTATGTGCAAGATGGGCTTAGCTAGCCCATCTTGAGGCCCATAGAAAAGAGGGCAAAACAGGTGCAAAATGTGTAGCAGAAAGAAGGGGGCAGAATACACCCACCCCACCCCCCCACCATTGTCTGCTGTGAGATATCCTGAGGCTTCCAGGAGCCAACACCACCCACTTACTTGGAGAGAACTCCCTAGTTCTGCACCCCTGGGTTGAAGTCACAAGTAAGTTATGAAACCCCTACACTGCTGCTTCATGGTGAGAGCACTGCAGGGGGACCAAGGTTCAACCACAGCAACCAGGCTTCGTGCCTACGTCTTGGAGGACTGGCCGCCACATCCTAGCCAAACTGCCCCAGAGATCGGAGAAGGCAGATAAGATGCTTTAAACCACAGGGAAAAAAATAAAAAGATAAAAACTTCTCTGATCCCCACACTGTCTCAGCAGCAATAAAGGCAGCACAGTGTGGTGGTGATCTATCCTATGCTTTTTTTCTTTTTCAAGTAACCTTAGGTTTTTATAACTTTTCTCTATTTTTCTTTTCCTTTCTCTTTGCCTCTCTTACTGTTAAAGAAAAAAAACTGTAAATTTTGTGGCATCAGCTTTTAATCTTGGCTGGTTTAGCCTCCTTTTTTGGGAATATTTTGAACCTTCAAAGTTCTTTCCATTTCCTATACATAGACTTAGTTTTCTGTGCTCTTTTGGGTTTAAACTGGTTCATAATAAGCAGATACCCACACCAGAAACAGTGGATGACCAAAGCATAATCCTCCAGCCCACAAGAACAGGCTGCTGACTTGTAGCCTCATGGAGAGAGAAGCCCACATTGGAAGAGGTTTTCTGGCAGGACTTGTGACCCATAGAGGGGTCTTATGTAGGATCTATCCTTTCCTGGCACCTTGTGGAAGAAACTGTGGCTAGAGCAATTTTTGAAAAAATAGATGAAAGATTGTCCTATCTAGGTGGGACCCTGTGCTCTAGCAGGCAGAGAACATGAGAAGTAAGGAGCAGCAGAGAAAATATGGGGCGAACTGATCTCAATCACCATTTCTGGCACCTCCTGCGCCACTTAGAGGGGAGGGGATATAGAAAACTGGATGTAAAATTCAGTACAGGAAGAAGGGAGTGGTGGGGGAAAGGTGTTCCAAGATGTATTTTTACTTGTTATCCTGTTCTGGTGTTTATTTTGCAATAAGTGATATTCATTTCCCTGAGCTGAGTCTGTTTTGTCTGCAGTGGTAGTTGGTTGTCAAGTGACCTCTCCCTGTCCTTATCTTGATCCATGAGATCATATTTTCATCATAGGTCCAGTTGAGGGTGATAGCACAGCTTGGCTGACCACCTTGCATTCAACAAGGTTCAACCCACACACAAGTAAGGGAGCAGAATTAGTTGGGGCAGGATTAGTTTGTACTCTGAAGATCTGAAGTCATTGTGGCCTGTGAACATTTTGTGGCTCATAAGCCTTGTATTTGGTCACAAAATACTTTTGTACTTGTTGCAGCACAATACTCCTACAATGATGTAATACGAGCATCTCTGTGGAGAGAGATAAGATAGAATCACATTCCAGGCTGTGGGATGCACCTGCAGAGTGCCATGGCAGCACAGTGAGGCTTGTCTATGCCTGACCTTGGGTGGAGGAGATGCAATATGGCAGATGCCCTGCACAGAGAGGAGCCTACTGAAAGCTGCCAGATACCTGAACAATGCATGATCACCCCATATAAAGACATTAAGCAAGCGTGTTGCTGACATGGCAATGTGTGATAGGTCACTTAGCAACAAATACCATATAAGAAAATACTGTGTCTTGAAGAACTGTATAAAACAAACTCATTTGTCTGAATAAATGTCTCAGTATCCCTGTTAGTTTGAGTCCATGCCCTGGTTGTCGTATATATCAACATAGAAATTAATTTTGTGATGTGGCTTCCCTGTCTGACACCTCTGCTACTCAACTGCTCCTTCAGAAAACAGATGAGTTCTGTTGATTTTTCTCTGGACAATCAGGACCTGAGAAACCCTAATTAGTACTTATTCAGGTTTTAATTTCTTCTATGCATTGAAGACATTTTCAGAAACAATAAGACTCAAAGGATTTTATTCAGCCAAATGAAAAGTGTATGTTATTGCAGGTCTATTAATCAGAGACAGACTGTCACTATGAAAAAAAAAAAGCTTTTACTCTTCTCCCTTTCTCTCCCAGAGCAGCACCTTGAAACCAACTATCTGTGATGTTGCATGTTATTTTGTGCTACAAGTTTAGAAATTCAACTCTGTTTTCTGGTACTGTTCTTATTTTTTATTTTCTCAGTTAATAGTTTTTCACTGTCTTAGTGTGTTGTGATACAATAGATATTGCTTAACTCTTGAAGTAGAGCTCTTTGCTTATCTACTGTGTAGTGGAAAAAAGAAGCCTATTTCACAGTTTGTAGAGACTGAAACCAGTATGTACATTTGTTTTCATATAGCCCATTTGACTGTAGACATATCCAATATAATCATCCAAAAAAAAAAAAAGAAAAAAAAAATCAGCAATTTGTCATGGATGCTTGCTCCCATATTTTCTATAGTGAATAGTCTCACTTTCTGATTTACTAAGTCAACTTTCAGACCACAACACAAAATAAATATGAAATGTAAGAGGTAATAGGAAATGATGGCATTTTCTGTTTGATGACAGCCAAACATAACTTCATTAATGAAATTCAATCTTTTCTCTCCTTAGGCTTAAACGCCTCAAATTCCAAAACTATATAAAAAAGGAGAGATGTTTTGTATGTATGAACTGTGTCAGCAAAATATACATAGTGGATGTGCCTCTAATATGACCAACCTTCAGAACAGAAGGGATTAAAAAAAAAAATAGTTAAAATCATGTTCCTCTTAATTCCAGTGCCATAGCTCCCACTGATTTCATTAGGGCCACAATGGCCTCTTGTGTCCTAAAAAAGTCTTTGCATAATATTCTCAATACTATATACTTGACTTTTAAAGAGATTCAGACATTTTTGGTCTGTGAAGGAGTTCTGCTTAAAAGTATAGATCATAGTCATCTACAAGTCTTCACAGTTAATATCTCTGTTTTGAGGAACTAGTTTAACATTAACTAGATCCTTATAATTGTGCCTATTTAGGTACTCTGGGCCAGACCACAATTAACTTTTTCTGTAGGTGTAAACTGCTCAGTTATTGCTAGTTTGTGATTTGCTAGCAATTTACTCATATACTAGTGCTTTATACATCACCTCATGTCTCCTACCATCAGGAACAGTTCATTGCCAAATGATTACTGAAACTCTAAATAATACATTGCCATTAACTGCTGTTTTCCTTATGTAAAAAAATAACTTTAGCGCAAATCTTATTATTTGGTTTACTGACAGTTTAAAGCAATGAAATCACTGAGCTAGAAAATTCTGTGTATTTTGTCCTTTTTTTTTTTTTTTTTTTGTAATCATAAATGGCATTAATCTTTTTTTAACTTTAGAATGGAGCAATATTGGCTTGGAGTAAGGCCCTACATTTTTCTTGGGAAGGTTCATCCAGGCAGTAGGTAGATCACATGTCCTGGAAAAACTGATTTTCAGAGATATCCCTGAATACTGAAGTTGCTGTCTATGTAAGACTGATTTCATTTGTCTTTTTTTTTTTTCCCAGCTGTGTCTTGGATGATTGAATATCTTTTCAAGACTATGAAACTCTACTGATTATTTACTGCATATATGCATTTCTATCATGACTCAACCAGGAAATGAATAGACATAGTCAATCATAAACATTTTAGCTCTGATATATGGAAACAAGATATAAACCCCCATTATTTTAGCCAAATCATGAGCTGAAGCCTCTAGCTGTCATCACAGTGAACATACAGAAAAACTCTTATCTTAAAAAATGTGGCTACTCTGCAGACTGAAAGACAACAAAACGGACACTGGAAAAGTGTCCAATTCTACTGCTCAGGTATTTATACACTTTTTTGCAAATATTGATTCCATTATAAAAATGTGACTCATTCTGGATGGTTACAGAAATAAGCTCTAATTTCTGTTAATATTTTATAGTGAAAAGACAAAATTTTGGAAGATGTAATCTTTTACTATACTTTCTTTGATAGGAAATTATGCAAACCCTTAAAAAGTTTAATATATTAATAAATCTTACAGCAAACAATTATTACCAATTAAATCAGTTACAAAATTTCAGTTACTCTTCTTGTAGTACAAAACCATTGTTGTATAGAAAAAAGTGTATGTAATCATATCTGTTAAAAGCTACAGAAGTATCTCCTCTGAAAATATTCAGCTGTTTTCAAAATATTTTTCAACCATCCAAAATTACTTTTGGCAGTTACTTTTTGTCTTACAAACAAGAACTACTATGTTTGTATTGTGTGGGACAACTAATTAGAAGACAGAAAAACCATGCGTCTATCCCTGATCCTTGTCCTCCTGTTACTGTGTTGCCTAACTGAGGAAAAAGAAGCAAAATTAATTTACTGTATTTTACCAAAGTAGAGAAATTCTCAACATTTACAGAACTGATGTAGTCAGATGCTGTGCCATTCTCATTTTCAGTTCTGGCTAAAGCTGCAAAACTTGGGTAGCATGTGCTGCTCTTGGGCTTTTACAAACTGAGAAAGGATTCTCAGGAAGCTGCTCCAAGTTGGCAGAGTTGAAACACCACCTGTGCTCTTTTAAATGTTGCTAGTATATGTGCATGATTTGACCCAGTCAGAAAGCTACAATTTGATCCTTTATATACTCCATTTCTCAGAGGAGAGTGGAAACAGCGTATAACTTGTGTGAGTTCAATGAACTAAAAAAATGCTTAGCATAGTAGAAGTCACACATCAATGTACTTTAGACTCAAGGGTGTTCTTGTGTGCCCTTTATTGAACAGCTGAAGACAATGAACAAACTCATGGCTAATCATGATTAGCCATGAACAATATACTATGAGGGCATAAAATGGGAAAGAAAATAACAAGAAAAAAAACCAACCAACCAAAAAAAAAAAAACCCAAACAAACAAACAAAAACCCCAACAAACCCAAAAAAAAAAAAAAAAACCCAAAACAAAAAAACCCCACAAAAACAAAAAAACCCAACCAACCAAACAGAAAAATGCCAAAAAAACCAAACCAAGCAAACAAAAAACCAACACAAAAAGCCCTCAAACAAACGACAATCCCAAATAAACAAACAAACAAAAAAATAAATCAAAAAAGCCCAACAAATCCCCCCCACACCACTTTATTTCAATGAATAATTTGTCTAGCTCAGCTGCTAATTTCTTTACAATTTTTGAATCTGTTTCCCTGTTACACCAATATAACCATATTATTTTGCCTTTGACCTTTTACTTCATGTCTTACAACATGACTCCTGAGACAATGTCTTCCAGCCAGTAACTTCCTGGGATCAACCAGAATTCATTGTCACCTTGCATTTGGCTAGACAGCAACATTAGCAAATACATGAAATCACTAACGTAAAACAAATGATTGTTCTCTTCTTACATGGCTTTTCTCCAGCAAACTTGTAGCATGGGCAAATGGAACTGAACCATAAGCACAATCTCTGTAGTGTCTTTGGTTATTGCATGCATATGAAATAGAGGGGAATAACTCCTAGATGCACCTGAACTTCCTGATATCGATTTGAACTTCCTGGCCTAAATTTTTATTGTTTTTACTCTGTGGACTTGAAACTCAGTGATAATCTCTAGTGTAAATTTTATTATATAAAAATTAGTGCTAATTATATAGCTACCCTAAGGTGGTGCATAAAAGAAGTTTGGAAAATTGCATTTGTAGACTAAAAAAAACATTGCTGTGGTGGTGATTATGCTCTATCATCAAAATTATATGTGCAATACGTCCTCTGAACTACCTAAAGCATTACATCTGAAAGGACCTGTCAGAATGTGGCACTTCGAGCACCACAGATTGCCACAAATAAATTAATGTTTAAAAGGTAGCTGAGGTAATCAAGAGTGAAATGACTGCTAATCTTAAAATAAACTGCTCCTCACTTCATAATTAATAAAACTGAAATATGCCAGATAGTGGTAAAGATGAACAGGAAAAACATAGATTAATATCTGCTATTGTCACAGATACTGTACACTATGAATATAGTGTCATTTAAGCTGATTAGATAAGTATTCTCATAGGCAACACCTTGAACTTGCTTTATATACCTTTGTGCTTTCTGCTACAGTTCTTTAAATATTAAGATTGAGAATGACAAAATTATTTTGCCTTCAAATTATTTACTTAATGCAAGAGAAAAGTTTCAGCAGACAGCACACATATCAGTGTCAGTTTCTTTATTTGAAGTAGTGGAAATGCTGGGCCTCGGTCCCTGAGAAAATTGCTTCATCTCAATGTGAACTGTACTTGTGATTTTCTTATGTTTTATTCTAATACAAAGTCACAGCATGCCACTGCTATGTAATATTCATTCTTATTAACCTTGAGCTGAATTCTTTTTCCAAAAATGGTTGTCAGGATGAGATTTCTGAGGATTATCTTCACACCTGTGAAAAAGTCCCTTGACAGTTTCAGTTTACCTTGCTTAATAGTATCAAAAAATATGGTAAATTCTTCCTAGAAATAAAAGTATGAAAGATTGTACTGTCTAACTTCTAATGCAATAAAATTGTGGGATAAATGAAGAGGAAGAGAAGTTTCCTCATCACATTGGATTATGCATTACGTTCAGCTCTTATTCATCTAGAATTAGAATAACAAACAGTCTGCACATACTTATCAAATAAGATTTGTGAAGAGTGAAAAGAGGATTGAAGGAAGATCTCAGGTAACTGATTCCACTATGAATTGCCTAGACTTTGTCCATCATCTCATGAGAAAGAATAGATGTATGGTAGAAGCATTTCAGAAAGTACAGTTTCTTGGTATAAGTATTTTCTTTTGTATTCATTGTTGCTTTTCACCTTGAACAAATGGAAGCAAATGGAATTCTCAGTTCTGTGTTTTCCCCTTTTATTTCAGGGAACAGTGCTGGTCTGTCTTCCTACATAGATATATGCAGTGCAATGCCTTCTTGTAATCTAGAGTAACATAATTTTGGCTCTTGAGGGTCTATTAGATAAGACAAGTTCAATGAACCATCTGTGCTGATATACTTTATGCCATAAGGTCAAACTGGTACCTGTTTTTTTTGGTGCTTATGTACAATACAGGACAGGAGAAGAAAGGGAGTGGGCTGTGAAGGAGTGTAATAAAACCTTCAGAATACATATGCTCATAACAAATTTCCATACCTCAAATTATAGTATTTGGTCTAGAGTTACAATTACATGGATGCAAAGGATATGAAATTAAATTTACGTGTTCAGATAACAATAATAATACCTAGCATTTTTGTATCTTTCCTTCATCAAGAACTGTTTACATCTGTTGCAAAAAGTTCAGCACCACTGTTTCATTTACTAGCTATATAAACTGAAAGACATAGAAAGTCCCTTGACAGGTCAGAAGAAGAGCCAGAAACAAGATACCTGTCCTGTAATCTATTTGCTAGGTCTTGTGAGATTCACTTGTATGACCCACATTCTTTTTCTAGTAGTAACTTTGACACTAACAACCATAAAGCCAGCCAACCAACCAAACAAATGAGCAAACAAAATAAAATAAATAAAAGCCCAAGCAAAACCAAATATACCAACCAATAAAAACCCAACGACAAAAAAACCCAAAAAAACCCAAAAAACCCCAAACAAACAAAACAAAACAAACAAAAAAACAAACAAACAAACAAACAAACCAACAAAAAAAACCCCAAAACAAAACAAAAAAATCCCTCCCACTATGAGTTATTGCAGTGGTCTTATTTCACATGGCATAGTTGCATAGTTGCACTGTGAAATTCTGTTTACTAACTTATAATTAGCAGATAAAATGTCTTAAATATTTGGAATTATATGTCATTGCCAAATAAAAAGTAGGTGTTCAATGGTAGTTTCTACTTTAAAATGCATATTCTATGCTTTTACCTTCTGTAACAAGACCAGACAAAAAACACTCCTCTGTGATGTTTGGGTTCTGAAACTGTTGTTTCTCTTGTTAGAGAGCACAAGATGCACTGTATCTGAATTCTTAGAGCTCTATTGCATCATCACTACAGCAGGGACTTAAATCACACCTACATGGAAGGTGAACTCATAAGGGATATTTTTTCCAGTAATGTGAAGTATAACACATTCCAGGTGCCACATTAAGACAGCATTGTATCGTAGACAGTGCTATAGACTTTTACACTGCTGAATAGCTGATACACTCCAATGACTCCACCTATTCCATTGCTGGCATAGACCGCAGTGTCCTTCCTTACCACTGGTCTGAAAGATGTGCAATAACCAATTATGGCTTTCTTTGAGGCCCATCTGTTCTACCACCTGGTACAATGAAAAGTCTATGTATATGAAAAAATAAATATTTATATTTATATTTATGAAAAATAACATTACTTTAAGTGTGGTATTCATCCTGTTGTCAAAAAGGTACCAAATAACTTAATTTTTGTAACGGAATTTTCTGTGTTTATTTTCCAATCTAAGATAGCAAATGACAAGAACAAAAAACGTACTTCATGCTGGTTAATGTCACCATTCCCAATTTTTCTTTTAACATTTTTTTCTCTGTCAATATGAGGAAATGTACAGTGGAAAATTAGGTATTAGATATTTGAAACAAGACCCTCAGGTATTCTTACTTGTCTAACTGTTTTTTGTTTATCAAAAAGTAATATTTGTCAACTTTTGATTGTTACACCTTTATTTTTATAGTTATTAATTTATTTATTTAGGGTTTCTCAACAGTTGTCAGTAAATTTATAACTATTAAATTTTTTCATGAGCTTATATAGACACTCTGAAGTGACTTTAACATTACATGGCAAAACTGCTGTCTCCAAATTATTAGCACCCACAGAGCCACCAGCACTTGTGGAACTGTTCCTCAGTATTGGCAGATGTCAGTGAATTTGGCTGCCTAGTCTGAGAATGGAGAATATGACTGGGCCTGTAATGGCTGTTAGATTCTGGTTATGTTCTCCAGGCAATAGGTGACACTTAGTGAGTGCTTATTGAAAGATGAATTTTGTCTTTTCCATCTCGTTGATAGTTTTCCACACTGAAGCATGCATTAACAAAATTAAAAGAAAACCAAAAATTGTAGTCATTAATCTCTGGAAAAATCTTGACCTGCTTCAAAGGCTGAGTACAGTAGGGTCGGCATGGGAAGATTTTTTTCCAAAATGTTTTTACCTCTTGGCTGAAATCTTTTCTGTTGTCAGATTTTCACCAATTATTTTTTCCCTTTCTCTATGAAGAAAAACAAACTTTTGGATGGAAATTTAATTTTACAAAAATCCTTTTAAAAGTAGCATCAACATATAATTTTTGGCTAGCCCTGTATGGAGCACTATAGCAAAATAATACAACCTTAACAAGAGATTGGTATATTTCACAACTTGCTAAGTGATAGGTGACTATTATGAATCAAACAACATTTTCATTGAGTTTTACTTTGCCTAAATAAATTTTCTCCTGTTTTACAGTATAAGCTGTCTTGTACTGAGCATTAATCTAGTTATAAATAATAAACCCAGCCTGGTTCATAAACCAGCCCCATGGCTGACTGACAGAAGCTTCACCCAATAACATTCTTCCCAAGGAAGAATGCTCCAGGACCGGGGGGGGCATGAAGATCAGACCAATGAGCTGTCTAGACCCAGGAGTTTTTAATTGCCTATTAAAAAGTAAGCTCTGAACAATAAAATATGCTGTTTGCTAATGACCAATGGAGGTTTGTTGGTTGTATCTGTCTTCAATGCTTGACCACTGCAGTAACATTCTCCTTACTACTTGTCTGCCTAGCATTAATTTAAACCTGTCAAAATGACAGTTCCTGCTACTCAAGGATCCTAGAAAAAAGCCTACATTAATTGATTAAAACAACCCTTGCAATTAATGTGTTTTTCAAAAAGAATGTGGAAAAATCTTCAAATTACTGGGGGAAAATGGGACCAATTTGGAGATCAACTCCTAACCTTAACAATAATAAGCTGTGGAGATCAGAGTATGCATTTGCACACAGTGTTTGCACCTATGCTTCTGCAGTGTGTACTACCAAAAAACACATCTGTTTAAACAACTTTAGTTACACCTTGAAAAGTGTTCTGGGGAGGCAAAAAGAAAGGATTTTTTTAATTTCAATTTGGCTTATTGAGGAGAGGTGGAAACTCCATAGATCTTTGTAAAATATAGAAACTACCTTCATTTTTTTGGGATCTCGGGAGAAATACAGTTTGTGCCTCTTACATTTCCTCCCAGGTTCTTCTGTGTCACCAGTGAAAACTTAGTTAAATATTCTACTGCAGTTTACCTAGTGAATTGATTTTTTACTTAAAATATATGTAAATTATGTAGCTTAATAATGGTGCGAAGGTAAGGGAAGCAAAGCAGTGGTTGACAGCTGCAATCACAGGTAATGAGTGCACTGGTATTTCCAGTACATCTTTAACATAAGCAAAGTTCATATTGTAAAGGTAAAGGAACCCCCTGCTGATAGTAAACCTGAAGAAATTGAAGACCTGACACTGTACCTGACACTAGGTGATATTCTCCTGGTGATTGCAGCAGTGCTTTAAAGGACTGAGTTATTCTAAGTGGTAATACTGGAGTGATTTTTGCCTTGTGAAAGTTGCAGTGCAGTGCAGATGACTCAGCCTTTATGGTGATATGGTAAGAGTATTGATCTATTTCCTGCATTCAGGATTAGTATTTATGCATTTTTTCCTGGTTTTGCTAGCCCCCTCTTTTTTGGTCACCCTTAGAATTACAATGAATGGTACAGGCAAGTTCTCCTTTGCATAGCAGTAGCACTCTTAGCCACACATCAACAGAATGTAAAAAACTTATTTGGACAGACAACCTACAGAACTGAGACAGTGTTCAGTTGAGGCCAGTGCATGTGCATACGTCTTTTATGTCTGTGATAAGCAAGTGACAGACTTTTTTGTTTGTTTGTTTGTTTGCTGTGCATGTCAAAACTACTCTTCTACTTTGTTTAAAAAGTTCTGGTATGTACCAGAGCAATCAAATATTTCCTAGAATGATCCTTACAAGAAAAATATTGTTGTTTTCTTTTGGCAAAATCAGAAGGATTTTTCTTCACAAAATTATGAAATTCTAAGTAATTCTTTAGAGTTACTGTAGGTACATTCCAGAATTTTCTTGAAATTATTTCTTAAGCATTTTTCTTAATACCTAGTCTTTTCTTTGATGTTTGTGAGAAACCATTTGTTTGGGCCCCTTGAGTATTAAATACTGACAATTCCAGAGATTTATGAATTTACCATTCCATCAGCCCTTTCAAATAAGATAACATGTCTGTTTATAAAATAAATTAACATAGGTTAAAGACCTAATCTATGGCACTATTTTCTTATTTCTTTCACATATATAAGGCCCCGTGGAATTGTATGAATTACTTGCATGAGATCTCACAATTAATATGCATGTTTAAGATTGGTCTCCCTCCTACTCACTATGCTTTATGGTAAACCAACACTGGACTTTATTTGGCTACTATGGAAACTCAGTGTGTTTTGAAGTCTATGTTGTTTGTTTTTCAATAGAGACATTTATATTACCCCCATTAAAACCAAGATCACAAATGAATCTTTTCTTCTTTCAAAACATACCCTTGAAATGTACTTTGTGAAGGCATTTCGGTTTACTGCTTTGAGTGTCACAGTGATCAAACACTGTTATCTCCTATAAAAGCAGGTGGGAAGAAGAAGAGCTTAATTCAGTGCTGTGATTTCTATCAATTAGAGAGAGTAGTGAAAGCAAAGAAGGAAACACTAATAAAGCAGATTTTTGTTGTAGTACTCTGAATGCTTCCTAACAAAAAGGACCTCTTAAATTTATTAGAACATTAATCTGCTTTGAGGTCATTGAAAATGCAAAAATATATCAAAGTCTACATGGCAAAATCTGGACATTTTAAATTCAGCAATACTTTAATACAATTTAAAGGAAAGTGAGGAGCAAGTTACTAGAAAAAAAAAAAGAATATTCTCACTCCACAATTTCCTGTAAATTGAGGTCCTACTGCCTTTTCTAGTTCTAAAGTTGAAGTCTGAAACCTTGCAGAGGGATAATAAATATAATGGACATGTCCTGTTAATTGGTACACAGTAGGAGGCTGACCTAGATTGCTTCTTTTTGGAATTAAATTTCCAGGAGGATAGAAAGAAACTATATTAAACAAAGCCTTTTCCAATTTACATCAGTGAAAGAGAGAAGGGTACACTTCATTACCAGTGTTATATGAGTCCACATTTCGCTCATATAGTCCTTCTTAAAAGGTAGTTCGGGGGATATGAATAAATATTTTTTCAAACTCACTGACCTTTAGTGCTCATAGAAGCTTTTCCAGACAAGTTTGCCCAGGCAACACCTGTTGTTATTAGGGTGTCCCATGTGTGTAGAGAGAGAATTGTGCCAATTTCTATGTTTTGTGGTGATTTTCAGATATAGATAAATGACCAGTAAAGATAAAGGAAGTCTGAGTAATACACAATATTGCTATGTATAGTGGTATCATCTAGTTCTTGGTCCTTAGAGGTGAAAGGGAATTTTACGGAAATATAACTTAATATATTTTTGCATTATTACTCAGTGTGAGTCCAATCATATAAGCTTCATTTAAATAAACTACTCATGCTTATGTAAATAATCCTGTTGGTATTGCCTGAAGAAAACCTACTTGTGGAAGTAAATACTGTTATAAATTATACATCAGCAAGATTATGTTAAAAATTGTATTGTTGCCTGAAACTTCAATGCCAGTTTTTTCATGTTACCTTTTATTCTGTGGTGTCTTCTGGGTGGAGGTTTAACTTTATTCCATTTTCGCAGAATCCACCTTAATGAAGCCACCATGCACAGCTAGAAAAGGCAATGTACAGCACAAGAGAATATCATAAAGCATCTGAAAATACAAACCATTATTTTAATATTAAGCTGTCTAGAAGAAAAAATATAAAAATTGCATTGCAGATTTAGAAGAAATATCAAAATTTTGTATTTTAACTTGCATATTAAAAATTACTGTTATTTGAGTGCAGACATTACCATGTATATGAAGGGTATGATGAGACAAAAAACTTTTGTCCCTCTATCTCTTCCTTCTTCCTGCCCATTCCTACAGGACGACATGATAACTCTTGAACTAGGTGTTTTAGATCTAGCTATCTGCATGAGAAGCTTAGTTAATATTCCAGAGCTCTATCTAAAAAAAAAAAAAAGAAAAAATATTATAGTCTGATTAGTTGTAATAGTAAAGCTGGAAGCTGCCAATACTCATTGACATAGAACACAGAGGAATCCAAATTATCCATGTAAGGCTTTTTATTTTTCACTTCAAATACAGTGAAATCATAATCTTAATAATTTGCTCATAAAATTTAATGTATTTCACTTGTAAGTGCATCTTCCTTAACGTAATCTGAAACATCTCAGGTTTTATTCACAGCTCATTGAGAACCATAAAGGCCAATTATAAGCAAGAATCAAGCTAAGTAATAAAATCCCAACCTATCCTGTGAGAACAGGTCTGTTCTGTTCTATATTCTGTCTTTATCACAAGATATAAAATCAATTTAATATAATCACTTTGAATTACTAAGTTCTGCCAGGGAAATAATCAGAAGTATATACATTAACTAAGGCAATGATTATTTTGTAGTTTACTCCTTGAATTGCACCAGTACTGCATGTTTATTAAATTTTATGCACTACTTTAGTTACTGTTATGGAAAAAGCACTTAAAATAGGACTTCAAAAGAAGATCTCCATTGCAGATAGAGTACTACACAATAAATTCTGCCTGTGCTTCTTCAATTTATCTCAGATGTAACCCTTATTAAAACCACAAATACCTCTTAATTCTCAAAAATGTTTTTACTTAAAGTACATAGAAAAGATTCTGAAAGCAAAAATATACCATTTCACCCTGATGAAAACTGTTGTGGATTGATAAAGCAATGGATTTTCTGACTAAGTGTCAAAAGCCATGTTTAAACATACCAGCATCTCACAACAGGAAAATGTCTCTAGCAGTCACTACTATTCATTTTTTAGGCTCTTGAAGGCCCTGTGAACTGTCACAACTATATGATCATAAGAATTCTTCCTATATTTTATTTTCTTGGTAAATTTTTGCTTCTAATCTACTACATATTCCTAGGCCAATCATTTCAACTGCATGTGTACCAATGCATGCAGCTTGGGAAAAAAATAGGAGGAGCTGGAGCTCCATGGCTGGTCAGAAAGTTGGGATATTGTAGGAATATCTGAAACATGGCATGACAACTCACATGACTGGAGAGTCACAATGGATGACTTCCATAACCCAGGACATCTCCCTGGATGCCCCGGATGACTCAAAATCCTGGCAGGGGTTCGGAGATCATGGCAGGAAGTCAAAGACACTTGGAAATTCAATCTCAACCCATGGAGCAAATTACCAACTTTATATGAAGAATTGCAAGTCACAAAAGTTTAGATAGCATAACAGTAGTTGCCACAGGGTGAAAGGTGAAATATTGAAGAATTTTACTATGGAGGTCTAGGGGGCAAGATGGAGGGATTTAGGCATTGTCCTGTCCTTCTTTCTTCTTCTTTCTAACCTCCATCTTCTTGGTGAAGGTGGCACTTTGGGATTTGTGTAGTGTGGAAAGTCACTGTCTAACATAGGTGATAGGATAACTGTAAATATAGAATACATAGTTTATAGTATAAAAGACAACACCAGCCCAGGGATGGGCAGAGTGTGCCTCAGACTGACCTGCAGAACAGACCTTGGCAGGCCAGACAGAAAATGTTTTAGATAAGAAATAATAAAGAACCTTGAGAACACAAGCCGAAGACTCCTGATTTCTTCTTCGACAGGTGGGTTGGGGAAAAGAGACTTTTTAACACACCCCGGGATCATCTCGACCAGAGGAAATCCTGAGTGATAACAACAGTCTGCAAGATTCTGAGTCTGTTTGAAGCAGAAGATGGCAAAGTGAGCAAATACCTGTTGAGACCTAGAAGTTCACTGCCAGGGAGTGCTGAGATTCAGTCAGAAAAGCAAAATCTCAGGGTGATTTGAAATTACCCAAAGACATCAAAATCTACAAGAAAGGGTTCTATGTAAAGACCAAGCATAAATAGGAGGAAAATACTGGTCCACTGTTAAACAGAAGTGAATTAATCACCAGTAATGCTAAAAAGGCAGGCATAGAGGTTCTTTATGCTTCCTTCAGCTCCATCTTTACCAATGCTTTTTGACCCAGGCCTTGGGAACAACAATCCACATTGATGATAACACAGGCCAAGAGTCAGTGAGGGAAGATTTGGTGTGTGAACTTTCAGAGTTCACACCTGAGACAATATCCACCCGAGAGCTGTTAAGGGTGACATCATTGTGAGATCACCCTCCATGGTCTTTGAGAAGTCATGGATATCTTCCCAGAACCCTGGAACAAGGCTGTCACTCCCATCTAACAAGAATGACTTAAATCAGGAAATTATAGACCCAGAAGTCCTACTTTGGAAAGTTATGGAACAAATGCTCCTGGAGGCCATTACTAGTCAGGTGAAGCACATGACTAGGAAAAGCCAGCATGGATTCACCAAGTGCAAGTTGTGCTTGACAAACTTGATCACTTTCTACAACAAAGTAACCTACTTTGTTGATGTGGAGCAAGGAGTGGACATTGTCTACCTGGATTTCTTCAAAGCTTTTCACAGGGTTTTCCACAGCCTCTTCTTAGAAAAAGTCTTGTGTTTAGACCAGTGGTCTGTGTGGTGAAACTGGCTATTTACCACCAACCCAAGAGTGCTGGTAAATAGTTGCTTTTCAAACCTGGCACAAGTGGTATCCCCAGGGATGAATATTGGGCTCAATGCTGTCTTAATGTTTTCATAAGTGGTATCCCCAGGGATGAATATTGGGCTCAATGCTGTCTTAATGTTTTCGTAAGTCCCTGGAAAATAGGATTAAATGTAACCTGATAAGGTTTGCCAGTGATACCAAACTTAGTGGTGAAGTGGGAACTTTGGCAGGGACAGCCACCCTGCAAGAAGACCTGGATAGGCTGAAAGAGTGGGCTACCCATACAAGTGTGAGGTATTGCACCTGTAAAAATATAACCCGGGAGTGCAGAACAGGCTGGGATCTACCTGGCTGTGGAAAGGTCTTGGTGGACAAGTTCATACAGTATGAATGACCTCTGTGATGCTGTGGCAAAGAATGCCAATGGGATGCTGGGCTGCCTCATAAAGGGTATGACCAGGAGAGAGAAAATAATAATTTTTATTTACTTGGCCCTGGTCAGGCCACAGCTGGAATACTGCACTCAGTTTTGGTCCCTACTATACAAAAAGATGTGGCCACGCTAGACAGGGTCCAGAGAAGTGCCACAGAGATAAGAAAAGGAAGCCTTCCCTCTGAGATAAGGATGAAAGTGCTGGACTTGTTCAGGTTTGAGAAGATTTCAGTGAGAATTTATTACCTTGCTCCAGCGACTACAGAGAAGATGGAGACACCTTTTTACAATAAGTAAAGAGGAAAAGATGAGGGCTAATGGGTTATTCCTGGGGAGATTGAAGTGAGACACTTTTAAGATCCAGGTGGACAAGGTGATGGGTCATTTTTTCTGGACTGTACTTCTGCACTTTTGACAAAAAAGGTTGGTTGAGATAATCCTTGAGATACCCTTCCAGTATTTAATATTCTGTAATTCTATTTTTTCTATGATTTCTCTAATGTGGCACTGAATGACAGTTTTTTTATTTTCATTTCACCCAAAAGGAGTAATGGATGGAGAATCAATACCTTAAAACCTTGTTCTCTGTGGGTTTGTAAGTAGTCCTTGTACTCCTTATTGCACCATGTAAAACCTTAAAACAATATGTTCACAGCATCAAAGTCTTGTTGACAGCTTTAATATGTATTGTGAGACTGAAAGAAGGCTTCATTAGCCCTCTAGCACTAATATTCTGAAGGAATTGGAGAATGAGATATGAACATAGCAGCCATTCCAAGGAATCAAAGTTGGTATAGATGGCAGGAAGAAGCCTTTTTCCCCTCTTCTTCCTATTTCTTACAAATTATTCTGTAAATAAATATGCCTTTTTTTCTGAATGTATAACAGGGCTGGTTATCTTAGGCTCTGTTAATAGATATGAAAATTTTGGATATTATTTGCAAACATTTGATTAAGGAATGTACAGCCTCTTTAATTCAAACCAATTCCTAGAAGTAACCTAATTCTCCTTGTAAGGTAGTGCTGACAAAATTTTCCCTAAACCTTGCACAATTATGTTGGTTATTGCCTTTCTCTTTCCCATGAGGACTATAAAGCTGAAAAGTGTAGTTACATTTTTCTCCTGAGGAGAATACTGCAACTAGATTTAAAACCAATTCTCAAGGAAAGGCCTCCAATTTTTCCCTCTGAACAAGAACCCCTTCTCTCTAAATGCAGACAAACAAACTTGCCCTCAACAAGAAAAGTACTTGGGAGAGAAAGAAGCAGAAAAATCAATGTTCCAACAAGATCAAACCAGCTCCAGATGCTCTCTGGAATTTTTGGGGGCTTGCAGAAATGTTATTGTGTTCATTAAACTCTCGGCAGCATTTTCATTTTCACAATGAAAGTAATGCTTACCTTGCCAGTCCATTAAACTCTAACAAGGGCCCCTGCAGGTTCATAGTTCCAATTATGACACAGTTTATATAGGACCCTAGCAATAAGTATTTTGACTTGCTCCACTGTGCGTTGATCTTTGCTCCTGCAGTTTCCAAATAAACGATGTGCTGGAGGTGGAAACTCAAATGCCTGCTTTTTCTTTCAGAAGTAGAATACTGGAAACACCTTGGCTAACATGTAGCTCAGATTCTCAAGGAGACTTTCCCCTGGGCTTTTGTTGCAGTTAATTACTTGTTTTCGACTGACACAAAAATTTGTATCAAGTCTGAAAATAATATTAGGAAACAAACTAAACAAGCTATATAAATATGTACTTAATGTTAATATACATAGTATGTGATAGTATGATTATTGAGTAATAAAAAGAAGTGAAGAGGTTTGTGCATGGATAAGGTATTAACAAAAATTATGGTTTCAGACACTGGGGTTCAATTTTTGAGAGTATATGTGAAGATGCTAAGAGTAATGTTTTTCATTACAGTTGTAAATAATGAAAAAAGATTTGACTGTAAGACTGATATCTATTTGTTATACCTATGAAAATAATTTTAACCCTAGATATTCAGAATTGCTGGCTATGTTTGCAGGCATTGGCAGGAACACTAATTTAACTGAAAGCAAAATAAGTGCATTGCAAAGTTTCTGTACATAACTAGCATCTGCAAAAGACAGTCTTATAAAAATTGATAATTTTTAAATTAAATATAAAATATTTTGGTTCATTATACAGACATTTTACACTGCCATTGTAAGTAAAAATGGAATATTTTTATGATGGTAAAAGTATAAGAAATGTTTTAGAAAATGTTACCATGTTGTCTCAGAGTGATAAGATGTTTTTCAAGAGGGCCCTTAGGACTGAACTATTTGTATACCAGATGTTTAGGTATGACTGACATCTTCAGTGACATTAGTGGTATTTTATGCCAATTTTTGTCTACAGTCTAGGCTAGTAGACACTCTAGGCAGAGATATGAATAAAATAGATTGTTTCTGACATTCAGACAAGAATGTTGAAGCAGTGGGGAAAAAAAGTGAAACTAGTAGGAAAGTTCATTAGTCTATGAATATTACTTTCATTCCACTCGTAATGTCCTTTTGTTTCATTGATGCATTGGTTTGAATATGGGATTCTAAACCTGGATTCTTCTTATGCTGTTAGATCATACAACTAAAAAGGAAAGTTCTCTTTAGCACTAAATATTGGCAGATGGAATGGCAAAAGAAGGATAAACTGAAGATCAATAATCACTACAATACACAGAACATAAATTAATCACTTTTATACTAAAGGTTTAAAGGATGCATATGCCATGTGACCTCAGAGTTTTTCAGTCTCCTAGGGTTGACATTCCCTGTAGGACACTGGCAGATGTTTTCATCTTGCACAGGTCTTTTAAATACTCAAAAATTGTTGATTCTAATGAGTTGCATTATGTAAAGGGTCATATTTCAAATAACTTGATGAGATAAAATGGGAAAAGCAAACAGTCATTGTCAACATATGTTTTTGTATTGTTAGTTATGTATCTGTTTGCTGTACATCTTCTCCATGTGTGTATTTGGTCTTGTAAGACAGAAACATTTCCAGGATCCAAATGAGTGAAGACAAACAATTGCTAATTCTCATTCAAACACACAGCCTCACATCAAAACAGTTTGGTTGAACAGGAGACAAAAGAAGACAGGCTGAAGCAAGACAGCTACTCCATTACAAAACCCTAAAATATTATCACTGGTTGTATTAAAAACACTATATTTTGACAGTTGGGGGTAACTTCATGAAATAGTAGTAACCTTTAGGAACACATTTAAGATCAGTCCAAAATTAGTCTGTGAAAGGAATAATGAAATGAGAGTCCTCTAAGTTGTACATGCTGAAGGCCAAGCCAAATTCTATAGAAGCAACAGGGTTCATAAACCTTCCTGGTAGAACTTCAACAATCTGTCATTGAAGGTGAATTTTGGCCTGGCTCATCTGTGTCACCTTGGTTCAGGTTGCTAAGGAAATTGCTAGGATGTGAGGAAGTTCATAGACATGTATAGTAAAACAGGTAACATTGCAGGCAGAGATAAGATTCTTCAGATAATGCTAGTTAGCAGCCCAAGAATTCAAGAGAAAAAACACTCCTGTCAGACAATATAAAATCCTAGGATAAAAAAAGAAACAGGTATCTAGAAGATGGCAACTCAGCATCACTTCTACAAGTAGCAAAGATCACAGAATCACAGAATCACAGAATCACAGAATCACAGAATCACAGAATCATAGAATATGCTGAGTTGGAAGGCACCCACCAAGATCAAGTCCTGGTCCTGAGCAGTACCATCCCCAAGAGGCAGAACATGTGCCCAAAACTGTCCCCAGCACTCAAAGTGAAGCCATGCCATTGCAGAGCAGAGTGGGACAATACCATCCATTGCCCAGCTGGCAATGCTGTGCCTGATGACCCCGCAAGACACACTTGGCCCTCCTGGCTGCCAGAGCACTGCTGGCTCATGTTCAACTTGCCATCAACCAGGACTTCTAGGTCCCTTTCCATGGCACTGCTCTCCAGCCTCTCATTCCCCAGTCTGTCCATACATTCAGAGTTGCCCCATCCCAGGGGCAGAATCCAGCACGTCATTTATTGAACTTCATATGGTTGGTGATTGCCCATCCCTCTGATTATTTGCCATCTCTGTGCAAGGCCTTCCTCCCTTCCAGGGAGTCAAAAGCTCCCCCCAGTTTTGCATTAACTGTGATCTTAATACCCTTTCCGGTTCTGCATCCAAGAAGTTAATGACGATCTTGAAGAGCGGAGTCTGAGGATGAAGCCCTGAGGAACCTCACTACTAGCAGGTCACCAGTCTGATGTAACCTGATTCACTGTAACCCTTTCTGCCTGATCCATGAGCCAGTGGCTCACCTGTTGCATGTGCTTATCCAGCTGTGGACTCTTGCTCTCCTCTCCCTACCTCCCCTGATGGCTGCCAGGGCAGAAGCTACTCATCACAGGGTGGTGTTGCGGTGAATGCCCAAGTGTGAGGACATGAGGCTTGACTCCATTTTCATCAGAAGGCTGATTTATTATGTTATATATTATATTAAAATACTACATTAAAACTATACTAAAAGAACAGAGAGAGAGGAAGATCAGAAGGCTACAAAGACCAAGAATAGAATAGGAATGCATAACAAAAATCCTGTGACTGCTCACAGCCTCGGCACAGGTGGCTGTGATTGGTCACTAATTGAAAACAATCCACATGGACCAATGAAAGATGCACCTGTTGCGTTCCACAGCAGCAGATAGTTATTGTTTGCATTTCTTTCCTGAGGCTCTCAGCTCCTCAGGACAGGAAAAATCATAGCAGAGGATTTTTCATAAAATGTCATGGCTACAGGGTGGGGGTTCTTAGTAGGTCTATTATTAGTTAAAACATTTATTATAGTGATGAAAATATAGTGTTTAAATTATAGTAATTAAATTATGATTAATAAGATGTAACAATTACAGTGATTATAATATGTAATTACAAATATAAATATGTTCTTTTATATAATACAAAACTGCCTGAATCTCTGAACTGTATGCTTCTATTATTCTTGGACACATGGAAGTAAATATGAATAAAAAAATTTAGGAAAATATGATCCCTTATTTTTATAATTATCTAAATTGTAAGCATTATAGATCCTAAGTTTTACATTTGTCTCAGGTTTTTGCTGAAACATTTAGAACAGAAAATCACACTTGGCATCTCTCTATTTATATTCAAAGAGAGAATTATTTTCCACATGTTTCTAATTGTCCTGTGTGGAGGCGTAGCAGGCCCAGGGCCTGCAAGGCCTCCTTGGAGGTCAGAAGCCTGAGCTAGGAAATGCGAAATCATCATGACTGGATCTTAGAAGCCCCTCTCTTCCGCCTTTCGGACCCTGCTTATCTCTCTGTAAGCCTATAGGTCACTTTCCCCTGACCCTTACTATTGGACACTTTCCAAAACCCCTGTAGGGTATAAAACCCCCTGATTCTGCCTGGTTTGGCAGAAGAGCTGTCACTGAGAACCTTCGCGGAACACCTGAATAAAGAATCCTGTGGAACCTCACATGGCCTTCTCCTCTCTCCCCCTGTGTCTGCTGCTGCGGCACCTAGCAAGCTAAAGAGCTGAAATCACTGAGCTGATAATCACTAAGAGCTGAAAATCACTATAGCTTGCTTAGGCTGCTGTGCTGAGCCTCCACTGAGTTATCCTGGCTCCGGCACCCCGCTGGGCATCAGCCTGGCAGGAAACTGCTGTTATATGGAGGGATGAACATGTACTCAACAGAGCTAAACCTAAGTAAATCAGCTCAGTAGGAATAAGATGGGCTGATAATGTGGTGTTAATTTTTTTTTCACTAAATTAAAATATAGGAAACTATTGGCAAAGCACAAAATACAAAGCTGAAAAGAATTTTACATATCATTTAGAAACATGTTGACATATTATTTTTATGTATCCTGGCATATGTACAACGAAACTGGAATGAATTCCTATTTCAGAGGCCGCCTGAAAAAGAGCCACTTTAGTTTATAGTGTTTGTACATAACTGATCTAATTTATGTTGAGGTAATATGGCTTTTCCTATCCATCTCACACTAACTAGTGGAGTTAGGGAAATGGAATTTATTTTTGGGACCCCCTACATTCACACTTCAACAGGCAAGGCTGACCTTGGACAACACTTCATAGCAGCAGGTTGACCCTGTACAGCACCTAAGTCCCCATCAAGTCACTTGCCCACTCTCCCACAGAGACTGGGGAGACAGGACAAATGTGAAAGAAACACATGGATTGAGAGATAAAGAAAACTGTTTATGGAAGCAAAAGCAAATAAGGAATTTGTTTGCTATTCCCCTTGGGCAAGTGTTTATACATGTATACCAATGCACATAGCATGGGTAACAAACAGTTAGAGCTGGAGGCCATGGTGCAACAGCAGAATTATGGTGTAGTCACCATTACAGAAACATGGTGGGATGACTCACATAGTTGGAGCATTGCACTGGATGGCTACAAACTCTTCAGAGGAGACAGGAAAGGGAGAGTGGTGGAGGGGTGGCCCTTTATATTAGGGAGGTTTTGGATGTCATAGGTATTGAAACTAATGACGATGAAGTTGAGTCCCTATGGGTGAGAATTAAGGGAAAGGCCAGCAAGGCTGACATCCTACTGGGAGTCTGCTATCGTCCACCCAACCAGGATGAAGAGGTGGACAACTTATTCTGTAAGCAACAGAAAAATGTTTCAGGATTGTCAGCCCTTGTTCTTGTAGGTGACTTCAACCTACCAGACATTTGCTGGGAACTTAATACAGCAGAAAAACGCCAGTCTACAAAGTTTTTGGAGTGTGTGGGGGATAACTTTTTGTCACAACTAGTGGGAGAGCCCACCAGGGGAGGGACTATGTTAGACCTGTTGTTCATAGAGATGGACTGGTGGGTGATGTGGAGATTGGAGGTGGAGGTTGGAGGTGGAGGTTGGAGGACACTTGGGGCATAGTGATCATGAAATTATAGAATTCTGAATCATTGGTGAAATAAGGAGGAATATCAATAGGATCTCTATGTTGGACTTACAGGGGGCAGACTTTGGCTTATTTAAGAGACTTATTCAAAGAGATCCTTGGGAAACAGCCCTTGAAAACAAAGGAGTCCAGGAGAAATGGATGTACTTCAAAGCAGAGCTCTTGAGGGCACAGGAATAGTCTGTCCCTATGTGGCGAAAAATGAGTCGATGATGCAAATGTCCAGTCTGGATGAGCAAGGAGGTTTTGAATGAACATAGAAATAAAAAAAAAAAAAAAAAAGTATCATTTTTTAAAGTAGGGACTGTTTTCCCAGGAAGTATTTAAGGAAGGTGCTAGGGCATATAGAAAAAAAAAAATTAGGGTAGCCAAAGCTCAGTTTGAACTTAATTTGGCAACTTCTGTTAAAAATAATAAAAAGAGTTTTTACAAATATATTAATGGTAAAAGGAAGGGTATAAACGACCTCTGTTACTTATTGGATGAGACAGGCATCCTAGTAACTAAAGACGAGGGAAAGGAGAAAATGTTTAATGCCTTCTTCGCCTCAGTCTTTAGTGGTAAGACAGCTTGTCCTCAAGACAACTGTTCTCAGGGGTTGGTAGGTGGTGCCAGGGAGCAGAATGATCCTTTTGTTATCCAAGTCAGAGAACTGCTGGGACAGTTGGATATTTATAAATCAATGGGATCAGATGGGAATCCTCCTAGGGTGATGAGGGAGCTAGCAGATGAGCTTGCGAAGCCACTCTCCATCATTTATCAAGAGTCGTGGCTCACTGGCGAGGTTCCAGATGATTGTAAACTGGCCAATGTGACACCCATTTACAAAAAAGGTAGGAAGGAGGATCCTGGTAATTACAGGCCAGTCAGCCTGGCCTCAATACCAGGTAAGATAATGGAGCAGTTTATAATGAGTGCTGTCAGACAGCACATATAGGATAGCCAGGGTGTCAGACCCAGTCAGCATGGGTTTAAGAAAGGTAGGTCATGTCTGACCAACGTGGTCTCTTTCTATGACCAGGTGACCTGCCTGGTAGATACAGGAAAGGCTGTGGATGTTGTCTATTTAGAGTTCAGCAAGGCCTTTGATACTGTCTCCCACAGCATAGTCCTGGAGAAGCTGGCAGCCCACAGCTTGCACATGAGCACTCTTCAATGGGTTAGGAACTGGCTGGATGGCCGGGCCCAGAGAGTGATGGTGAATGGTGCTGCATAGCCAAAGCTCAGTTTGAACTTAATTTGGCAACTTCTGTTAAAAATAATAAAAAGAGTTTTTACAAATATATTAATGGTAAAAGGAAGGGTATAAACGACCTCTGTTACTTATTGGATGAGACAGGCATCCTAGTAACTAAAGACGAGGGAAAGGAGAAAATGTTTAATGCCTTCTTCGCCTCAGTCTTTAGTGGTAAGACAGCTTGTCCTCAAGACAACTGTCCTCAGGGGTTGGTAGGTGGTGCCAGGGAGCAGAATGATCCTTTTGTTATCCAAGTCAGAGAACTGCTGGGACAGTTGGATATTTATAAATCAATGGGATCAGATGGGAATCCTCCTAGGGTGATGAGGGAGCTAGCAGATGAGCTTGCGAAGCCACTCTCCATCATTTATCAAGAGTCGTGGCTCACTGGCGAGGTTCCAGATGATTGTAAACTGGCCAATGTGACACCCATTTACAAAAAAGGTAGGAAGGAGGATCCTGGTAATTACAGGCCAGTCAGCCTGGCCTCAATACCAGGTAAGATAATGGAGCAGTTTATAATGAGTGCTGTCAGACAGCACATATAGGATAGCCAGGGTGTCAGACCCAGTCAGCATGGGTTTAAGAAAGGTAGGTCATGTCTGACCAACGTGGTCTCTTTCTATGACCAGGTGACCTGCCTGGTAGATACAGGAAAGGCTGTGGATGTTGTCTATTTAGACTTCAGCAAGGCCTTTGATACTGTCTCCCACAGCATAGTCCTGGAGAAGCTGGCAGCCCACAGCTTGCACATGAGCACTCTTCAATGGGTTAGGAACTGGCTGGATGGCCGGGCCCAGAGAGTGATGGTGAATGGTGCTGCATCCAGCTGGCGGCCAGTCACCAGTGGGTCCCTCAGGGGTCTGTACTGGGACCAGTTCTATTTGATGTTTTTATAGACGATATGGATGAGGGCATCGAGTCCTTCATTAGCAAATTTGTAGATGACATTAAACTGAGAGCTTGTGTTGATCTATTGGAAGGAAGGAGGGGCCTGCAGAGAGACTTACATCAGTTAGATAGATGGGTGAGTCCAACAGCATGAAGTTTAATAAGACTAAGTGCTGAGTTCTACATTTTGGCCATAGTGTTACAAGCTGGGGACCATGTAACTGGATAGAGTGCAGGCTGAAAGGGACCTGGGGGTGCTGGTTGACAGCCGATTGAATATGAGCCAGCAATGTGCCTTGGTGGCCAAGAAGGCCAATAACATCCTGGCCTGCATTAGGAATTGTGTGGCCAGCAGGAGCAGGGAGATAATTCTCTGTGAAGCCACACCTTGAGTACTGTGTCGAGTTCTGGGGCCCTCAGTTTAGGAAGGATGTTGATGCTTGAACGTGTCCAGAGGAGAGCAACAAAGCTGGTGAGGGGCTTGGAACACAAGCCCTATGAAGAATGTTTGAAGGAGCTGGGGTTGTTTAGCCTGCAGAAGAGGAGGCTTAGAGGTAACCTCATTGTTCTCTACAACTTCTTGAAGGGAGGTTGTAGACAGGTGGGGGTCAGTCTCTTCCACAGGGCAGCAACTGACAGAACCAGAGGACACAGTCTCAGGCTACGCCAGGAAAGGTATAGGTTGAATATTAGGAAAGAAATTTTCACCAAAAGAATAACAAAGTACTGGAATGCACTTCCCAGAGAGGTGGTAGAATCACCATCTCTGGATGTGTTTAAAAAAAGGCTGGACATGGCACTTAGTGCTACAGTCTAGATTCTGAGTTGAGGTGTTAGGACATAGGTTGGACTTGATGATCTTAGAGATCTCTTCCAACCTCATTGTTCTGTGATTCTGTGTGATTTAGCCATTTCAATGAAAACAATGCCTCAGCATGTGTATCAGTTTCATGGGAAAACAAATCTGATAACCACCTTTCTTAATGTCCCACCTTTCTTAATGTCCCACCTTTCTTCTCCTTGCCTTGAGCTTTTATTACTGAGTATGATGCTATATGGTATAGTATTGCTGGCCGGGGGCTATGTACAAATCACGAATGGGACGGGACTGCTAGGAATGTGTCTTGCTGGTTTTTTTTCCAGCATCAGTCTCATTACATGGTTATGACAATGGGAAGATGCCAGCAGCTCACATCCCAGGCAGCAGACCAAGAACTTAATGTTACAACTTACATTATAAGTTTTTTAACCAATCACACAAAGCAAAAGCATATTGACAGTAGTTCTATCCAACCACTATAAGCACACGTACCTTTGGTTAAAAAAATGCTTGCTTATCTCAAATACAATTTGTGTTTTTAAGCCTTAAAACACAATGCACAGAGCTCCATTATAAGCTTAGAACTTCCTAATACCTTGCCAGATATACTTTTCTGCAGATTAGGGAATTATTCTAGACAAGTGTTAATACACAGACCATTGTTCCATTTTGTCCTTACTTCTCTACTTTTTACCTAATTTTTCTGCTAACTTATTTTATGGCTACTGCTTAGCTCTAATCACAGTTCTGCTGTCTCTGAGGCTTGCCTTTCACAGCTTTCCCAAAACCCTCTGATTTTATGAATTCCCACAATATAGGATTTCCTCTTGGATGCTTCAGGTCAACTGTCCATGCTGTGGCCCCTCTCAGCCCATTGGAGGTTCAGGTGAAGAAACAGAGAAGGTATTGCAAGCACTACGCAACATCAGCTAGAACAATGGCTTTTTACCAGCATTGCTCTGGTCTCCAGTCTAAAACACTGTATCATCTGAGCTGCTATGAAGAAAAAGTAGCTTCATCCCAGGAAGACTGAGAAAAATTACATAAAATATTAAAAAATCAAAATCAGTGTTTCAAAGACTAGTAAACACCAAACTCAAGCCTATTACAAATCCTTACTGCTTCCTCTCACATTTATACTGTTAATACAAGATATATATGGCCCACAGTGGCTGATCACGAGGTAGCAATGTGCCCGGAGGTGACCAAGAAGGTGTCTAAATGGCATCCAAGAAGGCTGATAGCACCTGGCCTTCATCAGAATTAGAGTGACCAGCAGGATCAGGGAAGTAGTTCTTGCACTGTGCTGGGCACTGGTGATGTCACACGTTAAGTGCTGTGTTCAGTTCTGGGCCCCTAACTACAAAAATGACATTGAGGGGCTGGAGTGTGTCTAGAGAAATGCAATTTATTTGGGACTAGGCAAAAGTCTGATGAGGAGCAGCTAAGAGGGCTGGAAGTGTTCACCCTGGGGAAAAGGAGGCTCAGAGGAGGCCTTATCACTCTCTACAACTGGCTCACAGGAGGGTGTAGCCAGGTGGGGGTCGATCTCTTCTCCCAGGCAACAAAAGACATGACAAGAAGACATAATCTTAAACTGCAACAGGGGAGGTTTCATTTGAACACTAGGAAGAATTTTTTCATAGAAAATGTGATTAGACATTGGAATGGGCTGACCAGAGTGGTGTTGGAGGTGTCTAAAGAAAGACAGAAATGTGGCATTCATGCCATGATCTGGTTGACATAGTGGTGTTTGGTAAAAGGTTGTACTTGATGATCTCTGAGGCCATTTCTCATCTATCTTATTCTGTGATCTTGTGGTATATCAACTATTGTATTTATTATTATACATATGAATTATATAGACGCAGTCATTAATTCTTGCATTACATAGGAATCCTGTTACTTCAGTACAATGAAATCTCTAAGATTGATAGGATATGAGAATCTGACTCTGTTTATATAATGACATATCTTACTACCTGTCTCAGAATGTTCTCCATAGGTGCACCTTCAGCTGGTTTCTATGGCACTTTAAATTTCAAATTAAATATAGGCATTTGACTTCAGTCTCAGATCTTGCTGGGTATGTTGTTGAAGGAAGATGACAAAGTAAATGGCTTTTTTGCTTGATAGTTATGGACTAACTAACATCTAAAAACTGTTTCACTTTGTTGCTGAATTTAATTCAGCTGCATTCTGTGTTCCTATTTGCCTCACATTGCACAGTTAATAGAGCTTCTCTTTCCATCTTAAATTTAAACGAGATTAATGTTGTGAACAGTTCTTTTTAAAAGTTTTGTTTAATAATCTGGAAATCAACCCAAATAATGTACTATAGCTAGCACTAATCTTAGTATTTATTGCAATTCAGTGGAAATGTGTGTGTATTTACATGTGGTTCCCAGGTACACAGGTCATAGATCTAAGACATCCTGATTGTTGCCATAACAATTTTTTTTTTCTCTTTTGGAGACTTAGCCAATGCAGAATATGTTCTTGATTGCAGCAACAGCTGTAGATATTTCCAGGGGTCATATCACTAGCAAGGTGCCTGACATAAATCTTGGATTAATTCAAATTTGGTTTATAGCTGAGTGGACAAGTCCCGTTAATGGTAATTTCCCATTCACCGGAGCTTCTGGCTTTTCTTAAATCCATATGATTAAAAAAATAGAAAAAGTTTAGGAATCATTATTCGAAAAGATTCTATCTTCCATGTCTTATTTGCTTATCATTATTCTGAAAGGTTCTATCTTCCATATCTTATCTTATTTGCTTATATTTCAGTCAATTTTCCTCTTGAGAAATTTTGCTTTGTTCAGAAGGTGGTGTGTAACTCATTCATGGGACATGATTTTCTACTGGCTACGCCTGAAATTAATCACAAGACTACACGCAAAATTGTCCCGTTATCTCTCATTTTGAACTCTCCTATTAAGTTTCCTTTAGCATTTAAATTGAAAACGACATGAGAAGTACAGCCAGCTCTCCAAGATAAGTATAAGTAGAAATATATGTGGAAAACATGGACATAGTTAAGGTTTAAAAGAGTCTGGAGATTTTTAAAATGCATGATTTACAGGTAAGAGGCTGCAGACATCATGTAAACCTCTTTCCTTGCACTCTGGTTTTGCATATCCCAGTCACATATCTGACTTTTTTACACACCTGTGTAAAAAAGGTTTTTAGGTTTACTGTCTTTCAGTAAACCTAAAAATATCTTCTCCACATTAAATTCTCTTCAGCAGTCAAAACAAAACACCCAAACAAAACAGAACAAAAAAAAATCAAGTTTTCCAATAACTACCATTTAAAGGTTTGCAAGATATCATAGTTTTATACAGATGCTGCATAACATCTTTAACCTCACTAAGCCTTTGCAGTGGCTTGAAAAGTATTTCCCCTTGCCAAATAACAGTTTAAGGACTAAATTTTTTGTGTGGACTAGACTTTTGCATTAAAGATGGGAAGCACAAATAAAATACGGGATTAATTCCACTGACTCCACTGGGAATACACCAGGAGTATTTCATTTTTCATTGCAACTATTTTGGAACAATCTCTTTAAGAAGTCACATTTAGAGGACTGGTAATAGCCAATTTGATGGCATAAAATTTTGGAAAGGGCAGATAGAGCAGCTATCTAGCTAGTGTGTACTCAGATGACTGATTCAGTATGAGCTGAAACTTAACTCATACTGAGGGGATTTACTTTCATACATGCCCAATACATTCCCATATCCAGGTTGCCAATTTAAGCTGGTCATCAATTCATCTGTATTTACCCTGGTGAAACAGTAGAAGATGGAGTCCCCTGAGACACAGTATTTAAACTCCTGCCTGGCTGTCAGACCAATAGCAGTCGTAAGTGCTGCTACTCTGGCCACAATTAAGCATGAGTTTATATGTGTTGCTAGACTGCAAGTAGATTGACATGCATAATTCATTTAAATTTCATAGTCTGTTCAAAAATTCTGCAGGTCTTGGGATGCCATCAAGATCCACAGTAAAGCTCTTCCTGGCCTTGTACCAGGGATTGTGGATGTGTGGTAGGGGTTATATAAATCTAATACCTTGAGGATCTGGAGATTGCAATTTAGGATTCCTGTTGTGAAAGATTTACAGAAGTTCTGTAGCAGACATTTGACTTTGTTTTTCTTTCCATTTCAGCATGTTTAAAATTCAGTGAGAGAAATCCTGTAACTGAAGTGATGAGTGTCTTTTATAGCTACGTGGCTATTAATGAATATAAGTATGAAACTGATATGCTAGCCATGAGATTTACTATAACAAAATTCCATCCCAGCTTGACCCAATATAATAACAGATCCCTATATTACTTTCAGATATCTCATCTTGGGAGCATGTGTGTGTGATTATGAGATGTAGTGACGGTAACATAGAATTTCAGAGAATATTCACATTCCTGAATTCAAGCACTTGTCTACATCCTAGGAGATTCTAAGCAAAATGTTGTGTGGAACATCTACTGTTTAGTCTTGGGCATCTTCAAAGAAACTTAGATTACTTTTTTATTTATTCATTAATAATGATTATTGATTAAAAAAAATCAAGACCTTATAAATTCAAACATTTTCAGGAAAGCTGAAACAAAATTATAGCCAAAGTTACACAGCTCAACTATTTTTTTCTAACAAGGTCAGATATTAACAATAAAGCCATGTGTTGATCTCAGGGCATCTATGCAATGCTTGCAATGTTGAAGTTTGTTTGTTTCTTTCTTTCTTTCTTTTTTTGTTTTATATCCATCCTCAGGTAATTAATTTTTACCAATCAACACAGTTTACATCAATTTTGAAAAAGCTTTTGAAGAAAGATATTGGTAGTTTATCCCTTGAGATCTGACCTCACCAAATGTGAATTGCCAGATAGACAATGGAGATTGCTCTGCAAAACAAAACCAACAACAGTAATAATCATATCTGACAGCATCATGCCAAAATAACCAGCCAAATAATCACACTCAGCTAAATAAAATATCTCAGTCTCCAAATGCTGTGATAGAGAACCAATTTGCTAATTAAACAACATACCTGTAATTATATGACTTTGCTGCAGAAATGTAAACATTTAAAAGAATACAAAAATTTGTAGATGCATTGAAATACCTTTTTTATTTCCCATTAAGTCTTTCTAAAATTATTACACATTAATCTCACATTTAGAGAAGTAATACTATCAGATGGTGAGGTTTTTGGTTGTTTTATTTTTTTTTTCAAAATAGATAATTTAACAAATTTATTCTTCTGTGCTAAAAATAAAGCAAATGAACCTGACATGTGCAGGATTAAACCTAATTCTTCCCAAACTTTTTACTTATTATCTTCTTTATGTCTCCTGTGTTAAAAAAAAAAAAAAAAAGTCTTTCAAGTTTTTATTTTCTCATTGACTTCTTTGATATAGCCAAATGTTTCTCATTTTGAATTCCATTGAATAAAGGAAATGCAATATATTTCAATTACAGCTGGGCTAATCTCTGCCAAATTGCCTGGTCCTTGTAAAAGTATAATGTGAGCACTGAATGTAATTCATAAAATTAGACAACTTTAGCTGAGTTGCCCAAATCAGAATTATGAGTTTAGATGACAAAACTAATTTAAAGAATGGTATTTCTGATACCTACTTTATAGGAATATAAATGCCACCAAGAGTCAGATGCATGACAGCATTATTAAAACATAGCAAATGTGAAACCAACTGGCTCAATCTCTAAATTAGATTTAAAAATTCAACCATATGAGAGCAAGCTATGTAACTGGCATGATATCAGGAAACAGTCCACATTAGGGGAAAAGAAAGTGATTGTGGTATTTTTTCCCTACATTAAATTATTGCATGCATTTAACTTCTCATCTTTCACCTTTGAAGGTGATCAAAACCTCATGGGTGATGTATTGTAAAAGCAACTGCCTCTCTGCAGGGGACTAGTGATCAGGCTCATTATATGAAACAAGCCTCACTTAATGCAATAAATGTGTTCATACTTAAATAAAACCAGACATGATTTTTGGCTCAAAACAAGCAACATAACATGTTTCATTAGTGTGGTCGTGAATAGTGAAACAGTAAAAAGAGGTGTAAAGACAGGCTGAATTAATATGAATGAAAAGAGAATATTTCCATTCTTCCTTGCGAGCCAAGTATGTCATTATACTGCTATAAGGGTGTAGCACTTACCACAGATATTAACTCTGAGGCACGTTCAGTTTGCTCATCCATGTAAGTAGCTCTGTGATCCATTACCTTGTATTTAAATTACTCTGAACCACTTTCTGCAGTGAAAATTAATGTCAAGCTTGTTACAAATAATTTAAGACCCAGTGAAATCTCTGTTAACATTAATTGGATTCACCTGGGGAAATGAGTGTAAAAGCCAATGAATATTAACTACCACCCACTTCATGTAGAAGAAGGTGTATAGCTATATCAGATCACTACTCCATCCAGGCTGGAGAGCTCTTCTTCCAAAAGCCAGGTTGTGCCCAAAATTGTGGCTGTACTTCTTCCACTACTGAATTTAGAGTTTATCTGTGTCTCCATGCAGAAGGGCTGCATTGGACTAGGTGTATACCACCAGATGTTTCTGTCAGCTGAGCAGGAGTCTCTGATCTGCCTCTGTGAAGACAGGTAGGGAGTAGGTTGTTCCTGCACTTTTAGAAATGTGGGTAATTTGAAGTCCGTTGTGTTGATGGACAAACTGCCTGATCACATTGTCTCTTTGTGTGCCTGTCTTCAAAATGTTATCATTCTGTCTCTGAAAATGTGACTTTTCTCTCCTTACCATGAAGCTTGTCTCCCCAAAGGTCTGGACTCTTGTGTCAGCACTGTGAAAAAAAAAAAAATGTTGCCTTTATTGATCTTTAGGGACAATGCTATGCAATATTGCTGTGAAATATCAAATGTGAATATTGGAAAGAGAACAAAAAAGAAAAGACTGCTGTTGAAAAAAAAAGGATGCAGAATAAAGGCCTGACAACTAGAAAAAATTGTCCTATGTAAGCTAAGGAAAGATTTGTGAATTTCTGGGTATAATTAATACAGGCATTTCCTGAGCTTCAGGAAATAATTTCCCAGCATTACTATTTCTGGGTATAGATTTTCATAAATGAGAGGAGTCATAAATTCTAGTTTATTCACTGTGCTGATCCACTTAATGCTTTCTATATTAAAATTTCATGGGCACTTGTGACAGATTTAAGTTATGTGATATTTAACTTTCTTGTTTTAATTTTTAATTCTGGGAGAGATGTTACTTTCTAGATCCTTTCTGGCCTTGCTGTTCTGATTAATTTCTCTCTGCAACATCATTAGAGAGATGATGTTGCATCATCTACATCTCATCCCTACATCCATTCCTGCACCAGATTTTTGCTTTTGTATTTTTCCTATTTTGTGAGAGAGGTTCAATTTTGAGAGTTGGCACATTTAGATTCAGCTTCAGATGCTGTGGAAACTTGAGCTTGGCAAAGAAAAGTGTATCTTACATTTGGCAAGAAATGAAGGAACATTATTTTTAAATATTTTCTTTTAAAATTAAAGTATTATACATTTAGAATCTTAAATGTTCCTCTGAAAAAAGCTTTGAACTTCACTTTCAGATTTTGTGTTGCGTTTGTCAGTTCTTTGGATCTACATGTTCCACACACAGCTTTCACTAGCTCTGTTAAAAGAAAAGAATAAAAGCGCACACAAATTTTACGAGAATAAAGAAAGGAGAAGAAAATCCTAATACATCTTTTTAATACATTACTAATACTAAGACATGTACAAATTTCATTTTATTATTTTTGTCAGTTATAGTATTTTTCAACTTTTGGATAATAAAGTTTTTATATTGCTCATGTACAGTATTTTTCTGGTTAGGTGTGGGGATTTAGGGGAGGAATGCAAAGAAGAAAGCTAAATGTAAATTGTAGAAAGAGCAGTTGTGTTAATAGAATTCAAATCAGCACTTTGGATGAAGATCTGAACCTCGCAACTTTTCTGAATATAAGTGCAAACCCCAGGGTAATAATAGCTCAGTATTTCAAAAGTCGAGCAGATATACAATAACAAACTCAAGCTTTTGAAATTGAAACACTTGCCTGGTTTTCATTTGCTATTCCCATATAAACACAGAACATAAACTGCTTCCCATTGGCACCATTTTTACAAGGCACGAACTGTATAATTTGGGAGCATGAAATGTGAAACAGGCTAGTTTTAGGAATTAAACAATTAGCTAAACCCACATTTAATTCCAAATAAGAGTTCCCTTTTCCTTTTCTGTAGTCATATGCCCAAAATGAACTATTTTTTATATTAGAAACCAAGACTTACCTCCAACTCACTTGGACAGGTTAGACTTTTGTTTGAAAGAATAAAGTTAAAATCCAATATGATATGTTATGATGTATTTGAGCTTCTTTACATCATCCTTTGCTGAACTAACATATATTTTCCCCATCCCAAGCCTGTAATAGACTACTCAAGCTTGTTTTCAAGACCATAAGACTGAAAAGGAGTATATCCTTGGGCTCATCTCCACTTAGCCTTATTCTAACTACCAAGGATGCTTTTTAAAAGCCTCTTTATCACTGTAAGTATATTTCTGTCCAGTGCCTGCTCTAAAATTAGAACTGAATTAGAACTCAGTGTCCAGTTCTACAATGTCCAGGAACCTATGAAATATCTTTGACCTATAACACCTAACACTTAACTAGGAAGCATCAAGAAATGCAGAATTCAACTTGAAAGAACTACTTATAATTGTTAATGAGAAACAAAAAAGTGGAAATAAGAAGGAAAAATGGAACAAAACCTGTAGTTGTTTTAATTGCCTGGATAGTAATGGAGATGTTATATATAAGAGACCATATATGGCTTAAATTAGTGGTTAAAGGTTCAGTAAAATTTCCTCAGACGACATATTTTGACAATAGGAAGCATAGAAGAGAGACAAATGTATGTTATTTCAGCCTTGGATCTGATATTTAAGAGCTCTAGCCAGGGAAGGGCCAAGGGACTTTTGCTGCAGTGAGACACCTGATTCAAAAAAATAAGCCTTGACAACCTGTGGTATATTTTCAAAAGAAGAGGCTGACAATGGAGCAGAGTGTATGCTTATCAAGTTTTCTGATGACAGATAATTGAGAGGAGGGGCTGATACACCGGAGGCTACTGCTGCCATTCAGTAGGACTTCAAGCAAGAATCTGAAGAAATGAATTGACATGAACCTCATGAAACAATGGGAAGTGCAAAGTTCTGCACCTAGCAAAGAACAACTCCAGGCACCAGCTGGGAGACACCCAGCTGCAAAGCAGCTTGGCAGAAAAGGACATGTCAGTCATTCCATTGGACACCACATTGACCCTGAGCCAGCAATGCCATTTTCTTTATTCCATCATAGTTGTTTCTGATTGCTGAACTAAATATCCATTAAGGTAAGGAAAGATGGAGGAAGGGAGAAGGATTGAATCCATACTTTTGTTATTAGTGAGTTCAGCTGATAAATGAGATTTGTCAGTGGCTCTTGGTTGCCCCAATAAATATTTGCATAAAATGGAAGTCCTCCAATTGGAGAGTTAAACACCCAGCCTGTTGTTCACATTTGTCTGAGAGCAGCATTCTATTAATATGTGCAGAGCTGGTTTAGATTTTTTGCTGTAGTTTGTATTAGCTTTAGGTTTCTTAGGTGATCATGCCTAAATGGATTGTCTGCCTGGAGAGGTCTACTCTCCAGCAAAAGAATGTCTGAGCAGCCAATCTTGACAGAATTTTTAGAAATGCTGGTCATTAGACACCCAGCAGTTTTGGAATGATAAATGTGAATGTAGCTTTGTACTTAAAAACTGGTAGAAATGTAAATCTTCCTGGGAATTCTGAGTAGTCAGTAGGACTTACATGGTGAACTTGCATAAATGTTAATGTGATTTGTGTATAAATTGTAATAGTGCATAAATGGGGCATAAGTGTAATAGTGCATAAATGCTAATAGGTAACATAAGAATTGAATTGGGGATGAAGTTTTTTGCTGTTTAAAATAGTGTTTTACTGTGATGTCAGATTCACAGATGTGGAGAGCGCAGGTCACTGCGGGACAGTAATGAAGTGTGGAAGGGTGTAAAGTTCTCTTTCAGCCACAGGTAAGGTAACTGGCTTGGCAAAGTGGTGCTGTGTTTAAATATGACTGGTTCAGTCCTTTCTCCAAAGAATTCTCTGAGCACATATCAGGAGCCAGAGTAAGTATACAGCATATCCTTAAAGAAAATGTGCAGCTAAGCAGTGCTGAGGATGCTGTACTCAAATGATAGAATGATGTGCATCATCAATGCCACAAAATTACAGAAAAAATATCTGGAGAATTCTTGTTTGTCAAAAGATTTTAATGCCTGGTATCCTATGCACTACATAGCAATGTTGTCATTCTGTGCATTTCAGTTTTTTGTTAAAAAATTATACTATTAAATAGAAGCTTCATCTGCTTTTATAACTATTCCTCCTTACAGAGAAATTAATAACATTGTTCAAAGGCATACACATAACTTTCTTTCTCTTTCTGCCAATTTTATTATCTCAATTAACTAATGGTACTATTCCCAGAGCCAAAGATGCTAATGCAGAAAGCAAGATGTCTCAGCAGGTCAAGGCATTACATTTGTTTACTGCTACTTAATAAATAAAAGCAAGAGTTAAAAATTAGATTATTATGCTGTCACTCCTTTAGTTCACTAGGCTTGGTTATAACTATATTTACTAGTTCTCCAAACAAGCATCTGCAATCAAAAATCAGATCCTCTGTTCATTCACTTCTACTCACACACTCACTACACACTTAGAACTGAACAGGAAATGGTGTCACCTTCTTGTATCTGAAGTCTGGACATTCAAAAGCCACAAATTACTTCATATTTTTCCACTAGTAGTTATAATACAGGTCTATGACTTTGCATGAATTTATGAGAAGCAAAAGATGAAGCAGCAAGGAAGGGTACAGAAAGCCTAAAGACTCCTAGGGTTTCGTTCTTCCACTGGTACTATATGTGTGTACCTCAGCTGGTTTGGAGGAAGCACTGTTGAAATCTCAGCTGTTTTTCTGAATTGAAAGTTAAAAATTGCTGTAAAGCAAAATAGCTCTCTGGGTTTTGATCAAGGGAAGATCTTATATTTTTTACTTGAGGTAAAAGGTTGCTTGAGGTCTCTGTACATAGGTCTCTCCTTTAGTCCCCATCCCTTCCCCTTCTCCACTCCTCCTGTATTTACCTGTCCCTTTTCTAGAAAAACTCTTATTCGAGGAACAATAATAAAACAAAACTCACTTTTTAGGCTGCCTCCTTTCCTTTTCACTGAGACCTGAGTTTGAGCTGCATGATGTGTGATGATGAGCAAATACTATACTAAAGTAAATTTTACAGGTTATAAACAACTGAATGGTGCATGTTTTTGAAGAAAACAGGAGTAAATCTTCAAGGCTGTTAACTTAACAACTTTGTGGAAAAGCAATGTGTTGCAACAACTGTTGCCAAGACTGTATTCACTCACAGAAGTGCATGAGGTTGTCCATGGACTCTACCACCTAAAGACACAAGCACTGGATTCTAGCTTGTAGTTAGTGCTCATGGTAGACTGATGATTTTTTAAAAAATCAAAATCACATATCTATAAAACATAGAGGTGGAGAGGGAGTTTTTTCTCTTACAAATACATTACAATTCCCTGGGGATATGCCATCTGGAAAAGTAGATCAGTTGACCTCTTCATCTAATTATATGCCTCTTCTGTAAACAGTGAGAATGTAACAGTGCTAAATGTACTGATAAATTTGTAAAGTAGACGTGTCTTTGTCCTTTGAATGAGGCAAATATCCTCCACCTCTCCATTTACTATTAATCAGTACTTGTGTTAGATCAGTGACCTACATTGCTTGTTTTCTTGAAAAAAAGCTTTCTTAGCCTAAAAAAGGACCCTTTTTTACACTAAGAAAAAAGGATTTTCAAATCCTGCTCACCATCTAAACATATCCTTTAAGTCTACACTTTTAAAAATACAAAAGAACAAACATAAGGCACAAAGAAACAAATATAAAAGAATGAAATTAACATCGGCCACTTGTTTTGCAGTGTTCTTGTTTTTCACCTTTCATATATCCTTTTTAATTTTAATAAGCTCTGGCTTCAAAAATTGCTTGTGTATTATTCTGAAAGCTTAAGACTTACAAAACACAGAAAGTCACCTAGACTTTGGACTGTGATAATACAATCTCCAAGTAATTAAAATGAGATAAAATGGTTGAGGTTTTTTTAAATGTTTTTCCTGTTTAAAAAAGTGCTGCCTTTTGAAGGACACAGAAAATCTTGGCCATAATGGAGGCACTTTAACCCTTCAATATTCTGCACAAGAATCACAGTATCGCAGAAACATTTTGGTTGATAAACACCTCCAAGATCATTGAGTCCAGCCTTTGACTCATCACCATCTTGTCAACTAGGTCATGGCACTAAGTGTCATCCACTTGTTTCTTTAATACCTCCAGGGATGGTGATTACACAACCTCCCTGGACAGTCCATTCCTGAACCTCCCCTGGCACAAATTAAGACTGTATCTTCTCACTCTGTCACTTGTCACCTGGGAGAAGATACAGACCCACACCTGGCTACAACTGCTTTTCAGAAATTTGTAAAGAGCAATGAGGTTCCCCCTGAGCCTCCTTCAGGATAAAATCCCCAGTTCCTTCAACCTCTCCTCATCAGACTTGTGCTCCCGATCCTTTACCAGATTTTTTTGGCCTTCTCTGGACATGCTCCTGCATCTCAATGTCTTTGTTGTAGTGAGGGGCCCAGAACTGGACACAGAATTTGAGGTATGGTCTCACCAGTGCTGAGTACAGAGGGACAGTAAGTGTCTGGATCCTGCTGGCCACACTATTGCTGATACCGGCCAGGATACCTTTGGCCTTCTTGCCTACTTGGGCACAGCTGGCTCATGTTCAGCTGGTGTTGTTAGTCAGCACTCCCAGTTCTTTTCTACCAGGAAGCCGCTCTGCCCCATTCTGTACAACTGCAAAGGGTTGTAGTGACCCAAGGGTAGTTCCCAGCACTTGGCCTCATTGAACCTCAGGCCACTGGCCTTGAACCATTGATCCAGACCCCTCTGCAGGACCTTTCTGTTCTCCAGGATATCAACATTTGCACCCAACACAGTGTTATCTGCAAACTGACTGAAGAGCCACTTGATACCTTGTCCGGAACATGAAAAGGTATAAAAAGGACTAGCCTCAATAGTGAGCCCTGGTGAACTCAACTGGTGACCAGCTGACAGCTGGATGTGGCACCACTCACCACCACTCTCTGTGCCCAGCCATCCAGAGAGTTTTTAACCCAGCCAAGAGAAGACCTGTCCAAGCTGTGGGCTGCCAGTTTTTCCAGTAGTGTGCTATGGGAAAAAGTGACAGAGGCTTTACCTAAGTTGTTTGATACTGAACCATACTAGTATATTTCTAAGCAGTTGTATTCAGTGACAAGTATTCCTGCCTTAAATATGGGCTCCTTGGAGTGTCTATCAGATGGTATTGAAGACATCACAACACAGACAAAAACTGTGTCTGAAGTAAAGCCTTGTTCAGCTGCCTTGCTCTGTGACTGAGTTGACAGGGGTAGTTTAATCCAAATTTGCACTTGAGAATTTGAACTCAATGGTCAGTCATGTGCAAAAATCTCTAGATTGCTTACATTTTTCTTTACAAAACTTCCATCAGTTCTTCTAAACTTCCCAGTATTTCCAGATATCTGCAAATACTCTACAGTTGTCCAGCTTACAGATATGGATATAAAACTGTGAAAGTAGTGCCTGTGGGGACAGCTGGCATCTGTAGGTCATCTGAATATAACATGTGTAATAAACCAGACTGCTACTCTGTCTTACGGTTACCAGCCAGATGTAGACTTTGGGTCACTGCTGTGCTCAGTTCTCAGCAATCCAGAAAAGTTTTAAATACCCATATGGAGGAGCCTATCAAATGCTGTTTCTCCCAGTTGTCATATCTTTGGCAAATAATTGGAAAGTGTGTTTCTGAAAAGCTGAGTAGCATCTGGCACAATCCAAAATATCGGAAGAAAAAAATGCATGTCTTGAACTCAATGATACATTTAGGTACTGGATTGAGATCTGATAAATAAGGACTTTCTTAGTTATAAAATCAATGCATCTTTCTTTGGCACTGACTTAGCTCTTTTAATTTAGACAAGTTGTTTTTTGTCTTCTATTGTGGGCCATTTGAAATGTAATTTTTTATGGTTTTCAAGCGCCAGACCCAGCTTTTCCAAAAAGAACTTGTTTTAATTGCAACAGATAGGTTGACTGAATTACTTTGTCAGGTTCAGCTTTGAGGTCTGGCCAAATCCTGAAGTCTCTAAGAACATGTCCACTCACTGTTTTACCTGGGAAGAGCTTAATGAGTTGGCACTGGTTACATGAAAACTAGTGGAAACTCTGAGAAGTCTTTAATAAGGAATCCCCACCTTGTGACACCTAGTCTTAAACCAAGAAAAACATCATCTTAATAGGCTGTTCAGCAGTGTTTCCTCTCACTAGAGCATGAGTGATGAGTGTTTTCATACTTGATATTATTTTCCCTGTTTGCATTATTAAGCCAAATTTCAAAGGTTATTGGGTTACCTGAAATTTAATATGACTTCACCTGATTCTTTGAACTGTGTGTTTCAAAATGTCTTCATGTAAATTCTATATGCAACCTCAAGAAATTTTTCTGTGTCTTGGTTTGAAAAGAAAGGTGTCTGCTAAGGAAGGCAGGAGCTTCCCCTGAAGTGGAAAATGTAAACCCCCTCCTTATGAATAACTATAATTTTGAAATTGAAAATGTAAACCCCCTCCCTATGAATTACTATAATTTTGAAATTGAGACGCCCTCAGGAAAAGATATGGGAGTAGGAATAACAGTTCTTTATTAGGGAAGAAAATTTAAAAAAAATAAAATAAAATAGAAACTACAGTAATACAAAACAACACTGAACGAGTCAGAATATGACCTGACACCCTGTTGGTCAGGGTGTTGGCAGCTGTCCCATTAAATGGTGGCTGCAGTCCTCCTGGAGGACATATGTAGTTCTGTTGAAGCAGTGATCCTGTAGAAGGGTATAGTTTTCCTCTGGAGATCCAGTGGTGGTGTAGATGGGCCTGGTCTTCCTCTGGGAATCCAGTGGGAAAAGGCTGCGTCACTGTTCCAAATCCCAGCTTATATCCAGGTAGGAATAATCCAGGTAGGCTTGGCTCCCCCTCCCTTGGTGGAGCATCTCACAGTGGGATGATGTAATTTTATCAGTCATGCAGTGAGACTCAGTGGCCCATTAACAGAAGATATGTCCTTGGAGGGAGAATTGGTTGTAGAAGAGGAAAAGTAAACTGCCCAATTAACAAAAGATAATTGTCCCACCTCTAACAGATGGAAAATAGAATACATCCCCCAAATGATATCTTACAACCCAGGAAATATCAAAAAAATTACTTTTAATTAACAACCAGTTGAAAAAACAGCCAACAAACACAAAAACAAAGCTCAACTACTTCCCAAGGGCAGCATAACTCAAGTCCCCAGTCCTTGTACAGATATGGCCATCTGCAATGCAAGACTAGTTTTTAGCAGAGGATATAGAAGCAGATGAAAGTTAGGGCTATGTCTGTTGTGATATGTAAGTATTGCAGTCATAGAGGAGCACCTCCATCAGCAGGGTTATATAATGTGTCTTTCTTTATCTTCCATTCTCTTTTTATTCTACAGCATAACTCAATGAAACAACTACTAAAGTACTGATTCTAAGTAAAACCTAAGCTTCTGTTCTTGGTCTTCTATGATTTTCCCTCTATAACTAGCCAGAAAATAGGCAGAAAATTATCTCTAGAGGATGACTGAAGAGTGTCCCATTCTAAATTATTTCCCAAGGTGGCATAGAGCAGGAAGACATGCATGGAAAGGGTCAGTTAAGGGTAGGTTTGAGATATCCTATCTGATTGCTGCAGTCAGTGTAATTTAGATCAGCTAAAACTGAAATAATAGCTTTGAATCCCTTTCTTGTAATGGTCCCTTTCACATCTGCACTAATCACCATTCTGGGAAGTATCTAAAACAATGGAGGCTGTAGCACCTGATTACATGGTTTAATGGAGACCATGGTGGTGTTGGGTAAAGGGTTGGATTTGATGACCTCAGAGGTCTATAAACATGATTTCAGCATAAAACCTGAGACTTTGCATGTGATAACTCTGCATTGCTTCAGTTCACTTTCTCTGAAAATCTTATAATAGTAAACTAGTAAACTCTTTGAATCAAAAATTAAAAGAAGAGTTAATTACTGGAATAACTGACTCAGTCACCTGTGGAAGGGGCTAACAGCAGGCCTGTTAGCTAAAGGAGCGAGAAGAAGCTGAGAAGAAAGAAGAAGCTGAGAAGGAGTTCTCTCCAAGGCTGTAACCAAGGAGACCAAGAGAACTGAGAAACTGAAGAAAGATAAGAAGAGAACTTCACAGCTGCACAAAGTATTTTTAGAAAGTTAGTGAAGTCACTGTAACTTTTCACCAATTATGTTATATTGATTTATTGTGTCCAATAGTTAGGGTAGAAGAAGCATAAACAATTAGAAAGTGTTTAAAAGTCAGCCATGTTCGATAATAAAGAGTTGCCATCTGAGACTGCTTGTGGTCTCTACTTTGTGTGGTGACCACCTCAACAGCGACAGTCACCAACTCTAAACTGCTACAAAGTGTTTGTCTCTCAGGAGAAAAAAGTGTATTGAAATGAATGTTTTCTTGTCCAGCATGAGTCTGGTTTGCTAAGTGAAAAAAAAAAAAAAAAAAAAAAAAGCCCAAATCAAACCATAACAAAACTAAAAAACCCAAGAACACAATTGCTGCCATCCTTTGGACAGTTGTCCTTACAGAGAGATGCCAAAATTATTCTGACGCTATTTTTTCTCCCTAAACGAAAATATGGCGGTAGCATGTTTAAAGAAGTGTCACCATTTTGTTGTTGCTCTTTGATCAGACCTTCTGGTCATGCTTTCCTGCTTTCTTCTCTGTTCTGCAGAGCCTTCAAAGCAGCATTGTGCTTGAACTTTAAATGGTATTTTAACTTACTGCAAAACACCAATGCATGGGCATATTACCAAGGCATTTAGGACTTGCCCTTTAAAAAGAGAAAGGAAAGAAAGTGTGCAAGAGAGGTGAGAGGAACAACTTGTAATGAATTCCACACCTGCACAGCTGAAAAGCATTTTATTACTAGAAGCCTCTGCAGTTTTTCAGTTCTGGAGATCATAATGTAGCTGTTAAAGCAGGTGTTGTAGTAGGACTCATTATCTTAGCAGATAGTTAACATCTATAATTGACAGAGAATGTTTAATCTGAGACATTTAATAAAATAATGTCTGGATCAGTTACACTAAGGAGAAGGGAAAAAAACCATGGTTCAAGTACTATTACATTTTCAAAGATTAAATAAGCAATAATTCTGTGTAAACTTCCATTTCCAATGAACAAAAACAACACAGATATGGTTCTTTCACTAAGAATAAATTTGTGGGGTTGACGCGTAAATAAAAGGATTGATTGCCAGGTTTCTTGGGTTTGGCCTCAAATAAGTAATTTGTGATTTTACTTCATCCACTAACCACAGCTGCTTTCACTTCATGTTTTACGTAAATGCTTTACAAAAAGAAAGCAGTCATGGAAACACTGAAGGAAATAGGTGAGGAAAAATATTTTTCTGAAGCTATATTTTAAAAGTGAATATTAGTTTTATCAAAGCATCAGCAAACACTCTAAAGTACTCCAGCTGGGGTCACTCTCTTAACAGTAGGGTAGATGTTTGGGATCAAATCCACCATAACAAGGGGAAACACATTCCTTTATGTAAAACTATCCTTTTTCCAAGAGGTGAACCCAAATGACAATAAACAAAGTTATCCTGTCACTACATCATACCCTACTACAATTCCCATCTTTCATATATTTCTCTATGATCTAGAAAGAAACAAGTACATTACAACAGCGTAATTGGTGTAAATAGACCACAGAGTTGAAACTGCCTTCAGAGTTGTGTTTACAATTTAAACCACAGCCCTGGCATGGTTAGGCTTATTGCAGCTGATATTACTTTTTTTGTCCAGTGTGTGAGGGAAACTAGGGACATCAACAGCTACTGCTGAACACCAGCTCACAGGGACTGAAAAGTTTTATAGATTTTGGTCACTCTTAAATGGAGAAACAGGAAAGAGCTGTGGAATGTAAAATGGAGGAAAGTTTCTTGTTGAAAAGTTAAGAGTTTATAAATCAGAAATTCAAACAGTGTTATTTAAAAATATTAAAGGTAAACTATCACAGAAATAGCAAAAGCTCTGGTACTCTTTCCATCCCACATTTATTCTGACAATTCTATTGTATGAAGTTTGGTAAAAGGCCACATTAAATGAGCAAATATTATTAACTATGCCTGATTTTCTTCCAACCATTCTTACAGTTTATCTCACAATCCCATTTTCTCAGACTCTATTGGATACAAAACAGACCTGAGTCACATGTGGAAGAACAAAACCCACTTCTCTACCTGTTACATAGCATTAGGAGATTGAGAATAATGTGAAATTTATCATCTAAAATTTGGAAGTGCCTGGAGTAGTTTGCTGTTTCTTCACTTTATAAAATATTTTTCTCAATGTGAGTACAATGAAACTAATTTGTGGCTGATACGTTATATTCATACTCCTCAAAAAAGTACACACAATGCACGGTCTAGTGGAGATTGAATCCTTCACTGAGACAACCTAACTGTTTAGAAGGTGCTAAGGATATCTATACCCTATCTTCCACAGATGCACTGGAATGGTATGCTGTTTTCCTTTGTATGTTCTACCCAAACCAAATGACTGCAGTAACTTGAAAATTCTCTTATGTATGAAACAGCCAATGTTTCAGCCTTTTTTTTTCCATATTGTAATTCACGGACATTGACAAATTTTTAAGGAAAAAACAATACCAATTCTTTTTTAGCTCAAGACACGAAATGACCATCAAAATTATTTATGTCACATTAAAAAAAAAAACCCTGACTTCTATTTCTCTTCCAGAAAAAATTATGGCAGAAAATAATAGGAAGCAATTTGAAATAGAATCGTAGCACCAGGAACATGTAGTCTGATTCACAAAACACAGAGGGGAAAAAGGATGGCTTTTTCATTATTTGAAATAGTGAGATAAGAGATAAGAGTACTTGCAGAACTTTAAAGGCATGTGGAATTTAGTTTTTCATAAAGTACTTGTTGTCCATCTGCAAAGAGATTCCTTTGTGCTCTCGAATAACTCCAAAAACATAATTTAGGTGGAGTGGCAAGATGAAATTCATGGGGCAAGAGAAAGCTCATTCATGCAAGCTCCCTGCTGACCTTGGGAGCTGGTACAAGAGATCCTGGCTGCAGAAGGCAGGCCTGCTGCATGCAAACAGCCTTTGCCAGAGTGGGTTATCCCAGACATGGTGGCTTGATCCACCAGCTGTTTGAGGTCCAGATTATGTCCTTAGCCATACCAGCTTTGCCAGGATTTGTCTCATTTGGTACCCAGTAATCAGTTATGATGATTCTGTCCAGGGTTTCATGTGATAAGGGAGGGCTAATTTAGAAGAGAGAAGACAGTCTCTTGAATACTGAAACTTTCATTGTTATCAATATTTTTATTGAGAATAACTCTTGAAGCCTATATATACTTGCTTTTACATCGTTTTAGTCCAAAAGTGCTGCTTGCATTGATAGAAATCTGCAGACACAAGAGTCACCATTATAATATAAAAAACAAAACCAAATCCAAACTCAAAAAATGCCAATTTTGCTCTAGAGAAGATTGAAATAAATGGGCAAGAGATCTTTCTCCTTTTTAATGCCTTTATTAAGAAGAATCAGCTCAGGTGGGCAGAAGTCGATGAGTCGCGCCCATGCCGCCGCTGCTCCCAGGCGTGGCACGGGGAAGGAGGATGACGCAGCTTTGTCCGCTGGTCTGCAGACAGAGCTGAGGATTCCGCCCTCACGGGAGAGTCGCAGATTCCTGGCTTGTTTGTCTAACACCCTGGGGTGTCTCTTTAATCAGTATCTTTTCAGGTTAGGGTGAGAAGCAAAAAGGGTCCATGCAGGTACGGGACTACGCTCCCATCCTTAGACATCACTTAAGTCACTTGTTGGCTCATGATTTTAGGGGTTTTTCTTGTAAAAACTGTAAAAATTCGGGGCGCAAGGTATTTCTCATCTGCATACTGGCTCTGATGTCACTCCTATTCTGGGTCTGTCCCCATGTCCGTCCCTGGCAAGCAGCTAGCATCAGGGAAACAATGGTTAATCGCCGGCCATTAACGGGTAATTAAGGAGCCCCTCTCCCGCAGTGAAACCAAAGAGGTCTGACTGGTCTGACTTGTTTCTAACTCTGAAACTCAAAAAAAATATACAACTTTCTATTCATAACAAAGATGAAAGAGTTGAGATGTGGCAGAGGATAATCTAAAACACCTTTGCAAATGTTTAAGAGAAACACACACTTAGATTTTTTAAAATAATTTTGTGGGGCAAAAGAATCTAAGCCTGCATCTGCTTAGATCCTTTAATATTCCCTTTATCATGACAAAAAGTCACATTTCAATTTCTCTTTGCAGAATGGCAGGAAATTACCTTTACCCTAAAACAAGAGCTGCACATGATCTAGGTGAAACCAGCTGTATAATTTCAGGCCCAAATGAATACTGTTTTAGCAGTATTTTCAATTACATGAATCAGACCCAGGCAGTAGGCTGTATCTTTATAGGTAAGTGCATTAAAATGCTTAGATCTCTGAACAATTAACAACTTATTGGACAGCACTAACAGTTTGCAGCTCCACTTTAGGCTGCTAACTTTGAAAATTACCTTTAAAGCTCAAAATTATACATTTCAATGACATTATTACATTTACAATGATGATGTCACATTCTGTAAGATTCTATAGTAACACAACTGGGAACTATGATGCACGATCTGATGGAAGACTGAAAAATTAATGTGTACAATAGTGTGATCTTTTACTATATTAGCAATAACTTGATTATAAAGAGAGTTCGTGAGAAAAAAATAATAAGGATTGATATAAATGGGCAGGAGATCTTTCTCCTTTTTTTCTGAACTGTTTGACTTGATTTTTTTAACTCTGAAACTAAAAAAAATACAATTTTCTATTCATAACAGTCCCCCCTTTTTTTCTTTGATCAGGCTTAAGCTTAAGCTTGCATCAACTTGTAATTTTTGGCTCATTAACATAGAATTTCCTATATTTTATTGTATTGATTATACATTTCCTCAGCACTCAGATGATCATATTTACAAAACTTCATTACCCTTTTCGGTTTTTTCAGGTTAATTCCTTTAGAGATCGTTAGGTTATTCTGTACAGCAGATGTCACTATTTTTGTCAAACATGGACATAAGAACAGACTAAGAAGCGTACCCACAGTGAAGGTTATAGTTTTCCAACTTTTTTTGAAAATCCATAGATTATCCCACCAACTGGAATCAAGTGTAGAAGTCCTTTGATTTCTTAAATATTCTAGTTTTTTTATTTTGTTTAAAGTGTTTCTAATGATTGCTACTTTTCTCTGGGAGTTTCTCTCTGAGAGACAGAGATACCCCGAGAATGGGGGACAGGGAAAAGACCGGATTGGGGGCAGCTGCTCCTTCTCACTCTTTGGCATCAGAGGAGGATGCCCAGGCTGTTGCTTTCTGTGGGGAGAATTCACCGGCCCTGCTGGAGCTCAGCCCTGAGGAACCGATCACCGTCTGCTCTTCTGCCCCTGAGCTCGCCTCTCCTCACCCTGCTGGGAGCCGGGCTGCCGCTGTCCTGTCCCCACTGTTTCTTCTGTACTGCTCTGGGTTTCCCCACGCGGTAACCCGCACCCTTCTGCCCTGCCGGCACGTTCCGCAGTGCTGGCTAGTGCTGCCGAGCTTCTGATAACTCTCCTCCACCAGCCTGGGATTTTTGCTCATTCCTGCTGGCTGTGGCTGCAACTGAGAGGAAAGTGCTGGCAGCCAAGAAGGCTATTGCCAGGTCCCTGGTTTTGTTTGTTGTTAAGGCCATAAATATTGTTGGGGTTTTGCCTTGCTATACATACTAGTAAATAATTATTATTCCGAGTCTCACATCTCTGCCTGAGAGCCCCTTAATTTCGAAGTTATAATAATTGAAATAAATAGGGCAGGAGATCTCCCTCCTTTTTTAAGGCCTTTATTAAAAAATCAGCTTTCGTGGGGAGAACCAACTGGTCGTGCACACACCATCGTTGCTCTCCAGGAGTGGCACAGAGGAGGAGGATAAATGCAGCTGTGTCCGCTGGTATGCAGGCGAACTAGGGCTTCCATCCTCATGAGAGCACCAGGAGATTCTGAGTCTTCAGTTTGACATTCAAGGCTGTTAGAGATATAGTTAGTAATTCATGCAGATAGAGTTATATAAAAGGAATATGTATAAAAGCATCTCTAATTCATTGTAAGCAGACAGAAAACAAAGTGGCACCTTTTCTTGCTGGTAATTTGGAACTAAATGGACATACAACCATAATAAAACATACTTATAACTTTTAGAAGGGAGAAGACTGTGATTTTTTACAATATATTTAAAATGAACCTACTGTACATAGGGGAAAGGAGAAGGAGGAATTTTTATCCTCAGGATGGCGAAACCGCGGCAGACGGACAAGGAGGCACCACAACATTTACATGCGAAGGAAACCTCGGCTGTACAGGAGATGGGCATTCATGAAAGCATGTGCCCAGTGACACCCAAGAGATGATGGCCCGGACAAGATACCTATCTGAGATAACCAGAGCCATCAACACCTACCATCTGAATACAGGATTCTGGGAATTGGGGAAGTGTATTAATCAATTCCCAATTCCCAGATGAAGGCTTTGTGCAGCCCGGACCGAAGAAAGAAACCAACTTGAATATGAAGAACTCAGAAAGAAACAAAGGGACTCTGCTGCGGGCAAATTAAAGAGTATAAGAACCACTGCCTCATAGCAGCTGGTGTGGACGAGTGGGATTGGGTGCGATAGAGGCCATTTTCCACATTCACCCAGCTCACCTCCCAGGAGTCTTATGCTGTCCGTTTGATTGTTGGATGTCGGGACTGTATTATGGTCATGAAATAAATTCTATTTTTATATTTTTATTATAATTGGGCATATTTTTCATTTTTACCTATAACAAAGGTCTTCTTTCTAGCCAACATCCTTTAGGTTAGGGTGAAAGGTAGAAAGGATCTTAACAGATATTGGATTCAGTTCCTCACCTTTAGACATCACTTAGATCTCTTAATTCCATGGTGGCACATTGTTTTAGGGGTTTTTATTGCTACATTTGGTGAGGTGCTTCCTCATCTGCATACCAGCTCTGATGGCACCTCCCCTCCTGCAGTCTCAGGTGTCATCCTCCAAGAAGCAGCAGGGGGACACTGGATGGGAGAGGGATTAGCAACCATCAACAGGTAATTAAAGAAAAACTATTAACAGGTGATTACAACATGAAGTTATTAACAACAAATAGTTTAAACTCCAACTTAGCAGCAACTGATTTAACTTGTTAACTCTGCAACCTAAAAAAAAATTGACAACTTTTCTATTCATAACAATAATTAGGAGGGAGGGGGCTTACATTATTCATTCCAAGGGAGGCTCCTGCTTTCCCTAGCAGACATCTGTTTTTCAAACCAAGACAGTATTCTAAATTATAAATCCTGTCTCAGCATTGTGTCCTGGTAATTTTTCTTTTCCTGTCGTATGAGACATTGCTATTTAGCCAATGAGAAGTATTCTGTGTTAGTATTTTTCCCACCCTAATAGCTTTGAGATGTAACAAGAGAAAGCAACCCAGGACTTTGCAGACTTGTTACCAGCAACTTTTTGAGTGTGGGAATATCAAGTTACACTGGTATTCTCAGTATTCTGAGTTCTTTTTTTTCCTAGCTTATTTTTTAAATGGAAATATTTTTGCATGCTTTATGTCAAATCATTCATTATTAGAAGATAAATTATTCACCACTGGCTAAATGCTATACTTTTAGGGTTGTGTCACATAATTCAATTCGGTTTTATACTAACTTCCTGTTATTTGAACAGTAAAAGGTTGGTTTGAGATATCTTTGGGTTAATTGCTTCTAGACTCTATTGTTTTTAAGAATTTATGCAAAGAATAGAAAAAAACACCGTAATTCACAAAACTTTCTCATACTATTACTCTCCTCTGCAAGGAGAGGGGAAGGTGATGGCCTTGGGATAAATAAACATGGTCAACAATGGCAGAAAAGTGTTTTCACAAAAACTTCTAATAGATTTAATTCCAAGAAAAATTTCACACATTTTGTGTTCTGAAAAAAAGCCAGGAGTCTTATTCTACAGCAAATTGAAAAATGATAGGATTATTTTGGAAGTTTTCACACATATCCCTACATTTGGAAGGAGAGAGATGAAATGTTTCTTCCAATATGAGTCAAATTAGAAGTGGAGGAAGGTGAATGTCCACGGTAGTGATGGTCTGCTCATACAGTAGGGGCTGCAAGTACAGGACCAATGTATTAGTAGAGTACCTGAGTGGAGCAGGATCCTGATTCTATAAGTACCTAATTTTCTGGTATCTTATTACATAGCAACCCTATGTAATAGGGAGGTTTAAAATGTACTTAAGCTTCAGCGAACTTAGACATCTAAAGTGGGTTTTCTGGTGCTGATTGCTCTCTGTCAGCTGCCATTTCACCCTGGGAATACTTGTACTTAAATGTCACAGCCAAGGGGACTTGAGTTCTTAAATCTTGTACAAGGGCAGTTCAGTGCACGCTAAGTTGACACTGTAATATATGATTTGGAATAATTCATGCTTATGTGAAATACACGGGAAATGAGTTATGCTTATAAGAAATATTCTTAAAGTTTTAAACCCACAAGCCAGAGCGGGGAGAGATTGCATCATAAAATTGTGAAATCACAGATGGCAGTGGAGAGAAAGACCTAATACACAAACAAAAAGATGTGGCTCCTGCAGAGATGGGCCCTTTCACGGGACAGTCCAGGAAACACCCAAGCGATGAATACTCGATAAGTGTCTAAGATCAAGATAGCCAGAGTCGTCAGGAATGTGTATCCCAATGCCAGGTTCCCATAACTTGACGATCGGCATTCATCCCTTCCCAGAAACTTTTTGATCCCCATATTACTCCTCATCCTCAAACCCGAACTAATCCTTGGCATCCCATATGCAGGTATAGTTTCAAACAAAACATTAGACAGTGATTCTAAAAACAGAAGTTAAAACCTTACTCGCCAAGGGGAGGTCAAACCAACAAGAAATACTAACTCTTGTGTCTGAGCATAAAACCTCAGTCCCTTTACTTTAAAAGAATAACAGTAATCCAATGGTCTTAGGAGCCACTTATCTTGGTGCAAATCCAAGTGAAAGTAATGTACCTATCACTAGTCCTAAACATGTTCATACTTCTCACCCTAACAACCCTCACCACCCCCATCTCCAATTCCCACTCCTATCTGAGAACCTCAAGAACTCCCCCACTATCATCATAAACACAGTTAAAACCTCCTTCCTAATCAGTTTAATCCCCATAACAATTTACATCTATTCAGGAACAGAAAGCTTAACCTCTTTCTGAGAATGAAAATTCATCATAAACTTCAAAATTCCTATCAGTCTAAAAATAGACTTCTACTCACTCACCTTCTTCCCTATTGCACTACTCATATCATGATCCATCCTACAATTTGCAACCTGATACATAGCCTCAGAACCCTCCATCACAAAATTCTTCACCTACCTGCTACTCTTCCTAATTACAATACTAATCCTGATTGTCACTAACAACATATTCATCCTATTAATCGGTTGAGAAGGAGTTGGAATCATATCCTTCCTACTAATTAGCTGATGACACAGGTGGGCAGAAGCCAATACTGCTGCCCTCCAAGCTGTACTCTACAACTGGGTTGGAGACATCGGCCTAATCCTGTGCATAGCATGATTAGCCTCCACTATAAAAAGATCTAACAACTCTCCTCCCCATCCCAAACCCCCACACTACCTCTACTAGGCCTCATCTGAGCTGCAACAGGCAAATCTGCCAAATTTGGCCTCTACCCATGACTCCCAGCCGCCATAGAAGGACCAACCCCCGTATCTGCACTACTTCATTCCAGCACAATACTAGTAGCCGAAATTTCTTCCCAGAAAATTTTGTCCAGCCCAGCACAGAGAAAGTAGACTACATGAATATGTGAAGCCATGAAAAGAAAAGGAAAGACTCTGCCCCAGGTGGAAAAACTGTATAAAAACTACCCGGAAAGGGGCAGCCTTCGTGAACAGAGGGGATCCAGTGCAATAGAGGTTGGATCAGCGTTCACCCAGCACTGATCCCAGGCTCGACACTGTCCCTTTGATTGTGGCTATTGGAGACCGTAACTCGGTTGCAAAATAAAACCTATTTTATTAATTATTAATTTGGCTCTATCATTTATTATCTATAACAACACTACCAGGTGTGACATGGATCCTAAAACTGAATATCCCCCAGGTAGATCCTCTTAAGCAATCTACTAAAAGCTAATGCAAAGGAATAGGACAGAGCACTGTACAAAATGGATTTTTGGCTACCCTTTTTTGGAAACATACTCACAAAAAGAAGGGAAGTTTAGATTTCCTTTTCCTTCAGTGTTTGTATATGAAATCAGAGACCCTTACTTTACTCTGCAGCTTGCATGGGTTTAAACACTTGTGTTCCACAGATCTCCCATATTCTTTATGGTCTGTGTTTTAGTTACTTTGCATTGTTCATGATGAGTAAATGTAGGAAGAAATAGAGATATTCCTCAAATGCCCCAGTTCAACAGAGCTGGGATTGAAGAGGAAAAGGTATATGGGTTTTAGTAGTCTAGCATGCAATTTGCTAAGTGCATGGATATTTTAAAGTGTTTGGACTGTAGCAATGCCCCTCCCCCCTCAAAAAAAAAAAAAGGGGATTTTAATCTAGAAGTAGGTATATAGCAATGTGGCATTAAGGTTTCTGTATCATGTCTTTTAGAAATAAGAGGTTTAGAGCTATGTAGGTAGACATACTCAGATGATGATGATGTGTCGATAGAATCAATATAACTTTGTACTTCTGAATTTTGTCCCAGTCTATCTTCTGTTTTCATCTACCTGATGGTGCTTAAGATACCAGTAGGTCTGTTTTATTCACTGTCTGGCAACCATAATTTCCAAGTATTTTGGCAAATCATAATTTCTCAGAAAATGCCTTTTGTTTACATTAAGAACCCATTAAGGTTTCATGAGTTCAGTTCAAGACACCAAATTATCCTGGCAGATACATTCAGAAATCAAACTGGTCATGAAAAATAGGTCTCAAGTTATTAATTTAAAACCTAACATAGACAAGGGTACACAATACCTAAAAACAAAAACAAACACAATATAAAAAAAAAACAATTAAAGAAAATGAAGTCGATTCAGTTATCAGTGTATTCAGTTATCTATATGGCAATATCCTGTGGTTTTTACTCTACATGTGAGTCACAAAAAGATAATTTTCTGGACAAGTCATCCCTTAGCTGATCCTAACAGAGGTATTCTGTGCAGAATATTCAGAAAAATCACTTGTCTTCAAACTAGAACTCTGTCTTGGTTTGAAAGACAGGGAAGGTGAGAACCTCTTGGAATGGAGAATATGATGCCCTTTCCTCCGAATTATCTTAACTTTGAAATTCAGGGGCTTTCAGGAAAAGGAATAATTCTTTACTAGTATGTATGTGTATAACAAGGCAATCAAACAACAACAATGGCAGCAATAACAAACAAAATAAAGAATAAACCAGAAAACTCAATAAAGTCTCTTTGTGCTCTCTAAGCACTTTCCCTTTGGTGCAGTTCCGGTCATGGCCGGCAGGGGCGCTGGTGGTTCCCGCTGGGCAGGGCAGGTGCGGTAATTCCCCCGGGGCTGCAGGGGGTGCTGTGGCACAAGCTTGGAGAACACGCTGTCATGGCGGCTCGGCTGAGGCAGAAGGGATGGAAGAAAGGCTTTGTTTCACAAACCCCCTGGGCCGGTCAGTCTCGGTGCCCCTCTGGATAGCAAAAGGAGCTGTAACAGGAACCTCGGAAGCAGAAAGTGGGAATGGCAGAAATGAGCATAATCTCAAAGTAGTATACAAGAAACTCCTCGGCAGCTGCTGGAACCCAGGGGGTTCTGGGCAGGCAGGGGGTGAGTGGGCTACAGTGTAGCAAAAAACCCCAGGGCAGTGGCAAAGAAACTGTGGGGGCTGGGCAGTGGCAGCCCCCTTCCCAAACAGGAAGAGCGCTGGGAGAGGTTCCCTGTGAGGGGGAAAAGGGCTCCCAGGGTTTTCCCCTGAGGTACTGGAGAAGATGGTGACAGGCCGTTTTTAATGAGGTAGGCTGTTACTAAGGTGCCAGTTCACTGGCTGCTCTCATGAGCAAAAGTCCATCTGAAATAAATGGGCAGGAGATCTTTCTCCTTTATAATGCCTTTATTAAAAAGAATCAGCTCAGGTGGGGAGAAATCAACAGGTCATGCCCACACCACCGTTGCTCCCAGGAGTGGCATGGAGGAGGAGGGTGATGCAGCGTTTTCTGCTAGTCTGCAGGCAGAGCTGGGGATCCATCCTCACGAGAGATTAGGAGATTCCGCCTTTTCGGTCCAACACCTCGGGTCCTCTCTCTAGTCAACATCCTTAGGTTAGGGTGAGAAGCAAAAAGGATCCAAGCAGGCACTGGACTACACTCCCATCCTTAGGCATCATCTAGGTCCCCTAGTTCTATGTTGGCTTGTTGTTTTTAGTGGTTTTCCTGGAAAACTGCAACTTTTGGTGCAATGCATTTCTCATCTGCATACTAGCTCTGATTCCACTCCCATTCTCCTGGTACCTGCAGGGTCCCAGTGTCACTCCCTGGCAAGCCTCAGGGGGGCAATGGTTAATCACCAACCATTAACAGGTAATTGAAGAAGAACTCTTAACAATGAAGCTAACTTAACAGCAACTGGTCCAACTTGTTTTAACTCTGCAACCTAAAAAAAAAAAAAATAGCTAACTTTTTATTCATAACACATCTATGGCAGAAGAAGCAGGACTGGGCTCGGGTTCCACATCTATGGCAGAAGAAGCAGGACTGGGCTCGGGCTCCAGCGGCAGTGAATTCCCCCTCCTCCAAGCAGTAGCTGGCCTGTCTTCTTCTGAAGTCAAGAGACCAAGAGAGTGAGCAGCTGCCCCAGCCCCACCCCCCCATTTTGTTTTTTTTGTTTTTTTTTTTTTTTTCTTTCTGGCCCCAATTCTCATGGTATCTCTGCCCCTCCATGATCCCTTCCTGGGGCAAATTCTTTTGTCTCTCTTGAGTACCCTGTCATTATTATCTTTTAGCAACAAATTCCCTAACGGAATGAAAAGGAAAAAGCCTAACCTCCAACATTTTCCTTAGTGAGTCGAGCAAGTAACATCAGTTATTGAAATTAATTAGGAGATTGTTAGTGTATATCCGTAACACAAAAGATGCACCATCATTTGCTTTTATTATAAGCTTTCATCTTTCTCACTCTAAAACTCCTAAACATTATGACCAAGTACTGAATAAATTAAGGGATTATGTCATGGATAAGACTTGATGACCTCTCAAGGTCCTTTCTAACCCTACATTTCACTGATGATAGGGTATCTTAAGTTCCAAATGGGACTCCATAGGGCCCTATGCCTGTTAAACATTTTTTTTTCTGGAAGGGAAGTTAATATGATCTGAAGACAGCCATATACATCATAAGAAACCCAGATGCTAGGCAGGTAAGTTATTTCTGGAGAAGTAATTTAAGAGATACAAAGGCATAATTCAATGTTTGGTAAGGAAGCAATAGTTACCTCAGCAAGTCTATCAGGCCTAATACCTCAGTAAGTATAAGTCCCTTAAAGGTCCTGCTAACCTAAATGAGTGGAAAATTCCTTGTTCAACCACAGAATAAAAGTATGTCTGGTGTGAACCTGTAGTTGATAGAGTCTATCTGTCATCTCAGAGCACAGACATGGTCAGGGCTGATATGTGACTCAGAGGAAAGCAAGGAAAAAAATTCACTCCCAGACATCAAACTGTCCATCAAAAACAATTCTTTCCTGATCCCTACAGATTATTAAAGGAAACTCTGCAGTATGAAATGTGATTACATTCATTAGCTAAATATAAAACTGCAACTGTTAGAGTGATGTAGCTTTTCATTTTTTAAGTAAAATATATGTGAGAAATTGTATCTTACTAATTAGCACTATTTAAAAAATAATACTTGCATAAATTAATCTGGTTCTAGATCAGTCTGATTTTCCAAGTTTCTTTACAAATCTATTGCTGCTGGCAAGCATTAGAAAATCTTCATTCTGTAATCATACAATGTAGCAATAACTGAAGTTGTAAAAAAAAAGAAAAAAGGAAAAAAAAAGCCCACTGTTGAGTCACAAAGTTGATTCCACAAATTCATAATGTTGATTCTACAAATCTTTAGAAAGCTGTTAAGTGTACGGCAAGGTTTCTTTGAGATATCTCATGGCTTTTGAGCTCTACTAGCCTTTTGAGTATCTGTTATTCATGGCTTTATATCTGAGGGATAGTATTCAAACATTCTAGAAGTTACTGAATTTCTGTGGATAAGAACATCTCTTAGCATTTACTTTGCTTGCTAGGCCATTAGACTCCTTTGTAACCTGTCCTGAGGTCCCTTTCGTCACTCAGGAGATAAATAGCTGGATGAAAGGAGTGGTACGTTCATTAACGGGGTAAGTTCTTAGCTCCATGTCCACAATGTTTTTAAATGCATTCAGTCAGGCAGCTGCTCTGCATAACCTGTTCAACCTGCTGGAAATATGTGCTCATTGCACATACCAAATGGTTCATGGTCCATTAATAATGGTCTGTTATTAGCTCAGCTACATCTTCGCTTACCCTTACATCTCTCTGAAAGCATAGGTACATCTATACATGCTCTTTATCCTTCTGGGGCTCTCCTCTTCACAGATTTTAATTTTTTTAAATGCTGAATATATGGTTTGATACTAAGTGTAGCCATGTGACTTGAAGTAGAGATGTTTACACCACAATTTAATGTATTTTTTACACAACTTTTTGTTTTGACTCTCTTCCACGAACCAGCCTCTGCATTTTTCCGTTGATCTGCTCTTAACCCAAAAAGTCAAGGATGCAGAAAACACTGGTATACTTAATTTTCTCTGCATTAAGATTACTGCAAGAAAATTGTGATTGTATAGCTGTGAGGAAGAAAATCATAACAACAAAGTAGGAAAAAAAATTATGTGGCCTTTGAAATGCCATCACTGAAATCCTTGTTTAGTAAACAGTGCTTGTATGTCACACCAAAAACTGATCTCTCAATTCACATGAACTCTTGTGTTCCTCAGATATGCTAGCAGTATTTTGTTTAGATATAAACATAATTCAACATCCATAGGTCTTTATCCTGAATAATTCATTTCCATGAGAAGCAAGTTAAAACAAGTTTTCACAAGTTGCATGTATGCTATATACATAGCAAAAGTCTTTTATTGTGATGCTTGAGGGTTTATTTCTCTCTGCTGTATTGGCAGATCCTGTAGCTACCTGCTGGCTAGTGAAAAAGACATTCAGATGGATAACAAATCAATTGATCTGTTCATAGTAGTGCCCTGTAGAAGAATTCTTGGCAGGACAAGGGCATGCTATACCCCTCCAGAGACTGGACAACGCTGGCCTGTAGATTGAAGACTTACTCTAAAGACCATGTACCATCCTCGAACAAGAACAACATAGACCATGTATCATCCTTGAACAGATACAACAAGGAAGAATGAGCATTGTGCAAGCATGAAGCTGGATGCCAAACACGATATGAGAACTGCTAATTTAGCACACCTTAGCTAAAAATACTTATAGTGTGACAAGCAGTCAGAAATAACATGTATGTGCGAATGCAACCACTTAACCAATGAGCATTAAACAGTAGTGGCGTGGAACAGTGCATACAGAAGCATAAATATGCCAAAGTTACTTAATAAAGTAGGACGACATGTAGCCCTATTGGTGTGATTGTTATTACTCGGCTGACTCTCCATGGGACCCTCTTCAGTGCCCTTCATAAGAGGTCCTGTGGCTAATAATAGTCTGTTTCTTATTGCTACACAGCTGACATGAAAATGACCACAAGTTATCTTTTTTTTCCCCTTAGTTTCTTGCAAGAACTCTTCTGATAATAGTCATGGTAACTCAGAAGGCTTTTGTATTCTAAAGAGGTTAAAAAATAGGATTGAGATTATCTTCCTAATACATGTTTTGCTTTTCCTTTGGGGACTGGTATACATCACCTCCTCTCATTATAAGAAATGGATAGCATTTTCATATTTATGTTATAAATTAGGTCTGGAGAACTTCCCTTTAACTCCACTCAGAAATATCTCAACCCCTGAGTTTATAATACTGCAGTCTTAGAGGTCCTTATTCAGTGTGGAAATTTATGGCTTCATTGCTGTGATCTCTTAGACCTTTCTGAAGGTTTCTGGGATAAGGAAATAGTCTCTCTGGGTTGACATTGGGTGCTATAGACCAGACAGTTATTTTCACTTGTTATCTTCAACATGCTGAGTTCAAATCTTCCCAGTGCTCTATTTTCGCTATCCAGAAAGAGCAGAAACATAATTTTGAACTGAGTGATTGCAGCACCAGCATTCACTCATCTTCAAAGATCAGGTCATTCATAATAGTTACATTATGCTATATATAAGCTATCTTCCTGGAATGTTTGGAAGAGTGCCTTTTTGTAGACATAGTGATTTTTAATTTTGGCTATGTAATGTTTGTTGTTTTGTTTGGTGGTTTTGTGTTTCTTTTTTTTCTTCTTGCTAATCAAGCTCATGAAGGTGTTAATTTGCAATGTTAAGCCCCTGGCCTGGCCCAAAGGCACAAGGGTTGGAGAACACCTTTAATTTATTGTAATCCATTGTTTGGATTCTACATTATAGGAATTTCTATAAGAACTACGTGGACCAGTGGTGGATGAGCTTCACTCATGGTAGCACAAATGCAGCTACAGCCTGATCTGAGCTGGCTTTGGTGCCCAGTAACTCCACAAAATACACACTTCTCTTGTCCTGAGTGGCCACTAAGACAGGTGGAGTCTCAAGTCATGGACTTAATGAACACGGTGGACAGCTGTAGGCATTTTATAGACGTTTTATAAGGATGGTCTGGGGAGTAGGGGAATCATATCAGCATATCCATATTGTGGCAGGAAGGTGGAAGGGGAGTGACATTTGAAGTGATGTAACTGCAGTTACACATGATGGAGCTCTGCTCTCCTGGAACACCTCTCTGTCCATAGGAAGCCATCAATGAATTCTTTGATTTGCTTTGGTTTCTTGCATGTGTGGCTTTTGCTTTATTTATTGAACTGCGTTTATCTCAATCCATGAGTTTCTCAGTGACTGGTAGACAGAGAAAGTCTGGATGGCTGCATTCAGTTATGTCAATGGCTTAATGACCAAGTAGAAACTTGTATCTAATCATGTCCCTTAATGCACCTATACTATTTAATATCTTCCTTAATGACATCGTGAGAGTTAATTTACCCTCAGCAAGTTTGCAGATGATGCCAAGCTGCCCAGTATATGGTTGATCTGGTAGAATGAAGGGATTCCATCCAGAGGGTCCTTGGAAGGCTTAAGGAGTGGCCCGCAAAAACTTCATTAACTTTAACAAAACCAAGTCCTAGGACTAAGGTACTCCATCTGAATTAGGGTGACCCCCAGTATCCATAGAGACTGGATGATTGCTTGATTGGGAGCAGCTTTGAAGGGAAGAACTTGGGAAAAATGCTTGATGCAAAATTGCACTCTTTCTGGCAATGCAGGCCAGAAAGTCAATCACATGCTGGTGCTTCCAGTGCAGTGTTCATGGAGGTTATTGTCCCACTCTACTCCACTCTTGTGAGAGCTCACCTGAAGTAGTGAGTCTAGCTCTGTGATCCCAGCACAAAGATTTGGATCTGTTTGAGCAATCCAGAGAAGGTGACAAAAATGATAATCTCTCCTATGAAGACAGGCTGAGAGAGTTGGGGTTGCTTAGCCTGGAGAGGAGAATGCTCTGAGGACAACTTTTTAGAGACGATATATGTAAAACAGGCTTATAAGAAGGGTGGACAAGACTTTCTATCAAGGCCTTTTGTGAAAGGACAAGGATTATTGGTTTTAATTTTAATTCTTCAGTTTGTACTGAAGAATTATGAAGATTTTTTTTTACATTGAGGATGGCAAAACACTCAAAGAGATTTCCCAGAAGAGTCGTCCAATTATTAGCAGTGGTCAAAGTCAAATAGCTAGGACTTTGAGTGACCTGATCCAGTGAAATATGTCCTTACCCAAGACAGGAGACTTGGACTAGATCACCTTTGAATGTCCCTCCCAAACCAAAATAGAAACATTCTCTAATTCCTTAGTTGTCTTATTTTCTGATAAGCATGAAGTAGTTTAGCTATTAAACACTATTTTTGTTAACCCAGATTTTCCATTAATCTCTATCTGTATCACTAGGGACCTATTCTACTTATTCTATTTTAAGTGAATATTTTTTGACCTTGTTAACTTCCTTGTTCTTGTCTTCTTGTTATGGAGTCTTTTTAATTATTCCCTTATACCTGATGCAGAAATCATTAGTGTAAATGTTCATTAGATTTAAGTACTCTTTAAGATACATAATGTACTCTTTAAGATACATAATGATTTAAGTACTCTTTAAGACACATTATGTAAATACATAAATATTTCAGATACATAATGTCCCAAGTTCTTCCCTTCAAAGCTGCTCCCAATCATCCAGTCTCTATGGATAATGGGGGTCACCCTAATTCAGATGCAGTACTCTTTAAGACATTATGATTTCTGTATTCCTTATACCTGATGCAGAAATAATTAGTGTAAGTGTTCATTAGATTTAAGTACTCTTTAAGATACATAATGTAAACATTATTCAAAATTTGCTTGTATATATCATATGTATTTTGTAAATGAAAATAATTTAGACATATCAGAAACTCTGCTAGGCTTCTAAAACCAGGGAAAGAAGATATATCACAGCAAACTTAAACCGGTTTTAAAATGACTGGGAGAGTTTCCAACAGATTGGCCAAATATTTTGGATTATTTTTGCAGGTAGATGTTTAAGTGGAAAATGACTTGTTCCTGGTTTTGATGTAAAGTAAGCCAATATTTTTTTATGGTATTGAGATCTTGTCATAGGATGCATGCCTAAGCCTTATTTTGTCTTTTACATTAAGTCACATAGAAACCAAAAGTAAACATCCAGGTATCAAAGATCATTTATTCACATTATGTTTAAGGTTTTTAAATATTTTTTTAAAATCTATTTATAATGTTGCCAAATAAATATTCTTCCTGACTGTTTTATTCTGAAGATGGGCATAACATTTTCTACTCGTACAAGTATGATATTTTACAGTTAACAGAATTTAAGGCATTTTTATGTGAATAAATTATATTGTTGAGCTAAACAAAAAGCAAAAACCCACACCCCCAAAACCCCAAATAAAACAAAAAATAAAAATAGAAGAAATAATCAAGTAACCCTTGTGCTACTCAAGTATTAATAATATCTTGCTTGTTAAAAGAGAGATCATGTTCCATTCATGCTCACAGAATGAGAGCTGACAGTGACAGATTGCCATACCAGGGAACAACTTGCCCTTCCACTGAGTACCTCAGTTGATGAAAATAAAGTTTTGGAAAAACAGTTATGCTGATGACATGTTTATATCCGATTTACTTGTATTTTGAGTAACTTTCTTCTGTCCTTTCAGCTTCAGAGAATTTCACCACTTGCATTTGGTATTACAGGCTGAAATTTTACAGACTGTCAAAGTCAAACACCATCAAAATGGGATGAAAAATAAGATCCTGCCCCTATTACATAATATACATTTACACAAAATGAAGAGAGTAAAACAATATCTTGCATAATTTTCTTGTTTCACTAAGCTCAAAATGAAAAGCTCTTTTTCTCTTCAGCAACTCTAGTTCAAGAAACTGAAGACTAGAACTGAATAATCTTCTTCCTCTGGTGAAGAAATCCCAGACTCTGAAAGTACTCTTTATCTTACCTCTTCTGCCATTATATACTTCCTCCCTACTTAAGCCAACAACAGCTCCTGTTGAGAACAGCTTGATGGCAAAATTTAATTACCAATTTGATTCCCCTTCTCGATTTAGTACTTCATGCAGGCTTTTTCCCACACAGAATATATGTGATAATTATCAGGATAAGTGCTAAGTAAACATTGGACATGAAGAGCTTTGAAAGAATCAGGATATTATCATTTTTGACATTATCCTAACACTTGCTCTGTGGTCATTCTATGCTTTCATATTTGTTGTAGCACATTTAAAATGCAGACTTCTAGCTATCATTTTTCACTACTTACATATGTTAAACATTCTTACTGAAGGCACTTTATTTTTCACTTTTTTCTCTTAAGCTATCATTATTGTTATGGTGTATAAGTACGCATTTCTTTGTCCTCAGTTCAAATTCCTTTTAGGTTGGCAGTATTCCTTCTGTAAGGAATAGTAGTAATAGTAAAATTATAATAGTGAAAAATAGCAGCAGACAGTCCTTCAGAAAGTCCTTGAAAGGCTCAGATTAGAGATGCTTTATATATTTATTTTTTAAAATATTTGATTTGCCATGCAGTTACAATCCCAGTGAAACATTATTTCTTATTTTTCAACAGTCTGGCAGTCTGTGTCCTGTAATGTGGCTAAACTATTTTATGCCTCCCCTTCTGTGTTATCAATTTGTGCTAATTGAAATGTTTATAAAATGCTGATTCTGAAGTACTGCAGCTTAACAGTTCAATAGTTCTTTAATGAGCCCTCTGTTTTATTAATAAAATTATTTACAGAAATATTTAATCTCACTGATTTACCATTAATATTAATAAGTTTAGTTATTAAGCACTTTATTTCAGAATACCACGAAGATACAAACCCTTGTAAAACATGCAGTATCTTGTACTACATTATTTTGTATTTAGAGAGAATGAATGATTTTGAAATCTTACAGTTTTTCCTCAGTGAAACATAGTTATTCATTAGCATAAAATTAATTGACGTTTTTATATGCAGTGTCTTTGTACTAAGTTATTTTATATTTAGAGGGAATCAATGGTGTGAAATCTCACAGATTTTCCTCCATGAAACAGTTATTCATTAACATGGAACTAGAAGACTCTTTTATATAATTTCTCTGCCATTATTATAAATTTTATGCAAATAATTTATCACAGGGCAAATCACAAAAGTATTCCCAAAGACTGAAAATAGAAGTGCATAACAAGTCAGTAGAAATAAAAGTGATTCCATTGTCCTTGACTATTAAGCAAGGACTTCTTGATTATCAACCCTTAGTAAGAATCTGTTTCTTTATTCCTTTAAATCTAATTTCTTGAAAGAAATAATTTTCTAACATGTTGTATGCATGTTAACATGTAAAGTAAAGTTACTTCAAAATTATTCAACCATCACTTATCTTTTTATGTACCTTCCCTGTAGCTGGACAGGTTTCAACCAGCCTTATATATTTGAAGTTAATATTTTGGGAGAAACTTCCTGCCATGATGAGTTCAATGCAGAAGCTGCAAAAGTGATTTCCAGAGTCCTGAAAGGTGCTGCAGACATTTTGATTTCTCATTGACCTCTCCTGGCTATGGCCTCAGACATCTAGGAAAAAGAAATGGTTGGGGTAGGGGGGGAATTAACTTCTTTGTTCCATTAGTGCATTTAACCAATTTTTTTATGTCCAGTAATGGTTTTAATGGGAAAGAAGGGAGACTGTTTTCTTGTTAGTCAAAGGACTATGACTACATTCCCTCTCAATGTACAGACTCTGCTATGTAAAATTTGCACATATGCATTTTAATTTGCATTTTCTTTATTTGTAAAATTTGTTTAATGGAAAATTTTGGTATAATTAAAGCAATCCATTTTCAGTGTAAATACTTATTTGCAATTTTTTCCTTTAAAATAAATCAGTAAAATGCAACCTTTCCACAAAAGCAACTGGATTCTCCATAATTTGACTTCATGTGTATTTTCTGGAAAGTTAACCAAGAGTTGTAGATGGAGTGGGAGCTTTCAATAAAGATTATCAGAGAAGCCCTGCAGTCATAAGATCCCTGCAGAACGGGCCCTCTTGTGTTTTAAACTCCTTAGAAAGGAATGAAGGCTTGGTTGGATCCAATCTTAGCCCCAGGCTTTGTCAAAGGTTTAATCCCTCAAGATTAAAGATTGCAAATCTGATCTATTTGTATAAAATTACCTATTGACAAATTATTAGACAAAAGATCTTAATCATAATTATTTACTACATAGTATAAAAGCTAAAACTACTATTAGTGTATAGTATATATATATATATGTACAGTATAGTGCACTATATTAAAGCAATTATGTTAAAACCAAAGCTAGCTAAAAGAAACAATTATTAAGTAGACATTGATATAACTCACCATGCAAACACCCATTCAAACATGGGCAGGTCTTTTTCACTCAGCCTTGGAGTATTCTTGGGGGGCATCCCCAAATCCAGAGGAGGAATCTCCACACACGCCAAGGAGGAATTGTTAGAATGTTAGAAGAACCTAACTATGCGAGACTGACTGGGCTTTTATAGTGTAAAGTGATTGACTGCCATTCACACGTCTCTGTTTGTCTCATTATCAGGATGTTAATTTGAGGTTGATGAGTATACTGATTTTAGCATAGTTTACCATCAAAACCAACATGACACCCCTCTCAATCCACTACCCAGAGACTTGCAAACAGGGCATTGTCTGAGTTGCTTAAATTCATACCAGGGCAGAGCATACATGCTACCCCAAGGCCTCCCTAAATATTAGTGAATGTCATTAGACCTTCTGAGGGATATCATAGACTGGTGGGTATGTGACGAATCTTCAGTATGACATGTATAACCAGACTACTCAGTGGTTTTGTGGGAAATTTCTGCAGTCTTAAACTCATTTTGCAGACTCTCAATTTGCTCAGTTTTTCTGTTTTTTGGGACTCACTTCTGGTAAGAGAGAAGTCTTGCTGTCACAGTTGTGATTGCAGAGGACATTCATGTAGGAGCGTACACAGGCAGGGACTCATATCTCCTAGACAAAGATTTAATTACACAGAAAATGCAACATTCACTACTTAAAAAAAATATCATTCTTAATGGGAGATTAGACCACCCATTTTATATGAAAATGGACTTATGATAGAGTCTTTTTTTTGCTGGAGCAGCTTTTCTCTGTCTAGGCAGGCGCACACATGTGGTGATTTCATCAGATTGTAAACTATGTTTTCCAGTGCCAAAGGAAGGAGACATATAAGCTCCCTTTTCTCAAGGGTAAATAATTATATGCTCTGAACTGACTTTTTGTATACAGAATTCACTTTTTATACCCTTTTGGTTAATCCAGGCAGTCAGGCTGTATTCTGTATTTATTCTCTCTTGCTATATTCTAAATTGCTTCATCTGTTTTTCCCATGCTTCAAGGCATTTACAACTAGCCTGGGATTGACACAGGCTGCCTGCACTGCAATTATTATCATCATTATTTCTATTATTATTGCTTTTTCCACTATTAGAATATTATAGTCTCCAAGCAAAAGAAATGCAATATCTCTACTTGTTTGGTTTGTTGTATTTAAATACAAAACAAGAAAAAAAAGAAAAAAAATACATTGAAGCTTAGAAACATGCAAAGTGAACAAATCCCTCCGAAATAAATATTTTCCAGACAATATTAGCCATTAAATTAAGCCATGGGTTTGGTTTTTGCTCTAGTTTCTTCCTGTTCCTGTTTAATGTGAGGTGAAACAGCCATTATCCTTTTTCAACAGAGACAGAAGTGAAGGGAATGCTGGCAAGTTTAATTAATTTTGATACATACTGTATGAGTTTGTGTCTGTGGATGTGTGTGACTGTTGATGATGAGGCACTTTCATTTTTAACAGTGTGCTGTGTACCACTGGTCAGTGTATTTTAAAAAAGTTGTTGTGAACATATGGTACTTCAGCCTTAAGCTGTCAAAAATGAGATTCCAAAGTAATCAGCAGCTCAAAATAGGATAAAAAGGGCTTTACCACTATTTATCTCTGCTTGCCAGCTTGTAATGTTGATTTATGATATGTCGAAATAAAATACTGAAATGAATACAGCCACATAGAAAAGCGAAGTTACATGGCCACAGACAGTGAAATATTTCTGATTCCTCCCTGGCTCCCTCCTCCATCCATATACGCACACATACTTGAAGTCAACATATTCTCACAGAGATCCTATTGTAATTCTGCTATTTGACAACATACCAATATGATGCACAGAGCCTTCCAAATAATTGCAAGTAAAGTAAAAGATGTTTTATGTATATTTCAAATTCATAGTTTCCACTGACCTCACAGTGGCAACGTTTAACAGTTTGTGAAATCCAGGGCTGAGTTTAATTTTCCTCCTCCTTACAATTTCCATACATTTCAAATTTCCTCTAAATTATTTAGTGTATGTTTATATATATGTGTGTGTGTGTGGCTTTTATCTTGGAATAATGCAGAAACTTTGCTTTTCCCCCCTTACTTCTTGATATGAATAAATGTACAATATACATCTAATATTAACATATAATAATAAATGTACAAAATAAATATAATAATAAAGCAAGAAACTTCATATAGTAAATTTAATTAATTTTAATGTTTATATAGGAAAATTTATGTAGGAAAATCTATTCACAATAAATCACTTCTCCAGATTTCTCAGTATTGTGAGAAAAGATGCTATGCCAGAATTGTTCATGCTTATTTTAAGAAGGTGCTCTGCAAGAAATGGAATTAAGCAAAAATAACTACAACAAACACACTATGTAATAAGAATTTCAATAAACAATATTGCTGTGTTAAATAGTAATTTCCTCTTTAGCTGTTGACCTGGCAGTAGATCCTGCCACAGACCCCATTGTAGAAAATACAGAAAAGTACAGAATTATTATCCTGAAAAAAAAGTGACACTTTTATGAATTTATGAAAAAGATAATGCTTTAAAATCTATTTCTTATAGCACTTCACCTGGTCTCCAACCATTTTTATATTATGAAAATATTAGTCAGATATAACCCCCTTAGTCAGATATTCTGCTAACTGTGGTGGAACAAACCATATGAAAACTGGTCCCATAATCTGTATTTTGTCTAACCTTAACAATTTTACAGAGAATTGACTTTCAGATAACATATTTAGTTACCTGAGTGTAATAGGAATTAATAGAAGACCTAGTTCCTTTTAATATTACATAAATTTTTTCAATTTAAATACATTTTTTAAATTTCCTCTCTTCTTTATTTTTTATTCTGTTGCTGTTTCTATTCTATGGCAAACACCTGTCTACATTGAAATTAGCAATATCATTTCTGTTTGCCTAATAAATAAAATTACAACAAAAAGAATATTCACAATTGTCACATGTGCCCATCATGTGAAAGGAAACTGGCTATTGTACTTATATGCAAATATTATACCATACAAATTTCACCCATATATACACACACATTCAGAGAAACACGTGAACTTAGTTATAAAACTGATTATAAGCACAGAAAAAGGGAATATACAATGTAACAACATCCAGTTTCTGAAAGTGTAGTCCATCTTTAAAGTAAAAAGAAAACAACAGGTTCAGGTGAGTTACCTCTTTCTATTGGAGAATGTTAGAAATAAAAAAATGTCCTGGAGGCAGTTTCTATTTCTTTCATTAGCTTTTGTATTTTTTAAACCTTACAGAGACCTTAGATATTCAGTGAAACACTGCTGAGGTATTTTAGTCATGGTGTCTTTGCGAAGATACAGATTTCAGCTCATTTCCACATAGAGAATATTACATGTTGGAATCATTACTCTTCCTGACATCCCAAAGTGTTATCAAATGAAAGCAAATTACTGTCAGAGGACAGGGCATTATGTTCACCATTCTCCATCTTGAATTTAAGCTGCAGTTTTCAGTGTGTCTCTATGGTGACCAGTCCATTGTCGATCTTGGGTCCTGATTATATTAGCCGTTTTATGCTGTTGCTATGGTCACATATACTGTGTTGCAAAACATCAGAGTTTGCTTTTCCTTCCGTTTTCTACATGTTCTCTACTTTGGTTTCAAAAGGAAAAAAACCCTATCAACTGATCACCCATTTAGTTTGAAAAAATTCAAGGAATAATTGCAGCTAAAAAGTAGGTTTTAAAAATTTCCCCTTAATATATATGCAAATAGAATTGTGATATGTTAACGTTATACTGGTCTTTTCCAAATTAGGACTTTAACATGGCTTTAAAATTTACTGAAAAGCATGATCAACAAACCAAAATTCCTGGTTTATGAGAGCAAGAGAGGTAAATGTCACAAGGAGATGAGACCTTAATGTTCAGTACGTTCAATTCCTTGCCATTAATCAAGGAAGTCGAAATACCTTTTACAATATTCTTAAGCTCCGTTTTAAGATTAGCTGGATTTCTGTTAGATAGTAGCTCAATTATTTATGGAGGAAATTTTCTTTGAAATTTAAATCCTCTGGTAAAAAGATGTTTTCTTAATACTAATTTCATACATCCATTGTTACACTAGCTCACACATTCATTTTCAGAGTATTTATATAATTGTGGAAATTCATTTTGAGGCAGAACCCAGATAATGCCTTTATATGGTTAGACTGCAAAAATCAAAGTCCTCTAGTTACTTCACATAAAAAGTGGCCCTTCTTTACATCTGCTCTAAAACAAGTTTAATTAATCTCTTTTCTTTCACACAGCAGAGATTAACAGAATATATCACAAAATTTCTTGTATAAGAAAGTGAATGCTTTCCAAGTCCCTGAGAAACATCTAAATTTCTAAGTTAAAATGTTATTCCTTTTCATCCATGTCTGGCTGAATGGGCCTAGGAGGTGTCTCATTCAACAAAAATTAAACCTATGGTGATAGAAATTAAAAATTTATTTGGCAACATACAGGAAGAGCCTGGCAGTATTTGACAGAAACCAGACTATCAGATAAGAATTTCTAAGACAACACAATTTAAATCTGGAGAGGACATAATAAAATGCTCAATATGTCACAAATTTAATAGAAAATTTTTCCAGGGTCTACTAGGTAGCCAATGACTATGTACTGTGGAACTTAAAGAGAAGTAGAGGGCGAAAAAAGCACCAATCCCCTCCCGCCACCCATTCCCCAGCAAACAAACAAAACAACAAAGGAAAGCAACCAACCAATCCCAAAACCCCCCAAAAGTTCAAGATATCTGAAATTAGAATTTAATTGGGTTTGTGAAATGTGGAAAAAGTTTAAATCCATTTTAGATCAACTTTTAAAAATATTAATAAAAGTATATATTTCTTCTTATAGTAGCAACTGCCTTTTTCCCTGTGAAATCTTCTTTGTCTCTATTAAGGACTTGATCATATCACTACAGAGTGGTGTAAAAGTGAGAGCTCCATTTTATAACCAGTGATGGAGATGCATGGAAATTTTGAATCTCATCCATGAATGGACACTGAAAATGCCTCTTGTATATAACATGTTAAACCGTAATGCTTTCCATTTTTAACCCTGTGTTAAAATGTTTACAGATCTAAATTTAGATTATAATTGAGAAAGCACCACCATAAAAAGGCTAATGGAATAGCAAAGAAATTTTTTTCAGAAATTCCATCATAAAATTTGCTGACCTAGCAACAGCTAGAAAATACAGGGTACTATATATTTTTAAATGAGACCATGTGGCTTCCACCTTGCTCCATATTACTCTCCATTGCCATGGTAACACAAGCCACCAAAAGATCTCCATCCAGTTTCCACGTATGCATCATGACTTGACATTTTATTCACTGCTTCATGCTTCCAACAACAGTTTCCTCAGTGAAAGTCATACACGGCTTATAACAAATTATATAATTGGTTAGAAGGTTCTGTAGACAGAACTCCTATCACAGTTATTAAATCTTTGAAACTGTACTTCCAAAGGCTGTAAATCAGTAAATCAAGTTTCCAAAATACAGATGTCAAATTCATACTATGGGTGAATGTGGTAGTTTCTGGGGTCCCCGGACAGAGGAGGAGATGATGAATCTGACTCCATGTTCTTAGAAGGCTAATTTATTATTATATTATATTATATTATATTATATTATATTATATTATAACTATGGTAAAGAATAGAGAAAGGATACAGCCAGAAGGCTACAAAGAATGATCATTAATGTAGCCATGATATTTTATGAAAAATCCTTTGCTAGGATTTTTCTCCTATTCTAGCTGAGAAGTCTCAGAAAAGAAATTTAAATAAATAACTATCTGCTGCTGTGGAATACAACAGGTGCATCTGTGATTGGTGCATGTTGGTTGTTTCTAATTAATGGCCAACCACAGCAAGCTGGCTTGTACTCTCTGGGAGTCAGATTATTTTGTTATCATTCCATTCCAGTTCTTTCTAGCCTTCTGATGAATCCTTTTCTCTCTATTCTTTTAGAATAGTTTTAGTATATAATTTTAACATAATATATATCATAATATAATAAATCAGCCTTCTGAAACATGGAGTCAAGATTCGTGTCTCTTCACTTGTTCTGGGAGACCCCATCAGCCCAACCATACATGAAAACTTGTGACTCTCCTCAGAGAGTACGACACAGCTGGACAGTGATTGGTCATTAAGTAAAAACAATTCACATGAAACCAATCAAACAATGACCAGTTGGTAAACAATCTCCAGACCACATTCCAAAGCAGCAAAAACAGGAGAAGCAATCAGATAATTATTGTTTTCATTCTTCTCTGAGGTTTTTCAGCTTCCCAGGAGAAGAAATGCTTGTGAAGGGATTTTTCAGAAAATATCATAGTGACAGGTGAAGCTATCTAGAAAGCTTGTCTTTGGAAAACAGGGTTATCTAAATAAAATATAACAAAATTAAAATACTTGAAAGGAAATATATCTCAGAGCTGAGAGAAAACAAGAGATATGATGAAAACTTTCTCCAATATATGTATAAAAAATCAATATAAAAATCCCCTATATGTACATGAATATTTATATTCAAGTTTTCTTCCTTTCCTGTGATATAGAAGATCTGTGCAGGGGGTAGGGAGAGAGAGACAGAGAGATGGGGGTACAGGAGCTTCCTTCCTTCTCTGTAATCTAATCTGAAAATATTCAGACTAATTCTACCTAGGAAAATCTCATCCAGGGTTGTAAACAAACTTTTTCACTTTTTTTTTTTCCCTTCTACATATTGATATTCTTTAACAAGCTTGATTTTTGAAAATGCATTGTTGAATGTTGGGAATATTCATCAAGTATTTTCCTTGAGGATCAGATTTATATCCACAGACTTACCACACTCTGGAGCTCTCTGTTACCCCTTTTTTTGACTTAGAAGGAGGGAGCTGGCAAAATAAGGGATGGGAACAATGGTTTTGCCCAAAAAATAAAAACTTTATTAACAAAATAATAAATGTGGAACCTGCAGAGTACAGTGGGCAAGATCAAAAGGCCTGGCAAACGCAGACAGGCATAGGGGTCTTTTAGGGCAAAGGTCCAATCACGAACGTGAACTTGGAAGAGGACCTTATACGTACCAGGTGCCGAAGCAACTGAGAACAAGAACCAGAAACTTGACCAAATACAGGATGGTTCTATTAGCATACTGACTGCCATGACCTCACTCTTCCCACTGTGATTAGGTGTGACTAGGTGTGACTAGGTGTGCCCCCTCAGTATTCTCTTTCCCATGGCCTGAGGTTGATGCCTTCTGTAAATGCTACTCAGGAGAAGTCCCAGCTGGATGCAATTCCATACAGACTAGTGTGAAAAAAACCCATAACAATCATGAACCAACCTGAAACTATCTCTTGGTAATCCAAATATCCTAAATAAACAGCAATATTCTGTTTTGTGTGGCAATTCAGCTGTTGGAACAGTCTCAAAATTATCTGTGGAGGTGTGATAACTGGAGGTTGTAGTCAAAATTTCATGGCAAATGAATGTGATTTCTACTAATTTTTTCACTTGTGCTCAGGAAGATAGTTTTTATGGTACACTGAAAACATGCAGCTGTGGAATTGAGGTGTTCTGAATGAGATCTGCTTTTGCTTTACAAAACTGTAAGATGTAGAGCTGCTTTCAGTGCTTCCTCTAACACTCTGTACTATGATTGCAACCTAGCTCTTTACTTATAAAGCCAGGCCAAAGAGCATCCAAAGGTGGAAACATTTGCATTAAAGATGCTTTAAATAGTTTAAACACTGTGGATTATGTGCCGTGTTCTTGGACTGTTGTAATAGGACGCACAATTATGTGTGAGCATACGTAAGTACTTTCTTGAATTCTTGCCCTCTGAGATGAAAAATCCTTTTGACTACAGTGAGTTTATTAGTATAGGATCCTATATGATTGAGACACAGATACTTTGCTTTCTTCACATCTCAGATTTCTATAAATCTTGTTCTTTGATCCAGAGTTTTATCTGGATCCTGGATTTTGTTTTACTCCCTCTGACATTTTCATCAGTATTGAATCAGGAAAGTAATAGTGTGTATACTTCTCAAGACTTAAGACATATGTAGTCCTACTTCTCTGTTTTTACTTGCATACTTTTACATCAGTTTTTCTTCTTCAATGCTAATTTTGTGGCAAACCATTTTTTACTCCACATTGAAATAAATTTCTTCTTCCTCTTGTAGGCACACATAGGTGTACACAATCCTATTTTGGGTCTACTTTGTTTAGTCATTTCTCAGTAAATAAAATCATTATTTTCACTACTCTTAATTAATTGTCTTGCTTCCTAAGTAGTTTTTTTTTTGTTTCTGTGAGTTGAATATCTTTTTTCTTTTTCTTCTTCAAAGTGCGTGGAAAAACAGTATATGATGATGTAAAGATGACCTCCTAATCAACAAATGGAAGCAGAGCACAAACAGGCTTAGAAGTTAAAATTTCAATCCTGTTATTATTTTGAAGCCATATCTTTAAAAAAAACCCCAGTTGTCAGATATAAATGAAGTGCTATGTGCTATAAAATATAACCATGAAACACATCTACTTCAGGCCTGCCCTTTCTGATTTGAAGAGCACAAGAGTGAATGCCAAACTTAATGTAACAATATGATAGTTTATCCAATAGCAGTCTCATATATTGTGATTTCTTAATAAGGCAGGCTCTAAATTCCTCTGCTCAGGGAAACAACAACACATCTCCTGTGTGTTGTGGAATTAAAAGCTTCGAAATTCTTCTGCAAGCGTATTTAGTTAAAATGTTGGTACTTTTAAGTTTAAGCTTTCCAAACCAATCAGTTTCTATCAAATTTCACAATTACTATTTTCGTTCCTCAGATTTTCATTTACAGGCAACTCTGTGATAAACAATCTCCTCCTGTCACTGGAGGCTTTATTTTACAACCAAATTGGCAAACTATATTCCTTAGAGAAATGTTTATGAGAAACTGATTTTGCATATGACCACACTGTTCTACAGTGCTTTTTATTATTTTTTCCATTTCCATGGAATGTTGACTTCTGTAAACTTGCTTTTATTACCATCATCTAGCGTACTTAAATGAGTAATATACAAATATAACAAACAATGTAAAAAGGCAGATCAAGCATTTATCTTTGTGGTTTTCCTTCAATTTCATTTTAATTTAAGCTTACATTTTCTCCAACCGACAAAAATCTTTTTGTCGCAGGCCTGTGAAAACTGAATAAAGAAGCTCATTTATAACATTCCTTCCATTAAGGAACCCATACAAAGCAAGGAAAACATACTGGAAACCTCATTGCAATTTACTTTGTATTATGCTTTCAAACTACCTTAACTAGCTCTTTGGATGTCCTGCAATGTCTTTTCTTGACAAATGCCAGCTATATGCATCCAAAAGAATTATTTGTCTCATTCAGCACTGTGCCATTAGAAAAGTTAGTAACTTTGAATTGGCAATAACAAGGACTGTGCTGGATTTTTACTTGTCATTATTAAATACTGTAATATATTTATAGTAAATAAATATACTAAATCAATTAAATTAGTAAATATACTAAATAAATTAGTAAATATACTAAATAAATTAAAAATTCACTGGGAAAATTGAGGGAGTTATGTGTGAGCATGGGTGTTCAATGAACTCTTCATCTCTGCTGACAGGTGATGAATGAAATCTCCTTAACATACCAATGTGTTAAGAGAGAGAGCAATAACAATGAGGGCAAGAAGACAAAGTAGGAGACAAATAACAACCCTTTTCCTAAAGAAAAACAATGATGTTTTCAAGTACTCAATTTTCATCTTTGAGAGACAACTGACAAGTCTGCCTTGTACCACTTTAGATTTTCTTTCATGTTAAAACCCTGTAACTGTATTGTCCACCCAGCGAGGCTTCACTCATTACTAATTTCCCATATCAACTCTTCTTTTCCACTGGGCTTGCTTTTCTTCAAGAGCTTTTACTCTTCAGAAAGAATGCCACAACTTGCAGACCCATCTTCTGTTATGTGGAAACTTTTCCATGCTACAGCTTCAAGTAGTCATATGGGAAATTTGCTCATCCCATGCATATTTATAACACCAGTAACTTTCCCAGAATTGCACATAGTGCAAACATGCCCATAAAATACAGAAAAACAGAAAATATGAGTACAAATACAAATACAAATACTATGAAAATATTAAATGCAGAATTAACAAGTATCCGTGACTGGTTTCGTTTAGTTCCCCTTCTGTGCATCAGACAAATAGAACTTTCTCATAACTTTGCCTTCTAACCCCATTAGTTTCTCTGTGAATCAATACAGTGTGTCTTAAAACTCATCAAACTTTGTGCTTTCAGTCTAAGACAGAGAAAACCAATAGATGCTCCTGAGCCTGGCATCTTAGGCAAAAACTAGTTTTCTGTGAACTTCAGCAATAATGCTCCAAAACTACATTAACATGACTTAAATAAATGAGACACATTGTTCAAGAATTGGCATATCTATGAGATGGGTTTTCAAATTATTTTGAGATTGAGAATGTGTTTTTAAAGTATATTTTGACTCACACCTTTCTTTTAATCACAAGCAGAGAACTTTAAAAATGGAAGGGTAATTTAGATAAGTTGTGTGAAAAGAGAGATAAAAATATTTTCTCTATTTTTAAGGTAAGACAACTACTAAAATTGGTGAACTTATTGTCATATATAATCTAACTGTAAATTCTCTTCAAAAAGAGATTATTCAGGGTAGGACTTACTACCTTGGTAATCACTTGCAACATTAATTCATATCAGTAACTGAAAAACGTTTTCCATTGGATTTTTAAAAGAAATTGAGTATTTTAATTTAATCACTATTTTTGTCCAATTTGTACTGATTTTACTTTCCAGAATAGGTAAAAACTAGAGAAAAACACACGCCTTTACTCTTTATCTTTCATTGCTCATCCACATAAATGGAGGCTTCTTAATTTCAAAATTTATTTCTGGGGCCAGTAACTCAAAAAAAGCTGGTATTCTACAGGGAGGAAGTCTCTTAGCTCTATCTAAAATGTTACTAAAATAAAAAGGTTCTTTTTTTCAAAGAAAAGAACAAATATTTTGATTAAGACTCCCATGGGAAAACCTAACTTCCACAGTTACTATTTCTAGGGATTTTCAAGTTCAATTTACTTACCTATTCAGTAAGGCAAAGTAATTGTTGTCCCATTTTTTTCATTATATGATGCAAATCATATATATATATATATATATATACGCAAATATATATATACTATCTCTACAGTACGGCAATGATTATTCAAATTGGATGTTAGAATATAGGGCTCATTCCAGCAGTTTTAACATTCCTTTAAAGATAAATCAATCTGTTTTCAATTAAAAAGCATTTTTTTAAATTCAATGTAAAAATAATTATATGGAAGGCATAAATATGAGGGGAAGAATGTTAATACAGAGCAAAGGTGCTTAATCTGGTTTTGCTACTTAGTTTATGCTTCCCTTCTATATTTTGATTTTCTTTTCTGAAAGCCAAATCCAGTGCTTTGTATTACAACTAAATAAAGGTATGTAGAGTAATGGGTTTCTATTTCAGTCATGGTGCAAGACACAGGACTCTCACCACTGATTTGCAGATGCTGGCCTAAAGATAAAGCATTGATGTGTCTTCTTAGGGAATGAGATAATATGTTCTGCTTGGGATGAGCTGTAAACTCCAATCAGCTGGAGAAATTGTGATCCAGAGCAAGGACAAAAGACAAACAGAGTGTTCAATGCCAGTATGATTTTTTTTAGGGCAGCTGGATGTCATTTAGCCTTGAGGACAGTTCCATGATGAGTGGGGTGCAAATGTGTTCTGAAGCTACCACTGTATTTTCTCTGTTATCAACAAGATAGGAGGATTTCATTACAACAGTGCTAGAGCTTCTGCCAGAAGCTTTCATTGGAAGGGTACAAGTATGGTGCAACAGAGGGTATTTGGATAAAAGAGCTAGAAGGTAGTGGACATGAGTTAGTCTCAATTGTAGAGGTCTCTAAGAACACAGATCAAATTCACAACAGCTCTTACTCCTTTACACTTGAGTAAAATGGTGTGGTCTACTTTTGTGACGTGGTCTGCTTTTATGACTTGTGTATAGTTGTGTATAGTTCACATTTCTTTACTAGCTTTCTTTGAAAACTTTAATCTTTTCTCTTTAGACAGTCTTTTGACAGTCACAAACCATGTATTCATACTATAGTTTTCTCCTCGAAGTGCCTGGATAGCTGTGTCTTCAACAGGCATTGCAATTACTTTCACCAACAAGTGTAGTTGCAGACAACAAGAGCAGAGGCTTTATTTCATCTCTACTGTCTGCCAGCCTTTGGAACTGCCTTCGTATTCTAACAGAACAGCACAGAACAGAGCACCTGCACTGAACACCAATTTCAGCTGCAACTGATAGAAAACCCCTTGCATGATACAGATCCAGGCACCATAGTGTTGGAATGCATGGAACAGAAGATTCTATGAGTCCTTCAGAGCGAGAGGAAGAAATGCAGGATTTGAATTAGAACTTCTAGAGACGCTGAAATATATTAAGCCACACAGAGATGAAATAGAAGTGTAAGATTAGTTTTAAGCAAGTAGAAATAGATCTTAAGTGCTTAAGAAACTGCATAGGTAGTAAGAGGCCCTAAAGCGTAGTTTAAAGTCCAGTTAACTGAGTTGCATGTTCTTAGTTACCGCTTGTTTTCCTAAACAGAACAGATAGAACTATTCACGTGAATAGATAACATACGTGTAGGTTTTGTGTAAGAACTCACACTACTTTTGCACATTAGAAATTAAGCTTAGATTGGTTTAAAAAGAATGTTTTAGAATTGTGTTTGTAGCTGATTGGATGATTTATTAATAAAACACTCTGTAATGGAGTGTGGATGATGAGATGAAGAAGAAACAATAGGGATAGTGCTGCTTCTGCTGCTTCTGTTTCTGCTCAGAACTTCAGAACTCTATGCCAGAAAGCTTTTAGCACGGACTTTAATACTTTGAACTCTTTGCCTTCAAGACTGATGTATTCATGAAACAAATAATTTCATAACAACCAACAAGTACTCCTGTCTCTTTGAAGATCCAAGACCTACTGAAAATCTCGACACAATAGGATAACAAAGATGCAAAATGAACCATGATTATCTATCACTTAGCTAGTCCTGCCACTAAAGATGTTAATATAGATTGGAAAGGAGTGAGCACATTGCTTTCTAACAGTGGCAAGTTTGATGTAATAGGTTTTATAGATGGGTAATGGGATGATTGCCTCTCACAGTTAAGGGATGAATATTGTGTGTATGTTAAGAGAAGCTTTATTGATGTTTAGTTATGTTATTGTGATTTGTTGTTTTGATGTCCTCTGCTCTCCATACAGTCCCCTGCTTCCCTCCCCCCTCCCCCCACCCCATACTGCTGCCACCAAAGTGCCTGAATTGTCTGGGACACGTGGAGGGAAGGCAGGTAGCTGTTCCCCTTGCAGGGGGCAATTGGGAATGGAAAATTAAAATTGTTACTAAGGAGGTGCAGTATAACAACACCTGACACCAATCAAGTTGCAGGAAAGCAGTCTCCACCAATAGGCGGTGACTCACAGACTTTGGGAGGGGCAGTGTTGCCTAATACAAGACCCCTCCCACAGAGCCCCCCCCCCCCCCCCCCCCCCCGCAAAGGGCTATAAAAGATGAAGCAGCCATTTTGTACATTAGTACATGGCAGATGGCCACAAATTCCCAGTGCTGTAATTTTTCCATATTCAGTCCTTTGTTTTATTTGTTAAAGTTTTAATAAAGCTTTGAAAATTTTAAAGTGAAAGGTCATTTTTCACATAGATATTTGTGCTTTGGAGATCCTGAAGAATCTTTGAGATGAGCTCTGAGACCTAAAAGGCTTTTCTGTAAATAGGTCTGCTTAATGTGATTAAACATGTGTGACCTGCCATGATTAGAAGAAAAGTTGAAGTATGTTCCTATTTCTGTCTTTGTGGAGTGGTGTGTAAATAATAGCTCAGACTTCCCTTGCTTGTTACCTACATCCCTACACAGATTTAGCCCTATCTTTGGTTGTACATCTTATCTGTCCCAAGAAAAGTCAATTGACAAGGTATTTTTTGATACAGATATAGAAAAATACCACTGATAGATTAAGAGGGTAAGAATTCCTGGGTTGTAGTAAAATTAAATGGAATGTGGATTATCTCCTGCCCTGTCTCACTATTGACAAATAGGTTGGAATTGTTTAAACGACCACTGGCATCATCTCTATCTGCTTGCTGTTCTTCAAGAAAAATGTCCTGCTGATATAAATGATTGCTATTCTCTTCAGAAAGGCAGGGAAAATGAAACAACAAACAAAAATCCAAACCTCATGCTAAATTTTTTAAAATGCTGTAGGCAGTAAGAATGTCGTATGGAAGTTTTCTTAATCTTTAAAAGAAGGTAGTAGAAATACATGTTTTTGAATAAGTTTTCTGTAAGCAAGGTAATAGACTATTTAAATTAAGGAACTTACTCTGAGACACCTGTAGTTCTGAGAATGCTGGTTTTGAAACAAAGGAGAGCTGCTCAGCATTGAGAAACATTCTTCTATGTACTAATAACAAGACTTGGTGGAAAAATTTAGATTTTATGGGGTTTTTGTTTGTTTGGAGGGGGTTTGTGGTTTGGTGGGGGTTTTTGTTAGTTTGTTTTGTGGGGCTTTTTTGTGTTTGTTTTTTTTTTGTTGTTGTTGTTGTTGTTGTTTGGTTGGTTTTGGTTTTTGGTTTGGTTTTGTTTTGGTTTATTTTGGTTGGGTTTTTTAGTCATTGTGTGTGGGGAGTGGAATTAATTGAATGATATTTTTTTCTCATCACTTCCTACCCACTCAAGCCAGGATGTGTATATTTTGTTCCCCCAACAAACACACAACAAATAAGCAAGGGAAAACCCCCTCCACCCCCCACCCCCACCAAAACCAAAACAACAAAAATTAAAAAAAAAATCAAACCAAAGCAAATAAAAACAAACAAGCAAATAAAAACAAACCAAACAAACTAAACAAAAACAAACAAAACAAGGAAACAACAAACAAACAAAAAAACCCCAAACAAACAAGCACCAAGAAACCCCACAAACCAAAATCAGCTCCTATAGTAAATGTAGACTTAGTAATTCTGCTTTGTAAAGGATGAGCACTAATTTCTGTGGCTTTCCAGAGATCCAACAATGTCACAGATTGTGAAGAGCCAGATGAATTGATAGCTATTGCTCTTGGCTTCTTACCTATGTTAAACCTTTACACAACTGAGTTTTGTAGTCTCTAATCATTCCTTTCTGAGATGGAATTTTCACCTTTAAATCTGCTATATATGATTTAATGTTCTCAGTTGTTTGACTTTGTCTTTTTAACTCAAGAGAAAGCTGGAATAAAATTTTATGAAAAATTATTATACCTTAATTACAAGTAAATCCACACATTTATGGTTTTACCATATTAAAATAATATTTTCCCTTGTTTCGATAAATTCTCTGAGAAAAGCAGCACTTTAAATTGCTGTAGACCTTTGAATAAACACATCAAAAAATAATGAGGGAACTACGAGGATTTATAGAAAGGCTGCCTCCTTAACATAAATTACATCATTACATTTGTAAAATGTATTTTAGAGTGCATCATGTATTACTAAGTTGAGACTGAAAACTGAGCACACTAGTAAGAAAACTAAAATTGTATCTTGAAAGTGTAATAAAGCCTGTGTAAATATTAGAGGCTTTTTTTCTGTTTTCTTTTGTCTCTTCGTCTTTGCTTTTTCTGTAGTACTTCATAAAATGTGGGATATTTTATGACATGGAAATAAGTAGATGTTAAAAATAGGTTAGAAACTGTTGTAAAATGGTTGATAATTGTTATGCATGTGCTGTTAGTTTAGTTTTTATATTGTAAAAGGGGTTAAAAGGGTAGTTATAAGAAATACAGTACTCAGCGTACCATAATACACCTAAGCAAAGTGCACCACCCCCTAAGCAAAACGAACCAGCCTGGACAGAACTGTAATGGGCAAATCAGCACCTTATCCTTCATGCAAATGAAGGATCCAAACAGAAACCAATCCAAAGGGACAAAAAAAAAAAACGGATAAAAAGGGGCTTCTGACCCACTAAATGTGTGCCACTCACCTGGAACATCGGAGACATCACTGCTGAAGAAGACACAGTGCCAGCACTGCAGCATCCTTGATGGGAATGCTCCTGCCTGGCCCTCAGGCTCCCTGGCTTTAGGTATTTTCTTTTTATTATAATGCTGAAATCGATTTTAGTACTGGAATTGTGGTCCCATTTTTAACAGCAGACACATAGTGTTCTGATGTTTTCACATAGTGGAAAACTCAAGTATCTCACTGTAACTTCCACTTTGTACTGTTGCTTTCATCATGAGTTAGAAGTTCAGTGTTTTGCTGTGTGCCCTGGATCTCATAGGAAACTTTGCTGGAGTAAAACATATTAGTGACTCCATATCACAAGTTCACCTTGGCATTGTAGATTCCAGCTACTTAGTCAGATTATTCTTGTGCTATTCCTTAAAGAAAGGTCAATTGATTGTTCTGGCCTGGCAGGATAATGCTTGTGCTCAGCTTGCTAGACAGCCTTCCTCCTTTTTTCCTGGTCTGCTCTAGGCTGGGAAATCCTGCTTTTAGAAGTATCTGATGTAGAACCGTGGACAAACCAGCAGGAAAATTGTGAGATTGCATCTCAGCAGCTAGCTTGTTTTCATAGATCAGTAGTCTCTTCCTAGAGGTAGCTTGTCTCTGAGTACAGAATCAGGGACATGTGAAAAGTAATACATTCTTGTTTTAGGAAGGTTTGTTTTCTCCTCTGAGAATCAGCTCTCTCACATGCAAGGAAACTGAGATGGAGACAGAGGAACTGAAAGCTTTAATATTCTCACATGATGATTACTGAAAGTCCTTTTAGAAGACCTTGTAAATAAGGGGAGAAATTAATATGACAACATAAACATAGCAAAATTAACAGGTGTGTCTTGGCAGGGGAAGAAACATAATGCATGCACTCTCCTCAAAACTGATAGCCACCTTTTTTACCAATTCAGCTGGATTCATGCTGTCAAGCCTTAGACAGAAACATGTTGTCTAAGAAGAAATCTGTCAGAATGAAATTGCAACAAGGCTTCAAGCCATTTAGGGAGACAAATCATATTTGAGACATGTAACAAGGTGTTAAGGATCAACAGAAGTCTGAAACATGTTTGTAAGCAGTTAAGGCATAGGGAGATTGTTAAGGAGTTGATCTACAACTTTTCCTGGGTGCAAAGAATAAACATACTTCACTGAAAGAAAGGTTTCAGACAAAACTGCTCCCAGAGTACTGTGAAGAGTAACTACACTGGCTGAGACATAGTAGACTCAGAAACAGACAATTGAACAACTTAGCTCATACAAGTAGTATGGAGGATTATATTCTAAATGTAGTGTAGCAACAGTGGCACAAAACAGGTTTCCATATTCTTTAGGTGCCAGGGTTGACATTCAGACTTACACCTTCCCCGTGCATTTGATTTTAAAAATACCATGACTTGGTTAATTGCAAGTTTCAAGTTCACTAGTTTTGTTTAAAAGAGATAATATAACAAAAATGATGTAGCATTTTTACAAATATTTAGAGGGACTTCTGTCAAACACAAGTGAGAAACCAGAAATTGACTGTAAAAAAAAATTTGAAATGAAAATTTGCCTTTCAACTTGGCAGGGAAGGAAAATTGATAGGTAGACTATGGATATATAAGGTAAAGCAGAAAATTACAAATTTAAAAAATGCTCATATTGAAATGAATTTTTTTTGGTGGCATTTTAATGCAATTCTTATTTTAAAAGCTCTCTTTATTTTTTCATACTGAAAATAAAATTTCAGTTGAAGTTGTATTACCAGTATGAAGTGTTTGTAGCAACCTTCAAAAACCCCCACATACATTCACCCTAAAGGACAATATAAGACTAACTCAATATTTATTCTTCTGTTCATAGTACAAGTATCAATAATAAAAATGTAAGCTCAGCTGGTTTTATTAATTACATTTTGCTATATTAAAAGGGCATATAAAAATAGCAGGAATAGTGTATTTTGATATTTGTATATGGGATTATGTAATTCAGAGATTAAGAAAACTCTGGTGTGTCTGAATTGAGTGTGCAATAAGCCTGATCAGGCTTTTCTGGAGTACCAATCTGAGCAAAAGGTATTTGATGGTCTGAAAATAATCCACGTATTCCTCATTAAGTTTGTGCACTATTGATGGCTACCTTTTCCCAGTTATTACACAGATATATATGTATCCATGACTTATAAACTTTAAAGATCACAAATAACAGGTGTATGTATATGGCTACAAGTCTTTTGAAATTAGTCTCAGCTTTTGTCTGCTCTACAGAAGAAAAGCTTGGAAGAGAAAAAGTTTGTTTCATTTAAAGTGGCGAACCACCTCACACAGGCCATATAACAAGATCTGGAGAACGTGCAGAAGCAATGCCAGCACAATTCTTAAAATCATACATGTGGCACATGTGGCTGCGAATATAAAGAGTGCTAGTTTGGCTTTGTAAAGCACATATGCAGAAAACACGCAGGCCCTTCTACTGGAAGTAAAGGACAGCCACACCACTGGTTGGGACAGAAAAATTACTGCTGGCTGCCTGACTAGAGGGAAAAGATGCAGCAGCAGGGAGGGTTATTGCTTCTGTAGGAATAAAAACAAGTAATCTCAATAAGAAAAGGGGCCCTGTATCATTAACCCTAAAGTGGCAGGGACTGCCTGAGACTGGCTGTGACTTTACAGAGAGTTTATAAAATTCCAGTCAGCAGGAAATTACTGAAGTGTCTTTTCTGCTTTGAGCACCTTCTGGATTGTGAGCTCTGGGACCGCTGTTCAGAGAATACCTTGGATGAAATAATAGGTTAATTAAAGCCCTCCAAAACTGAATAGCCCTAAAGATGTGGTAGACAATAATGGTGAAAATGGTACTGTATTCTGCTTCTGAAAGCAATGGACATGAATAAAAGTTATATCAGTAGACACGCATTACACTACTCATGCTGAACCCACCAATGTTTTCAATAATTTAAAGTAAATTTGTGCAGAGGAAGATAACTGAATTAATATAACATTTCTGTGAACAGTACTGTTTTACATCAAAGAAGGAAAAATATGACAAAAGTATTTTTATGAGGAAGAGAAAGAGCGGGAAAGTACAAGTGTTTTTAATTATCTGAATTCCAAAATAAAAATTTACAATTTTTCAATCCTTGGTAAGAAATCTAGAGCAAAAGATTTAGCATGAAGGGTATGTAGGGAAAAAAAAAAAAGCCTTACCAATGTAATAGAAATTTGCCAAGCAAAGGAGACTGCTACACCTAATGGAAGCTTATTGGATATCAACAAACATCTGACATTAGAAAGAGGGTAAAAACAGTGGAAAAGATATTTAAGACAGAAAGACTGGCTAATCAAAACCAGTGTCAATGAACAATAACACATCAAACTGCTGATGCCCTTGTCAACATTACAACATCTGATTTTTTTTCTCGGAGGATGGGTGGAAGTACCAGCAGATGGTAGCACTTTTCATAAGCTTCCATGTCACATTAAACTGACTTTCCACAGTGGTCAGAGGGTGAATGCATCTCAGAAATTGCAAGACAGATGAAGAATTTTTAAAAACTCAATCTAATACATGTGCTTGAAAAAATGTGATGTTAGAATAACTAATGTTGCAAATAGATGATCTCCCCTCTACTCAAATGAAGTAGGATGAAAACTAAGCAGTTTTTAGTCTGACAGCGTTGAACTCATAGCATGTAAAGCACCATGAACACCAAAAGTGGAAAACTACAAACTAAAGTTATATTGTTGTGGTTTTATAGAGAAAAAAATATGGTGTTAAATGCATCAAAACTTTGATTTGATATAGTCATTGAAAAAATAGAAAAAAGGTTGAGAAAATTGAGGAAGCTTTAAGTTGAATAGAAATATATTTACACATGTGTTATTTGTGCATTGGTCTAGAATTCCAAGTCCTTCAAGAATTAGTTAATAAATATGTTGCCTGGATTCCAAAGACAAAATTGCAACAGTGTTAAAATAGTAAGAAAAAAAGCAGATCTTTAATGAAAGCTTTTAGGTGCACAGATATGGCTAAATGAACACATTTAGATAAAGAATTTCCACAATTATATATATATATATATATATATATATATGTATGTATGTATGATATGTATATATATGATCTAGATATATGTATATACGTAAGATATGTATATGCAAATGTATATCCAGAATTAATTATTATTTATATAATTAATTTTATCTGGCAGGCACATCCAATAGGAGATCAGTTGGGCTGGTAACCCACCCTAAGGTCAGCCTCTTGGAGTTGGTGCAGGGGCTTCATTGCCTTATTTTGTTATGTCTCTTAAGTTCTAGTGGAAAACAAAAGCCCCTTAGCAGTTTTCTTCTTAAGAATAAGACTAAACAGAATTTCAAGAATATGTTAATAAGGTTTAGCTAAACTGTGAGAGAGGGCAGGAAAACTACTAGAAGGTATACAACTATATATTAAAAATCAGAAGGCCACAAATATATTAAAAATCAGAAGGCCGCAAATATATTAAAAATTGATAAAAAGCTTTTTTTAGGCATCAATAGAAAACAGCCTGTTTTGTTGTTGAAAAAAATATATGAAAAAAAATATTTTACTGTAAACATCATGTATCTACATAAATGTATAAAGTTGAAACATTTACTGCTAACTGTAATGGAGAACTTATTGGTGTAAAGGCAGCTGCCAGCTATTTCTCTTTCTCCATTGTCTATCACTAGGCTTCTGAATAGTGCCATTACAAAACAGTGTATACATTCCTTATCTCATTGACAGATTTAATTTCTTTATGTGTCTGGTTTGGTCTAGTCTACTGAGTAGTTTCATGGGAACAAAACAAGAACATATTTTTAATTGTCTAATTTTAATCCTTTAATGAAGGATTTTGTGTGTAATATGAATTCAGAAATGGTATCTCTCGCTTGGAGATACCACTTCTGCAATAAAGCCAGACAAGTGACTTTATTATGTATTACATAATAGGAGAGAATATGTATCTTTAATATTAATAAGATCATTTATCCTTTAGGATTAAATACAGGTGGTCTCATCAAGTTTGCCTCGAAGAACAAATGCAGATATGAAGGGTCCCTGTCAGGATAAAAGTTTTAAAAAGTTATGGTAATTGACCATAATATGCAACTGTGACATACATGCAGGGGTTAGTGATCCTTGATACCAAGGTACAAGGTCTCTTTTCAAAGTTTTTTGGAAAAAAATGATGACTAGTTAGCTATATAAATAAGGCTTTCACTTCACTCAGGTAACCTCACTGATGACAGCACAGTTCATGCAGGGATTTACATAAAGTAAAGAAAAAGAAGGACAGGAGAACACTGTCACCAAGGAGTCACCAAGACTATGGAGGTGGCACCTATCTCTCAAAGAGATGATCATATGCTATGAAAACTGCAAGGTACGGAGTTTAACTTCTGAAAAGCTTTTAGAATTCTGCACTTGGATACCTTTAGTTAGGAATTGCTATTATTACTTTTGAGGCAGAAAACTAAGACTACAAGAATATCTGTAAGTGGGTGCTACAGTTCTTTTAATACTGGAGAAATAGAATTCAGACTTTAAATGAGGCATAGCAAGATACTGAAAGGTTCAGGGTGATCCCAAAATGCCGTGGTGAGTTTGTAACAAATCCTGTAAGATGGAGGTGAACAGCATTCCAAGTATTTGTGTAAAAACAATTAAATTGTTTCTCGATTGTAAAAATTAAAATAGTTTAAACTTTTATAATTCTGCAACAAGCACATGAACCTTCATTGCTATTTAGCTGAGGGAAATGGTGGTTTTATCTACGTGGGTTTTGAACTTTGAATATCTGTTTTTTTAATAAGATAATTCTTTCTTACATAATTTCTTCCTCCTATTGATTTTTGTGGGAATCCATGGGATTAGAGGATTTTAGGAAAGGTGGGAAAAAGAAAGGCCGCAGAGACAGTAAGGATAGTGAAATGCTTAAGCAGCAGAAAAGAGATATCAGCAGTAGCGAAGACATGAGAAATAAAACAATAAAGCTATGTAGTTTGGCTTTCTAAGTTGCAAAAAGGTATATTTAAGTAAATATTTAGAAGGTTAAATATGAATAGGGCTCTGTGCTTTGTCTTTTATAAACGAACCATTGTATGAGAGAAAAAGTTGCTATTGTTTTAACCAAAGCTACGTGTGCTTCATGTGGTTGGATAGAACGACTGTCAATATGCTTTTGCTCTATGTTATTGGCTGAAACTAGGTCTGAAACCATCTTATAATATGTTGCAACATTAAGTTTCTTTGGCCTTCTATCTGGATAGCGAGCTGCTCGCATCGATCCATTGCCATAACCATGTAATGAGACTGATGCTTCTTAAATAAACAGCTCACGACACTGTTCAGGTGTGGTCCCGTTCCGTTCGTGTCTGTAAATAGTTACTGGCGTCAAATGGTGCCCCTCTGTGAGGAGGACTTTAGACTAGAATAAAAAAGAAAATCTTGGATAAACTCGGGCGCCGGAGACCCAGGAGGAATACTTCATCCCCTCGTCTTCTACATCTGATGCCTTTGTAAGTAATCTTTTTCTAGGGGCTTCCTGGGTGACGAAAATGAAAAACCATTTATCTAAAACAGAATGGGATGTTTTTTACCGGCTTGAGAAAATGTTGCAAGATAAAGGACCTTCAGATATCAGAAAAAATGAACTGAAAGACTTATTAGTCTGGGTAAAAGCGAACACTCAAAATATAGACTTACAGTCTGCTTTTACCTTTGTTTTTTGGGATCAATAAACTGGAAAATCTCTCCTGCCACTGTTTCCTCTTCTCATGCAGACACCCCTTTGGGTTTGATTCAGGTGGGCTGTGTGTGTTGTCATTCGAAAAATCCTTTTCTAATGAATTGTTCTGTTAAGCCTCTGCTAGGTTTTTCTATGGCTCACCAAGCTTTTGGTACAGAGGATGATATAGCTGTAGCTGTGACTCTGCCTTCAGAGAACAGGGCAGGGGAAAAGATAGAGGCAGCAGTCGACAGCCAGGGGTTTGAAAAGAAAGTAGGAGATTTTCGAAAGGTCCCTGTTGAGGCTGAGATTTTGAGGGAAAGGGATTTGAAATCTGTCTCATTTGTTGTTGAAGGAAAAAATAGCATTTTAAACTTGCAGTCTAATGTTGGTAACCCTTCAGCTGAGTCCTCGCTGGCAGGGAGACAGTGTGAAACATGCAGTAAGGTTTTAGAAATTATGAGAGATAAAAATTCAAGGACAAGTAGCCAAGCTGAGACAAATTTTGGATTTTTTCCACAATCCAGAGAATACAATTCCTCCCCGGCCCCTCTTGGGAGGGCTCTGGAGGGGGCGTGGTCCATGGTTGAGCCCGCCTCTGTCCCTCTGGGCAGGGCTCCAGGAGAGGCGTGTTGTTCAGGTGTCTCTGCTAGGAATTCGGAGGCGTGTTCTCCCGCCCATCCTGGCAGAACTCCTGGGAAAGTTCGTTGCTACAGCAACGTCCCTGCCAAGAATTCGGACACTGGCAGGGTTCCACCATGTAATGAGACTGATGCTTCTTAAATAAACAGCTCACGACACTGTTCAGGTGTGGTCCCGTTCCGTTCGTGTCTGTAAATAGTTGCCGGCGTCAAATGGTGCCCCTCTGTGAGGAGGAATTTAGACTAGAATAAAAAAGAAAATCTTGGATAAACTCGGGCGCCGGAGACCCAGGAGGAATACTTCATCCCCTCGTCTTCTACATCTGATGCCTTTGTAAGTAATCTTTTTCTAGGGGCTTCCTGGGTGACGAAAATGAAAAACCAGTTATCTAAAACAGAATGGGACGTTTTTTACCGGCTTGAGAAAATGTTACAAGATAAAGGACGTTCAGATATCACAAAAAATGAACTGAAAGACTTATTAGTCTGGGTAAAAGCGAACACTCAAAATATAGACTTGCAGTCTGCTTTTACCTTTGTTTTTTGGGATCAAATAAACTGGAAAATCTATAATCTGTTCTCTCTCAAAAAGGACGAGACTGTATACAAATTCATGCCTGTTTCCAGGGCTTTGTTAGAGTGTTTTAAACAAACTGATGGTAATACAGACATTTCCAAACAACAGAACAAAATATCTTGTTCAGATGCTTTAAATCCACGTAATACCGAGTCACTGTCCTTTTCTGTGGAAGTTTCGGGTTCCACTCAGAGTTCCTTTCCTTCCAATGCGTCCAGTGTCATGTCTTCCGGAGACGGCGAACCGGAACAGCTTCCATCTCGGGTCGCGTCCCCTGTTTCTTCCAGGCTTGTCAGTGTTTCTGCAGCTGAGAGCATTCCTTCGCCCCTCCCTCTGGGAAAAAATGAACTTTTGCCGTGTCGGGAAAGTTGTCCGGAAATTTTGTTGCGTTCCGGGAATGAGAATGTGCGCGAGTTCTGTTCGGGGGTGGGTGCGAGCCACGTGAAGGTGGTAGATGATAATTTGCCGAGGTTTCGTGATAAAGGAATTGCATGTTCTGAAACTGTACAAGCAGGGTTAGCCGAGATGGGCTTGGGATCTGTTTTGCCTGGTCGGGGAACTGTGGGGGTCACTCCTGCCACTGTTTCCTCTTCTCATGCAGACACCCCTTTGGGTTTGATTCAGGTGGGCTGTGTGTGTTGTCATTCGAAAAATCCTTTTCTAATGAATTGTTCTGTTAAGCCTCTGCCAGGTTTTTCGCAGACACCCCTTTGGGTTTGATTCAGGTGGGCTGTGTGTGTTGTCATTCGAAAAATCCTTTTCTAATGAATTGTTCTGTTAAGCCTCTGCTAGGTTTTTCTATGGCTCACCAAGCTTTTGGTACAGAGGATGATATAGCTGTAGCTGTGACTCTGCCTTCAGAGAACAGGGCAGGGGAAAAGATAGAGGCAGCAGTCGACAGCCAGGGGTTTGAAAAGAAAGTAGGAGATTTTCGAAAGGTCCCTGTTGAGGCTGAGATTTTGAGGGATTTGAAATCCCTCTCGACTGAGATTTTGAGTGATTTGAAATCTGTCTCATTTGTTGGTGAAGGAAAAAATAGCATTTCAAACCTGCAGTCTAATGTTGGTAACCCTCCAGCTGAGTCCTCGCTGCCAGGGAGACAGTGTGAAACATGCAGTAAGGTTTTAGAAATTATGAGAGATAAAAATTCAAGGACAAGTAGCCAAGCTGAGACAAATTTTGGATTTTTTCCACAATCCAGAGAATACAATTCCTCCCCGGCCCCTCTTGGGAGGGCTCTGGAGGGGGC
>NW_024366570.1:0-1652 GCF_014805655.1 Passer montanus
TGGAAAAACTCCTGGGGGCCATCGGGACTTGGGAATCCCAGAGGGAATTTGGGACTTTTTTGCAGTTTTTCAGCTAAAAAAGATGGGGGAGGCCCTGAAAATCCCAGAATTGTTTGGGAAAGGAGAAAATCCTGGAATTCCAGGCTTGGAAAAACACTTGGAAAGCGCCAAATCCATCCAAGGTTGTTGTTGTCCCAGAAAAAATCTGGGAATTTTGGCCTTTTTCTGATTTCTGGGGCAGATTCTTGTGGGTGAGGACTTGAAAAATCCCAGGAAAGTTTGGGAAAGGAGAAATTCCATGGAATTCCCTCCTTGGGACTGAACCCCAAAAACTCCGGAATTCCATGGAATTCCCTCTGCAGGCGCTTCCCAAAATTCCAAAGGGAAGCAGCGCCCCCTGCTGGACAACACGAGAACTCCACACTCCCAAAATCCCAAAAAATCTTGGGAAAACCATTCCCAAAACAATTCCCTCCTTGGGACTGAACCCCAAAAACTCCGGAATTCCATGGAATTCCCTCTGCAGGCGCTTCCCAAAATTCCAAAGGGAAGCAGCGCCCCCTCCTGGACAACACGAGAACTCCACACTCCCAAAATCCCAAAAAATCTTGGGAAAACCATTCCCAAAACCCCCAGAAATCCTTGGGAAATCCATCCCCAAAAATCCCTCAAATTCTTGGGAAAACCATCCCCAAAAATCCCTGAAATCCTAGGGAAAACCCTTCCCAAAAACCCCAGAAACCCTTGGGAAAACCATTCCCAAATCCCCCAAAAATCCTTGGGAAAACCATTCCCAAAAATCCCAAAAATCCTTGGGAAAACCATTCCCAAAAATCCCAAAAATCCTTGGGAAAACCATTCCCAAAAATCCCAAAAATCCTTGGGAAATCCATCCCCAAAAACCCAAAAAAACCTTGGGAAAACAAATCCCAGAAACCCCAAAAATCCTTGGGAAAACCATTCCTAAAAATCCCTGAAATCCTTGGGAAATCCACCCCCAAAAATTCCTTGGGAAAACCATTCCCAAAAAGCCCCAAAACTCCTGGAATTCCTTGAAAATCCGGAATTCCCTGGAATTCCCTCTCCAGCAGCGCCCCCTCCTGGACAACCCGAGAACTGCACCCTCCCAAAACCCCAAAACCTCGGGAAAACCAATCCCAAAAAACCCCAAAAAACCCAAAAATGGGCGCTGAGCACTGCTGGAAAAGTGGGAATTTTGGGATTTTCGGGAATTTTCCTCACCTTGGTAGCAGAGCTGGATGCGCAGCAGGGCCAGGACGCAATCCAGGGAGTGGCGGCGGATTTGGGGAACGGGGTCGGAGCAGCGCGGGGCCAGCAGGGCCAGGAGGGGAGCCAGGGCCGGGAACGGGGTCAGGGACTGCGGGAAAGAAAAATGGGAATGAAATCTGGGAATAAAAACCGGGAATGGGAACGGAGAGGGGAGCCAGGGCCGGGAACGGGGTCAGGGACTGCGGGAAAGAAAAATGGGAATGAAATCTGGGAATAAAAACCGGGAATGGGAACGGAGAGGGGAGCCAGGGCCGGGAACGGGGTCAGGGACTGCGGGGGGAAACGGGAATAAAAACTGGGAATGGGAATGGGGATGGGGATGGGGATGGGAATGGGGATGGGAATGGGGATGGGAATGGGGA
>NW_024366570.1:2160-2856 GCF_014805655.1 Passer montanus
TAATTGCATTTTGCACTCACGCTGACTGGAGGTTCTGCAGCAATTCTGATTTCATATCTATTTCTTTTTCTATATTACATATATATATTATTCCACTTATTCCATTTACTTTATCCATTCGATTTCTTTCCTTTAATTAATTTAGCTAATTAGTTAACGTCACTAATTGCATTTTGCACTCACGCTGACTGGAGCTTTTGCAGCAATTCTGATTTCATATTTACTTTATGTGCTTTCCATGTTACATATATTTATTATTTCATTTATTTCACTTTATCCATTTGATTTCTCTCATTTAATGAGTTCAGCTAACGAGTTAATGCCATTAATTGTGTTTTGCACTCACGCAGACTGGAGGTTCTGCAGCAATTCTGAACTCATATCTATTTCTTTTTCTATATTACACACATATATTTATTATTCCACTTATTCCATTCACTTTATCCATTTGTTGTATTACATTTAATGAGTTTAGCTAATTAGTTAATGTCACTAATTGCGTGTGGCACTCACGCTGACTGGAGGTTCTGCAGCAATCCTGATTTCATATTTACTTTATGTGCTTTCCATGTTACATATATTTATTATTTCATTTATTTATTTCACTTTATCCATTCGATGTATTGCATTTAATTAATTTAGCTAACGAGGTAACGTGATTAATTGTGTGTGGCACTCACGCAGACGCGCAGCTCC
>NW_024366571.1:0-2855 GCF_014805655.1 Passer montanus
AACCAGTAAAAACCAGTATAAACCAGTACGAAAAAATCCAGCTCGATTTGAGCCATTTTTGAGCCATTTTCAGCCATTTTTTGCCCATTTTTGGCCGTTTTTGACACATTTTCGGCCATTTTTGACCCATTTTGGCACCTCTCCCATGGAGCAAATCCCAGTTTAGACCAGTTTGGACCAGTACAAACCAGTACAAAAAAAATTTGGGTCAATTTCGGCCATTTTGGACCATTTTTGCCCCATTTTGGCGCCTCTCCCATGGAGAAAATCCCACTTTGGACCAGTCCAAACCAGTATAAACCAGTATAAAAAAATCCAGGTCTATTTCAGCCATTTTTACCCATTTTGGGCCATTTTTGACCCATTTTTTGTGCTCCTACTTACATAAAATCCCAGTAGAAACCAGTTTGCACCAGTTTGGACCAGTATAAACCAGTACAAACCAGTAAAAACCAGTTTGGACCAGTTCAAACCAGTATGAAAAAATTCGAGTCGATTTCGCCCATTTTTGAGCCATTTTTGCCCATTTTCCCCCATTTTTTGTGCTCCCAGTTGCTCTCCCATGCACAAAATCCCAGTTTGGACCAGTATAAACCAGTACAAACCAGTACGAAAAAATTCGGGTCGATTTCGGCCATTTTTGGCCATTTTTGCCCAATTTTGTTGCCTCTCCCATGGAGAAAATCCCAGTTTGGACCAGTATGGACCAGTACAAACCAGTATAAACCAGTCCAAACCAGTATAAACCAGTATGAAAAAAGCCAGGTCAATTTCAGCCATTTTTGACCAATTTTCGCCCATTTTTGCCAATTTTCGGCCATTTTTGAACCATTTTTTGTGCTGCCAGTTAGATAAAGTCACAGCATAAACCAGTTTGGACCAGTTTGGACCAGTTTGGACCAGTACAAACCAGTTCAAACCAGTACAAACCAGTACAAGAAAGTTTGAGATGTTTTGAACCAATTTTCAGCCATTTTTCGGCCATTTTTGGCCATTTTCCCCCATTTTTTGTGCTCCCAGTTGCTCTCCCACGGATGAAAATCCCAGTTTGGACCAGTATAAACCAGTATAGACCAGTTTGGACCAGTTTGGACCAGTTTAGACCAGTATACACCAGTATAAACCAGTATGAGAAAATTTGAGTCAATTTGAGCCATTTTTGTCCAATTTTTTCCCATTTTTCGCTCATTTCCCCCCATTTTTTGTGCTCCCAGTTGCTCTCCCATGGATGAAATCCCAGTTTGGACCAGTATGAACCAGTACAAACCAGTTCAAACCAGTACGAAAAAATCCGGGTTGATTTGAGACATTTTTGAGCCATTTTCGGCCATTTTTGACCCATTTTTGGCTGTTTTTCGCCCATTTTTTGTGCTCCCAGTAACATAAAATCCCAGTATAAACCAGTATGGACCAGTTTGGACCAGTCCAAACCAGTACAAACCAGCGCAAACCAGTATAAACCAGTCCAAACCAGTACAAAAAAATCCGTGTTGATTTGAGACATTTTTGACCCATTTTTGGCCATTTTTGCCCATTTTTTGCCACTTTTGACCCATTTTTTGTGCTCCCAGTTGCTCTCCCATGCATAAAATCCCACTATAAACCAGTATGGACCGGTTTGGACCAGTACAAACCAGTCCAAACCAGTATAAACCAGTACAAAAAAATCTGGGTTGATTTGAGCCATTTTTGGCCATTTTTGACCCATTTTTGGCCATTTTCCCCCATTTTTTGTGCTCCCAGTTGCTCTCCCATGGATGAAATCCCAGTTTGGACCAGTATGAACCAGTACAAACCAGTTCAAACCAGTACGAAAAAATCCGGGTTGATTTGAGACATTTTTGAGCCATTTTCGGCCATTTTTGACCCATTTTTGGCTGTTTTTTGACCCCAAATCCGCCATTTTGAACTCTTTCTCCGCCATTTTGAGCCTGTTTTTAACCCTTTTTTCGCCGTTTTTTCACCATTTTTCCCCCTCCCAGTCCAAACCAGTAACCCCCAGTCCCAAACCAGTATAAACCAGTACAAACCAGTACAAACCAGTAACCCAAATCCCCATTTCCCCCATTTTTAACCCTTTCTTCCCCAGTTTTAACCCTTTCTTGGCCATTTTTAACGCTATTTTCGCCATTTTTCCACCGTTTCTCCCCGTTTTTTCGCCTCCCAGTCCCTCCCAGTCCCTCCCAGTACAAACCAGTAACCCCAATTCCCATTTCCACCATTTTTAACCCTTTATCTGCCATTTTTAACCCCTCCTTTGCCATTTTTACCCCTATTTTCCCCATTTTTTCGCCGTTTCTCCCCGTTTTTTCTCTCCCAGTCCCTCCCAGTACAAACCAGTAACCCCAGTTCCCATTTTAACCCTTTTCCCGCCATTTTTAACCCTTTAGCCACCATTTTTAACCCTTTCTTTGCCATTCCTCCGCCATACTTTCACCCATTTTCCCCATTTTTCCACCATTTCTCCCCGTTTTTTCTCTCCCAGTCCCTCCCAGTACAAACCAGTACAAACCAGTAACCCCAGTTCCCATTTCATTTTACTTTAACCCTTTCTTTCCCATTTTTAACCCTTTCTTTGCCACTTCTCACCCATTTTAACCCCTTCTTTGCCATTTTTACCCCTATTTTCCCCGTTTTTCCGCCTTTCCTCCCCGTTTTTTCGCTTCCCAGTCCAAACCAGTAACCCCAGTTCCCATTTCCCCCACTTTTAACCCTTTCTTCCCCTCTTTTAACCCTTTTTTTGCCATTTCCCAGCCATTTTTAACCCCTTCTTTGCCATTTTTACCCCCATTTTCACCCTTTTTTTGCCTTTTTTCCCCGTTTTTCCTCTCCCAGTCCCTCCCAGTACAAACCAG
>NW_024366572.1:0-1285 GCF_014805655.1 Passer montanus
ATAAAAATCATCACCACAGCACTCCCAGATACCCCTGTGCTGTGAGATCTCCCAGGCTGTTAAAGCTCAGGGGAAATGCTGAGCCTGGAGATGCTGGCAGCAATGGGCCCTGGAGATGCCCTGCTGTTCATCCAGGGCTTTTTGGTCCATTTTTCCCTGAATATATGAAGGTGATGGTGGCAGTGGGCCTGCAGCCCGTGGCCACCTCTCCACCAAGGTCCTGAACCTCATCCAGGCCCTGCTGCTGCCTTGACATGGGCACAGGAGAGGACACAACCCACCCATTGATGGAGGTGGCTCTTTGAATCGGGTATTGAAAATCCAGCTCAGGGCCAGCTGCAGTGGGACAGGCAAAGGAATGATCTTTGGGAGCTGTGGAATGGTCCCAGGAGCCAGAGGAGAAGTGTTTGTGCTGCCCTGGAACGGGTGTGCCCATCCCTGGCTGTGGTCAGTGTTTGCCACCACCCCTGGACTGCAGTGGGACAGGCAAAGGAATGATCTTTGGGAGCTGTGGAATGGTCCCAGGAGCCAGAGGAGAAGTGTTTGTGCTGCCCTGGAACGGGTGTGCCCATCCCTGGCTGTGGTCAGTGTTTGCCACCACCCCTGGACGGGGACACAGAGAAAATGCTGAGAGGCAAAAGGTGCCCTAGAGAGAGGAGAAACGAGGGCAGAACTGGAGCTGCAAAAATCCCCTTCAGGTTTTGCTGGGATTTCTGCAACCAGCAGGGCCGAGCTGGAAGGAGCAGCACTGAAGGATGGTGTGTGAGCTAATGGGGAGCATTAATGGGGAGAGTTTGCCTCTTACAAAACCAAAAGTGTGCCCTTAAAACATGGTGAGATGTGTAAAGCTGTGTGGAAAAGGAGATGCAGAGAGAGAGAAGAGCTGTTCTTTATTTCTCTGTGACACAAGGCACAGGTCCCCAGTGGTCACCACTGACCAGCAGATGTTAGGATAAAACCCCCAGACCATCTCTAATCTCAAAAATGAGGCTCAAAACCGTGGTTTTCCTGCTCTGCTGTGGGGGTGGAGACAAGGCTGGTGGATAAAAATGACAATTGGCAGGGCTGGGGCTGCAGGGACAAACTGGGACAAACTGGGACAAACTGGGGGGCTCCTCACTCGCAGGATTTGGGGGCTGGAGGGACAGGACACACCTGGACCCTTTTCCCCGGGGGAAGCAGCGCTAACCCCGGTGCTGTGCCCCGGCCGGCGCTGCAGCCAGCGGATGGCACTGTTGCTGCAAGGAAATTTGGGAGAAAAAAAAAAAAAAAAAAAAAAAAAGAA
>NW_024366572.1:1975-2854 GCF_014805655.1 Passer montanus
ATGATATTATGTTATATTGAAGAATGCTAAACTGAACTATCCTAAAGAATACAGAAAGGATACTTGCAGCAAGCTGGAAAGATACTGCTGAAAACTTCTGATTCTCTGCTCCAGAGTCCAACACAGCTTGGCTGTAATTGGCCAATAAGCAAAAACAATTCACATGCAAGCAATGAAACAATCACCTGGTGGATAAACAATCTCCAACTACATTCCAAAGCAGCAAAACACAGGAGAAGCAAATGAGGTAAAATTGTTGTGGTTTTTTTCCTGAGGCTTCTCAGCTTCCCAGGAGAGAAATCCTGGCGAAGGGATTTTTCCAGAAAATGTGGCAGTGACACACATCCCTTCTTGTTTGTGTCTGACACAGTTCTTTGGTGGCTGTGTCAGCAGTGCAGACAGAACCAAGCCCTGTCCCTGCCTCTGTCAGCTCCTGCAGAGCCCCAAACGAGGCAGAGAAATTCACACTGTAATATTAATAACTGAGGGGGCCTTTAGCCTTTAATAATTAACAAAGTGCTAACTGGAGCTGAGTGCTCCTTTTCCTGACTCCAATTACAGACCCATTTGGCCCAGGCTCAGCTGGGGGAAGAGGCTGAGCAGCAGCGTTCTAACAGAGACCCAGAGCTGAGAGAAATTGTTCTCCTTTGGCCCACACAGTAGATTAAATAAAGCTTTGGGCTCCAGCAGTGGAGGAGCCAAAGCATCAGGGGCTACAGGAGAAAAAAGCACTTCTGCACCCCAGCCACTGCAAACCAGGGAGTGCTGTGACACCAGAGGCAGCTCCTGAGCCTGCTGGCCAGTCACCCACCTGGTCTGAGGTAAAATGCAATGTTCTTCCAGCAGGTGCCAGCTGCTCCTGCCCTTGCCACTTCTCCC
>NW_024366573.1:0-2860 GCF_014805655.1 Passer montanus
TATATATATATATTTTTTTTTAAATTTATTTTTTTTTAAAGTAGCTACAGTCACTTACAAAGCAGTGCACATGTGCTTTCATGCAGACGTAGCTTTTGAATGGACAAGTTCTGATTCTGCAGTTTGCCCAGGATATAAGCAATCAAGGTAAAACATTGGTGCTCTCAGGCAAATTGTTCACAAGTTTGTTTTAGTGTCTAGATGCAGAAAGGTCACATGACTTCATGTCTGCAGGAGTTAAATACTATGAAGCAGAAATTAAAAGGAAATTCTCTATAATTTTTGTAATTCAAAACAGTTTGCAGTATTTGCTGCCAGCACAGAATGTTCAGGTTTGGATGTTAACTAAAGGATTAAAAAATACAAGCTCTGTGAAACTGGTCATTAACTGGTGAAGATGACTAAATGTTTACAATGGAAGGCAAAAACCATATGCTTACTTCTACTTTATTCCCTTTGTACCTTCATACTCTTTGACCACTTATTTCCCATCCCCAGGGCATTTCACTACAGCTGCACCCTGCCCTTTACAAACTGCCCTTCTTAAGTAGCATTTGGTGCCTTTAATAGAAGTTCTAAGTCATGCTGGTTTGCAACAGCTCTGTGATGTATGCAAAAGAGTAAAAATAGGATCAGAGCCACATGTTTGTGTTTGCTTGTAGCCTAGGGAGAGAATTCCAACTTAGGCTTGCAGGAGGAACAGGCATTATCTTCTTTATTTTTACAATTCACAGTATATTTCAAAAATTGTTATGGCTTAAAACTCACAGCTCAAAACCTGTTGTTGAATTTGTGCTTCTTTTGATAAGAAAAAACCCACCCCACTGTGCTTGTAGGGGTTTGAAAGAACATAAAACACAGTACCAAATGCAGTTCTTTTATGGAGGCAGGCAAAAATGCACTGCTCACTTACTGTTTTCTAAGATCTTTCAACAAATTGAGGCATGCCCTTTACGAAAAACTGTTCCCTTCTAAAAGAACTCTGCATGAGTTCTTGTTTAGTAGCTCAGGACACAAAGCAGGGTGAAACAAGGCTTGCGTTTTGCAAATTATTATGCATTTGATCATCTATGGTTAATGCTGGTCATAAGAGCAGAACTGCTAGGTCAGTGAATTCTCCAGTAAAAAGTCTGTCCTATGTGTTTCCTGACAGAAAAGCACACCTGAGTGTCTCAGGAGGGAAGGGACGGGAGTTTATACCTCAAACAGCAAGGCTGCTATCCTGCCCTCCAGTCATCTCTGTGGTAGGGAGGCATTTGCTATTTCAAACATGCCCAAGAAGGAAAGAACAGTAGTGTAGCTAATGCTCCTTTTCCTCATAGGTCCTGCCAGTGTCAAGAGAGAAAATCTTTCAGTCCAAATTTGACAGTGGATTACAATCTGAGCAGGTGTCAGAAAGCTTCAGCTCTTGCAGATAGTGATCTCTGTTGTGCAAGGTAGCTATGTATCCCACTGTAGATGTAATTTGCAGATCAAAGTGAAGCTGGTAGCATTTTAAACTATAGAATATGGTAAGTCCATATATTGCAGCTGCTCTGAGGAAAGACCATCTCCTTCACTTAAAATGATGGTGAATTTCCTATACTATTGTTTTTTCAGTATAGTGATAGTACACTAGGTTTCATTTAGAATAATTTCTATTTCCTTATTATCACAGACCTTCAGTTTTAAAGTAGACAAGATACTGTATTTTCTTCCTTCTGGAAACAATATCCTATACCATCATCAAAGGGATGACTAGCTTTTTTTAAGATACACAATTAATGCACACAGACATTTTTCTTACTGCCACAGTACTTCAAGAGGCAAGTATCTTTATGCAAGCTCAAGGTGAGAAGTACATCAGCAACTATGCAGCGGTTCAGCATGAATGGTGACAAATCTAACATTATTGCACAAGACAGGACCAGCACTCCTGCCTTTGCAATCTTTCTTCTTCCAAGAATGCTTGCTGTATTTGTCACTGTCCAATGTCTTGCTTCCTCAGCCATTATCCTGCAGCCTGCAGAGTTATCAGACAGGATATTGAGTAATGTATTCTTTTACTAGCCCTCCTGGTCTTTAAGAGAGAAGATGGTGACCATAGTAACCACCCTACTGGGAACAAGTGTTCATGGCAATAAGAATGTAGAGAAACACTTCCTTTCCCTATCTCATCTTATAATGGAGTATCTGTTTTGTCATGCAATATGCTTGAAAATTTTATTTTACACCCAGGATGTTGAGTAAAAAAAGACTGGAAAATTGTAAGTGTGACATGATTACAAAAACAAAGTTGCCTTGCAATGTTGCCTACTCAATCTCACATGCTAATATCAGAAGAGAAGAATATCCCTTGTTTCCTCACATGCTTTATAATTAGTCATGAAAGAGACACTGAAGTTCTATCTATTCCTAGAGATGCATCATGGTTAGGCCCTGTTCCAATATTTCAAGCATTGGCTACAAAGAAAACGGAAACTTCCTTCTTACAAGGAGCCACACAGAACAGGCAAGGCACAATACATACGAGTTACTCCTTGGGAGGTTTTAACACATGACACAAGTGGAAAAATTTTTACCATGAGAACAGTCAGCCATTGACATAATTGCCCCAGGGCAGTGTTGGATTTCCCAACACTGGACAGTTTTCAGTGGGACAAGTTGCTGGGCTATCTTGTCTAGACTGTGCATTTGACAAAAATTGGACCTTGAGGTCCCCTCCAAACCTGGTATTCTATGATTCCATGATCTAAATAAGAAAATTCCATCATCCTATGCATCTGAATGCTCCTCATAACATTCTTGGCTTTTCACTTGCATCCAAAGAAGCATTTACTTATGGCTTGCTAACGAACATTTTCATTGAAGTATACCATTA
>NW_024366574.1:0-3070 GCF_014805655.1 Passer montanus
GAACAGGGCTCCTCAGCGTGATCTGAGTGTGTCACCTGAGCACATCTGACAAATCTCACTGTACACACTGTCACCTTGGGGCAAAGCTCTAGAAACACACTCAGAAATAAGGTGTTTAAGGAGCTGCCCAGGACATCCTCACACTGTGCACACAGAGCTATCAGGATGTGATAAATGTACTGATCCACAGAACTGCTAATACAGCTAAAAGCTGTGACACTTCCTTCTGTGACCTGTGGTTTGCTCTGTTCCTTGTGCTTCCATCAGCCAGTGAGCTGAGCAAAGACTCCCCTTTGCTTTGTTCCAGGTGAAGAAATTATCAAGATAAACCTCTACGGAGACGCTATAGATTTCGATATTGGGTTGAGCACAGATTCCGTGGAGGTTGAGAAGACTTTCATCACCATGTCAAACTACAGAAGGGTGTTAATTTACAACAGGAGTAACATCACAGCCCACTTCCAGTGGAAGGCTTTTCCTACTGAGGAAGATGAGAATGAAGAGAAGAAGAGGTTGGTTTGAAAGATACATTTCAGTGAGATACATGGCCCAAGACTAAAACTAATGTGTGGCCTCAGGGGGGTGTTGGTGCTTTTGAATGGTTTAGACCAAGTAAACCATCCCTGGCACCAGGGTGTGTGTCCCTGGGCTTCAGGAGCTCAGCACTAACCATACCAGTTCCATTTATACTCTAACCAGGAATGGCATTTTGGGAAGGAAAGGTTGATTGCAATGATTGGATTTCCTCAAGTTCTAATTGGGCTTTTGTCTCTCTAATCTTCTTCCTACATGACCTGGCAACATCCTTAAACAGCTCCTGATTTGCCAGCCCCTCTTTCCAAAGGTGATACACCCTCTTTTATTCCCTTAGTTCCTTCAAGAGCTCCTTGCCCATCCAGGCTGGTTGTCTTCCCTGTCAGCTTGTCTTTCAGCACACAGGGACAGTTTGTTCCTGTGCCTTCAAGACTTCTTTCTTGAAGTATGTCCATCTTTCCTGGACTCCTTTGTTTTTAAGGGCTGTTTCCCAAGGCACTCTCCAAATCAGTCTCTTGAATAGGCCGAATCTGCTCCCCAGAAGTCCGGGGTGGAAGTTTTGTTGATGCCCATCCTTGTTTCACCAAATATTGATAACTCTATTATTTCACAGTCACTGCACCCCAGACAGTGGTGAACAGATGAAGTTCATGTAGTTATTAGAGAATCCCCTTGTGATATCCAGTGCCTGGATCCCAGGGAGGCAGCACTGTGGAACGGATCTGGTCAATATACAGGGCCCTCAGCTCCCCTTAGAACAGAATCACCCACTACCACTACTCTTCTTTTCTTCTTAATACTTGAGGCTGTGATCCGTTTGACAGACCAAGTATAACTGGGAGACTCTCCAGAAAGAATTTTTTCTTTAGTGTCATCTCCCTGACCCTCTGGAGCCAGGGCCTCATACCAGTTCTGTCAGGGCACCTGGGCAGGTGATGGAGGTGAGGATGGAATTTTATTACCTCCCCAGTAGAGACCCATTTCCATTCCCCACTGTCTCTTAGGTCTTCTCCTTCTTCCTGATAACAAGAAGGGCAGGGCTCCTCTGGCTCCTGCTGAGCTTCTCTCAGGGTTGGATGGGTGTTTATTTATTTTTCATTCTCCCTAATGCTCCTCAGCCTTTCCACTTCTTCCTTAAGTTCTGCTGCCAGACAGAGCAGATAATTCAGCTGCTCACATCACACGCATGTGTTTTTCACACTATCCTCTGATATTAACAACAGGCTCAGACCCTCCCAGCAATCAGGGTCCTGGACAGCTGCATCCTTCCTGGGGGGTTCTGTTTGAGTTAGTACACTTCTGCTGGCAGCAGCAGCAGCAATGGCTTTTCATCAGCTTTAAACCATTGCTGGGGAAAAGAAAAAAAAAGGCAGAAAGAAGAAAGAAAAAAAAAAGGCTTGCACCTCACAACCAGCCAATAGACACAACCCGCTACACAAGGAGGGTGGGTGGCTGCACCCTTTCTGCTCAGCCTGCTTGCACGAACTGCCACGCAAAAACTGAAAAATGCCGTGCCAAAAGTGCTGGGCCAGAACTGCTGTGGCAAGTCCCTGTTTGCTGTGGGCCAGGTCGCTCACACTCCCCAGAGTCATTTTAAATTGCCTGCAAAGCACCAGGAGATTGACCCTTGCCTGCTTGAATGGCTGGTGAAAGGGTCCTTTAGTGCCCTGGGCTTCTCGGTTTTCCACTGTTCTCTATCTCCTTGCACAGTGTTTGACTTCCATAGAAGCTCTGTGTGTTAAAAGAAAAGCCCATGACCTTCTCTGGCTACTTCCCTGGGCTGTTTATTTCCATTTTTTCCCACTTGCCTGCCTCAGTCTGGACCCCAGGTGATCCACTTTCCCCTCAGAAGCAACTATGTTTCCCCAACATGAACTTCAATCTGGTTTTGGTTTTTTTTCCAGTTACATCTGTTTTTTTCCCACTTGCCTGCCTCAGTCTGGACCCCAGGTGATCCACTTTCCCCTCAGAAGCAACTATGTTTCCCCAATATAAACTTCAATCTGGTTTTGGTTTTTTTTCCAGTTACATCTGTTTTTATGGCAGTCTGTGTCCTAGACTGTCACTAGGACATTTTGTTCTTCCTTACTTCCAGTCATAGGAATGGTTTTAGCTCCAAGGCCACTGTCCTGCTGTCAGAGAAGCTTTTGAGATATCAGAGCAAAGAGGGCTTTTTATGAGAGGAGATAGTGCAGGATCCTTTCCCTTTCAGGACATTCTACTACCGTGCACTGGGATGGGGCCCAAAAAGCTCTGGATCATGAAAATGTCTCTCCAGGAATTTGCTGTCTGCCTCCGGCACAACAAAGTCCCTTCCCCTCTCAGAGCCTCTGTTTTCATGCATATAAAACCTTGAATGTCACTGAAGGGGTGTGGCACCTGAATTAATCAATTTCCTTTGGAAGTGCTCTGGGATGCTCTTGTGAAAGGGAGAGTAGGGAACAGGGCAGGTCCAGAAGAAGAAACAAAGAGTGATGCTGGTAACACGTAGCTGCGACCCAGCTTCATCTCCCCTTCCCAGGGAAGTCCTGCTCCA
>NW_024366575.1:0-2851 GCF_014805655.1 Passer montanus
TCCCCGGTTCCCCCCGGTATTCCCCGTTAGTCCCCGGCATTCCCGGTCCCTCCCGGCATTCCCGGTCCCTCCCGGTCCCTCCCGGTGCTCACCGGGGTCCCCGCAGCTCTCCCGGCACTCCCTCCCGAAGCTGTTCCCGGTATTTCCCCGTCCCTCCCGCTCCCCCCCCCGTTATTTCCCGGTATTTCCGGGTTCCCCCCGGCATTCCCGGTCCCTCCCGGTATTTGCCGGTCCCTCCCGGTCCCTGGTTCCGCCCCGCAGCTCTCCCGGCACTCCCGCTCGCTGCCGAAGCTGTTCCCGGTACTTCCCGGTCCCTCCCGGTATTTTCCGGTCCCTCCCGGTATTCCCCGGTATTCCCGGTCCCTCCCGGTGCTCACCGGTGTCCCCGCAGCTGCCCCAGCACTCCCGCTCGCTGCCGAAGTTGTTCCCGGTATTTCCCGGTCCCTCCCGGTATTCCCCGGTTCCCCCCGGTATTCCCCGTTATTCCCCGTTATTCCCCGGTATTCCCGGTACTCCCGGTGCTCACCGGTGCCCGGTTCCGCGGTATTTCCGGGTTCCCCCCGGTATTCCCCGTTATTCCCCGGTATTCCCGGTCCCTCCCGGTGCTCACCGGTGCCCGGTTCCGCCCCGCAGCTCTCCCGGCACTCCCGCTCGCTGCCGAAGTTGTTCCCGTTGCCGCCGCAGCCGCCGAACACGAAACTCTCGCAGCTCCCGGAGGAGGCGTTGAAAAACCAGCGCGGGATGGAGGCGCGGCAGCGGCCGGTGAGCGCCGGTAACCGGCACCGGGCTGGGGAACGGACCCGTTACCGACCCCAAAATCCACCCCAAAATTCACCCCGAGACCCGTGAGCGCCGGTAACCGGCACCGGGCTGGGTGAAACACCCGTTATTGGCCCCAAAAAAACCAAAATTCACCCCAAAATACACCCTGAGCGCCGGTAACCGGCACCGGGCTGGGGAACGGACCCGTTACCGACCCCAAAATCCACCCCAAAATTCACCCCGAGACCCGTGAGCGCCGGTAACCGGCACCGGGCTGGGTGAAACACCCGTTATTGGCCCCAAAAAAACCAAAATTCACCCCAAAATACACCCTGAGCGCCGGTAACCGGCACCGGGCTGGGTGAAACACCCGTTATTTGCCCCAAAAAAACCAAAATTCACCCCAAAATACACCCTGAGCGCCGGTAACCGGCACCGGGCTGGGGTCGGGACCCGTTATTGACCCCAAAATCCTTCCCGGGACCCCCAAAATTCGGGATCTCCCCAAAATTCGGGATCTCCCCCCCTCGAAATCCTCCCCGGGACCCCCCAAAACTCCCCCGGGACCCCCTAAAACTTCCCAGGACCCCCCAAATCCTCTCTGGGACCCCCGAAAGGGGAGCGGGACCGGGACTGGGATGGGGTTGGAGGCGTGGGGAGGGTACCGGGGCGGGGCACCGGGAAGCGGGATGGGGACGGGGACCGGGACTGGGAAAAGGACCGGGAACGGGACTGGGACTGGGAAATGGAACGGGACTGGGAATGAGGACCAGGAAAGGGAGGGACGGAGAACGGGACTGGGAAATGGATCGGGAATGGGACCGGGACCGGGAGATGGACCAGGGACCGGGACCGGGAACAGGGACAGGGACCGGGAACCAGGAAAATAAACCGGGACTGGGACCGGGATCGGGAGATGGATCAGGGACCGGGACTGGGATGGGGAACCGGGACAGGGACCGGGAGATGGACCAGGGACCGGGAGCCAGGAGCCGGGACAGGGACCAGGGGACTGGGACCGGGATGGGGAACGGGAACTGGGCAGAGAATGGGACCGGCACCGGGGAAAGGAAAAACGGGATCGGCACCGGGAATGGGAGAGGGAGCGGGAGGAGGAATGGGGACCGGGACCTGGACTGGGACTGGGGAAAGATAAAACGGGATCGGCACCGGGAATGGGAGCGGTACTGGGAACAGGACCGGGACTGGGATGGGGACCAGGGATGGGCTCAGAAAGGGACCGGGAACGGGACCGGGAACGGGACTGGGACCGGGACCGGGGAAAAGAAAAACGGGATCAGCAACAGGAATGGGAGCGGGAGCAGGAGGAGGAACGGGGACCGGGACCGAGGCAGAGACCGGGAATGGGATCGGAAAGAGGACCGGGAACGGGACCGGGATGGGGACCCCGACCAAGGACCGGGACGAGGAATGGGACCGGGACCGGGAATGGGACTGGGATGGGAACCGGGACCGGGATGGGGACCCGGACCGAGGACCGGGACCGGGTTGGGGACAGGGAAAGGGACAAGGACCGGGAGGAGGAACGGGGAGCGGGACCGGGAACGGGACCGGGAGTGGGAGCGGGAATTGGACCGGGACCGGGACTGGAATCGGGAATGGGATCAGGAATTGGACCGGGACTGGGACCGGGACCGGAACCGGGACCTGGAGTGGGAGCGGGAATTGGAATCGGGACCGGGTCCAGGACTGGAATCGGGAGCGGGACTGGGATCAGGAATTGGACCGGGACTGGGATGGGGACCGGGAGCGGGACCTGGAGTGGGAGCGGGAATTGGAATCGGGACCGGGTCCAGGACTGGAATCGGGAGCGGGACTGGGATCAGGAATTGGACCGGGACTGGGATGGGGACCGGGAGCGGGACCTGGAGTGGGAGCGGGAATTGGAATCGGGACCGGGACCGGGACTGGAGTCGGGACCGGGACTGGGATCAGGAATCGGGACCGGGACCGGGACTGGGATCAGGAATTGGACCGGGACCGGGGCCAGGAACGGGACCGGGAGTGGGAGCGGGAGTTGGACCGGGCCAGGACCGGGTCCGGGAGCGGGAGCGGGTCCGGGAGGAGC
>NW_024366576.1:0-1009 GCF_014805655.1 Passer montanus
CTCCAGGAACTGCCCCATGACCAGCGGGATACTGCTAACCCCATAGATGTGCCTCACCTATCCCAGGTGTGCCCAGGTGTATCTGACTGTGCCCAGGTGTGTGCATGTGTGCCCAGGTGTGCCCAGGTGTGTGCCCAGGTGTGTGCCCAGGTGTGTCTCACCTGTGGTGGAGCCCACGATGGCGGTGTTCTGGTCCACGGCCTCCAGGAACTGGCCGATGACCAGCGGGATGCTCTGGATGCGCTTCACCTCCTCCTGCGCGTGCAGGAACTCCTTCTTCAGGTTGCGCTGCTCGTCCTTGATGTACTCCTCCTGCACCTCCAGGAACTCCAGCTCCTGCTGCAGCTTCTGCAGGTGACACAGGTGAGACAGGTGAGACACACACCTGAGACACAGGTAAAACACACCTGAGACACCTGAGACCCCTGAGACACAGCTAAAACACCTGAGGGACACCTGAGGGACACCTGGGCTATGGGGCAGGGCTGAGCTCCTCCTGCACCTCCAGGAACTCCAGCTCCTGCTGCAGCTTCTGCAGGTGAGACACAGGTGAGACACACACCTGAGACACACCTGAGACACCTGAGAGACACCTGAGACACAGCTAAAACACCTGAGGGACACCTGAGGGACACCTGGGCACGGGGCAGGGCTGAGCTCCTCCTGCACCTCCAGGAACTCCAGCTCCTGCTGCAGCTTCTGCAGGTGAGACAGGTGAGACACACACCTGAGACACCTGAGACACACCTGAGACACACCTGAGACACACCTGAGACACCTGAGGGACACCTGGGGGACACCTGGGCACGGGGCAGGGCTGAGCTCCTCCTGCACCTCCAGGAACTCCAGCTCCTGCTGCAGCTTCTGCAGGTGAGACAGGTGAGACAGACACCTGACACCTGAGACACAGGTAAAACACACCTGAGACCCCTGAGACACCTGAGGGACACCTGAGGGACACCTGAGACACAGCTAAAACACCTGAGGGACACCTGAGGGACACCTGGGC
>NW_024366576.1:2091-2851 GCF_014805655.1 Passer montanus
ACACCTGAGACACACCTGAGACACACCTGAGACACACCTGAGACACACCTGAGACACACCTGAGACACCTGAGGGACACCTGGGCCATGGGGCTCAGGGCTGAGCTCCTCCTGCACCTCCAGGAACTCCAGCTCCTGCTGCAGCTTCTGCAGGTGAGACACACACCTGAGACACCTGAGACACACCTGAGACACACCTGAGACACACCTGAGGGGCACCTGAGAGACACCCGGGCCAGGAAATATTGTCATACAGGTGTGTTTTCAGCTTGTACCTGCTGTACAGCTCCTGTAACCCCTCACACCTGCCACTCACCTGTTCCAGGTTGTTCTCACCTTGTACCTGCTGTACAGGTCCTGTACCCCTCACCTGTCACACATGTAACCCCACAGGTGTGTCACACCTGTCCCAGGTGTGTCACTCACCTTGTACCTGCTGTACAGGTCCTGTACCCCTCACCTGTCACACATGTAACCCCACAGGTGTGTCACACCTGTCCCAGGTGTGTCACTCACCTTGTACCTGCTGTACAGGTAATCTCACCTGTCCCAGGTGTGTCCCGGGTGTGTCCCAGGTGTGTCACTCACCTTGTACCTGCTGTACAGCTCCTGTAACCCCTCACCTGTCTCACAGGTAAGCCCACAGGTGTGTCACACCTGTCACTCCCCTTGTACCTGCTGTACAGGTCATTCCCAGCCCTCACCTGTCCCAGGTGTGTCCCAGGTGTGTCCCAGGTGTGTCACTCACCTTGTACCTGCTG
>NW_024366577.1:0-1478 GCF_014805655.1 Passer montanus
GAGCTGTGCCTTGGCTGGAGCTGCCCAGCCATGCCTGTGGGGCACGGGGAGAGCAGCCCTGCTCCTCTTGTGCCTCTGAGCTCGGCACCTCCATGCCAGCTGCCTCCTCTGCAGCCTGGGCACACGCAGGGCACCTCCCTGCTGCACTCACATCTCGGGGCCCAGCGCTTTGCCTGGCACTGGACACTGCTCCTGGGGCACTGCGGCCCCTCTGGCACAGCCCAGCTGGGGCATGGCAGCACAGGGCACAACCCCACTGCCTGGGACAGCCCTTTGTCTTTGCTGTGCTCACCCAGAGCAGCTTCACAGACAGGACAGTGGGTTCCTCACCATGCTGTCTTGGCAAGGACAAAGGACTTTGTCCCATCATGGTGCAAATCCTTCTTGTTTCTTTAGGGAAAATCAGAAGAAGCTTCCTGTATGATTGGCAAAACGAGGGACGGAAATGTGGTATCTCCTTCCTTGTGAGCCTTGCTAGCTGCCACCAGCTCTGCCCATTTGTGTCAGCTGGCTTCAAAGAGGAGGATTTTGTCCTCCCACGGGTCCAGTGCCAGTCCAAAGCTCCACCAGCACTGCCCTGACGTTTGCTGAATCTTGGAGTGACTGCGCCTTGTTCTTGCTCTCTGCAGCAGTCACTGGCCAGGTGATCCTGGATCAGCTCCCCAGGGAACAGACTGTGCAAGAGGGAAATGAAGTCACTTTTGAGTGCAGCATGAATGAAGATGATATGAGCAGCTACTACATGTACTGGTACCGTCAGGGCCCAGCTGGATCTCTGGAATGGATTTACAGGGAGGGTGATTTATATGGAGAAGGTTTCAAAGATCACTTTAAGGGAAGAGTGGAGAGCTCCCAGAACAGCTTCACACTACAGATCCTGGAAGCAAAGCAAGGCGATGCAGCCACGTATTACTGTGCAGCAGAACCACCCTGGAGCAGCCCTGCAGCAGAGCGAACCAAAAACCAGCAGATGGGGAAGACAGATCGCTCAGCATTTCCTTCTGGCAGCTGCTCCCCAGGGCCCTTGTCAGGCAATGGCAGGTGCAGGAAACATCCTTCTGGCTTGGTGGCACTAAAAGGCACTGCAGGGAGGGCTGCTGGAAGGGCTGGTACCACTGATGGTGCAGGAGGATCTGTCCTGGGAACTGCACAGGCTGCAGTTTGGGCAAGTGCAGGTTTAGTGCACATTGCCTGGGCTCCTGTCCAGCATGGCCTCATTTCTCCTGGGTGCCTCACCTTGCCTCCCAGCCCGTTTTCCTTTTCATTTGTACAGAACAGAAACACCCCAGACTGCATTACGTGGGCACCTCTAACAGGCATTGTGCACACACAGTTTTATTTTGTTGGCCAATAGAGTCTCTGGCCATGGGGTTCCACCTGCCTGGGTGCACTGCAGGATCATCCTTGGGACAATATCTTTCTCTAATGCTGGACGGGAGCCACCTCCAGAGGCTGAGAGTTTCTGTCCTCTTCCCAAT
>NW_024366577.1:1688-2609 GCF_014805655.1 Passer montanus
TGCCCCACCTCTCCCCCTCACTGTTGTCACAGGCAGAGGGAGGGACCAGCAGGGACTGGGCCTGAGAGCAGTGACACAGGCCCAGGCAGGGCAGGAGTGGGCAGAGCTGCTGTGCAGGCTCAGAGAAGCTGGAGAGAGGCCACGCAGAGCGGGCCTGGCCATGTGGAGTGCCCTGTGCCTGGGCTTCTTGCCCATTGTAGGTGAGTGAAGGCAAGGGCTGATGGCCCCAGGAGCTGAGCGTGGCCCTGGGCTCTGCAGGGCTCTGGGGAGCTGTGCTGAGCGCTTGCAGCCGGAGCTGTGCCTTGGCTGGAGCTGCCCAGCCATGCCTGTGGGGCACGGGGAGAGCAGCCCTGCTCCTCTTGTGCCTCTGAGCTCGGCACCTCCATGCCAGCTGCCTCCTCTGCAGCCTGGGCACACGCAGGGCACCTCCCTGCTGCACTCACATCTCGGGGCCCAGCGCTTTGCCTGGCACTGGACACTGCTCCTGGGGCACTGCGGCCCCTCTGGCACAGCCCAGCTGGGGCATGGCAGCACAGGGCACAACCCCACTGCCTGGGACAGCCCTTTGTCTTTGCTGTGCTCACTCAGAGCAGTTCACCGTTAGGAGACTGGGTTCCTCATCATCCTGTCTTGGTAAGGACAACGGAATTTGTCCCATCATGGTGCAAATCCTTCCTGCTTCTTTGGGGAAAATCAGAAGAAGCTTTTCCTGTGTGACTGGGAGAAGGATGGAGGGAAATGTGTCTCCTTCCTTTTGAGCCTTGCTAGCTGCCACCAGCTCTGCCCATCTGTGTCAGCTGGCTTCAGAGAGGAGGATTTTGTCCTCCCACAGGTCAGGTGCCTGTCCAAAGCCCCAAAGCTGCACCAGCACTGCCCTGACCTTTGATGGATTTTGCAGTGACTGTGCTTTGTTCTTGCTCT
>NW_024366578.1:0-2575 GCF_014805655.1 Passer montanus
GGGATCAATGGGAACAATGGGATGGGATCGATGGAATCAATGGGATCAATGGGATGGGTGCTTTGGGACGGCCTGACCCCACGGGAAGGGCCATCCCAGGGATCCCAACCTGCTCCTGCTGCAGGGCCTTGACGAAGGCGTTCTTGAGGCGGTTCGTGTGCTCGGCCTTGAGCGCCTTCTTCTGGTTGGAGGTCTGGCACTGCTCGCACAGGATCCGCCCGCCCTTCTCCTGCTTCCAGTGCGGCGTGAAGTCCGTGCGGCACTGCGCGCACACGAAGGGCTCCACGCGCGGCACGGCCGGCGCGCTCTTCCCTGCAACACGGCCTGCCTCAGCACCGCGCCCCGCGCCGCGCCGCCGCAGGGCCGCGGGAACCGCGAAAACTGGCGGCAAGGACTGAGGGGTTTGGGTGGGTCATGGGAATCGGCCAAATCCTGAGAATTTGGTTTGAAATCCTGAGAATTTGGTCTAAAATCCTGCAAATTGGCAAATGTCCTGACAATTTGGTCTAAAATCCTGAGAATTGACCAAAATCCTGAGAATTTGGTCTAAAATCCAGCAAATCGGCAAAAATCCTGAGAATTTGGTCTAAAATCCTGAGAATCAACCAAAATCCTGAGAATTTGGTCTAAAATCCTGAGAATGTGGTCTAAAATCCTGAGAATTTGGTCTAAAATCCTGAGAATGTGGTCTAAAATCCTGCAAACTGGCAAAAATCCTGAGAATTTGGTATGAAATTCTGAGAATCGGCCAAAATCCTGAGAATTTGGTATGAAATCCTGAGAATCGGCCAAAATCCTGAGAATTTGGTATGAAATCCTGAGAATTTGGTCTAAAATCCCACGAATCGACCAAAATCCTGAGAATTTGGTCTAAAGTCCCTCAAATCCAGTCTGAAATCCCACAACCCCATGAAAAACCTTCAAACCCACCCCAAAACTTCACACCTTCCCCCCAAACCCCCACCACCAACACCTTCTAAAACCCTTCCAACCGGCCCCAAAGCCCTAAACCCCACCATCGAGGGGGTGAGAATTCCCAAATTGTGCCCCAAAATCCAGTGGCTGTGGCCTGAGCTGTCCCATGCCGCTCATCCCATCCCATCCCATCCCATCCCATCCCATCCCATCCCCTCCCATCCCATCCCATCCCATCCCAGCCCACCCCATCCCCTCCCATCCCATCCCATCCATCCCATCCCATGGATCCAATCCCATCCCATCCCATCCCATCCCATGGATCCCATCCCATGGATCCCATCCCATCCCATTGATCCCATCCATCCCATCCCATCGATGGCATGATCAGCATGGCACCGTTTCACCCCGGAACGCCCCAAATCGCGGTCGCAGCCCCGGCAATCCCTCCCCAGCTCCCTCTCCCCTGGGGCCGACGCCGGCAGTGACCTTGGCTGTCGATGACGCTCTGCACCACCTCCTCCAGCCCCACCATGTAGATGAACTCGCTGTTGGCGGCGCTGGGCAGGAAGTGCAGGAGCGGCGCCGGCGGCTTGGGCGGCGGGATCTCCAGGAGCGTCTTCTCCAGCTGCTTGCGCAGCGCCAGCTTGGCCGCCGCCTGCGAGTTGGCGGCGTCGGAGAGGGCGCTGGGGCTGGGGAGAGGGGACGACACGCGGGCCACCGAGCCCGGCTGCATGTGGGACGCGAGGTTCATGTAGATGGCGGAGGAGGACGAGCGCTGGCACGGCACCGAGGAGCCGGATTGCTGCGGGGGAGAGGGGATCAGCGGGAATGTGGGAGCAGCGGGAATGTGGGAGCAGTGGGAATGTGGGATTGGGTGGGAATGTGGGATCAGCGGGAATGTGGGATTGGGGGGGGATTTGGGATTAGATGGGAATGTGGGACCAGGGAGGGAATTTGGGATCAGTGGGAATTTGGGATCAAGGTGGGAATTTGGGATCAGGTGGGAATTCGGGATCAGGTGGGAATTTGGGATTGCTGGGAGTGCCAGGCTCACAGACCCCCGGAGCCGTCAGGGGGGACACAGGGGCTGGGGAGTCCTGGGAATGCAGAGGGGAGGGGGAGCAGGGGTGGACCGGGGGTGTGGGTCGTGCAAACCAGTCCAAACCAGTCCAAACCAGTGCAAAGTGGTCCAAACCAGTGCCCCAACCAGTGCTCAACCAGCCCCAACCAGTACAAAGCACTGCCCAAACCGGTACAAACCGGTAAAAAACGAGTGCAAAGCAGTGCAAACCAGTAACAACCAGTGCCCGGGCAGCACACACCAGTGCCCAACCAGCCCCAAGCAGTGCCCAGGCAGCCCCAACCAGTGCCCAACCAGCCCAAACCAGAGTCCAAGCAGCCCAAACCAGTGCCCAGGCAGTCCACACCAGTGCAAAGTGGTACCAACCAGTGCCCAACCAGCCCAAACCAGTGCCCAACCAGCCCAAACCAGAGTCCAGGCAGTCCAAACCAGTGCCCAGGCAGTCCACACCAGTTCAGAGTGGTACCAAGCAGTGCCCGCCCAGCCCAAAGCAGTGAAAACCAGCCCAAAGCAGTGCCCTGCACTGTGCAGGCAGCCCCAGGCAGTGCCCAGGCAGTGCCAGGCAGCCCCAGGCAG
>NW_024366579.1:0-2847 GCF_014805655.1 Passer montanus
CCCCCCAGTGCAGGGCAAATCAAATGCTTGACAACGTTTTTTGTTAGGAAAGCACATGAAAAAAAATTTTGAATATACCAATAACAGAAAAAGTCTATATATTTTTATTGCAAGAAGGAGATTTCATTGGCTGAATGAAATGGCGAGATGTGACGCAAAAGGACACTTGGACGGTGGAAATGCTGATGTATGCCAAAGCAGGCGCACCAAGAAATGCTGTTGCTATGAGAGAAACAGAGGGAGAGGGAGGGAGGGAGGGAGAGACCGTGAGAGAGCAACTTGTGGAGGCCTTAGTTTTCCTTTTTGGCTTATAGCAGAGAGACTGCAACGTCTCCCGTTTCTAGCAGGGAGGGTTTAGGAGCTTCCAGTGGGTATTTTCATGAGGCTGAGCATTTAGAGGAGAGGAGGGAGATGAGAGAGATGCAGGTCACCTTAGAGCACAAAAGCAATTGGAAAGTAGGAGGCTGTATGTACTGAGCCAATGATCTGTGCTATGATAGATATACAAATTAGTACGGCAGATGAAGCAGCTTAGCTCATTATCCACCTGATGGTACTGAGACTTACGATTCAAAATGACAGAATTAAAATGCAGGCGCACACAGACACACACAGACATATATTTATAATGACCCCACCTTTTCATCTTATGAATTATCCAGCTGGGATACCGACGTCTCTTGTGTAATATTCTTAAAGAGCTGCAATAAATTCACCTTGTGAGTCCATGAGCCAGAAAAGGGGGGAAATAATTTGCAGGAATTTTTTTTTGTCTATCTTCTTCGGCAAGGGGGAAAAAAGTTTGTGCTATGAACTTAGCCTAGCAGCTTCTGGAACGTGAGCCAAAAGGGGCAGGAAGTTGTTTTACAATAGCGTTACAGTGATCTGCCACAAATGGAAAAAGCCAAATGTTGGACTCGGCAAAGAGAAAAAACATCCTTCTCCCCCTCGCTTCCCTCCTCTTGCCCCTTAAGAGAGAAAGAGGGAAAGGAACGCTGAGCTAGAAGTTCTTTTTTAATTACTTCTTGTAAGTAATTGAAAGATTATCTTACTTGCATATTCCATGGCAAGCAGGAGGGAAAGAAGTATCAAAGGGACGTTTAAAAAAATGCACTTGGTAACTAGCAACGGGACTTTTGGCACAATTCCTTGAGTTTGCTTGAGGTTATGGAGGGGGATGGGAAGAAGAAAAGCAAGTCGACGCAGCACGTTTTCTTTAAAGAAGGGGAGGGTGTTTGGAGGCAAAACTATATAATTTTTTTATTTTTTTTTTAAGGAAATATATGTTGATCTTCTGAAGCTGAATCCTCAGGCATTTGTGGCCCGTCCTTGCAGCCTGGTATGTTTTTTGTGAGTGTGTGCGAGCGCTCTCAATCAAACAGCAATCATGGCAGCTGTTTTTCTTCCAGCACAGCAGTTGAGCTGTCTCGCCCAAATGCTTATCAGCTTTTGACTCGGTGCCAAGAGAGTTATAAGGGCCAAGCAGCCTGAGCTTGGCTGTGCAGCTGGTTTGGAAGTAAGGGCATGAGAAAACAAAATCGCAAAGTTTTTTCTGTCACATACAGTATTTACTTTTTCAAATAGCCATTTTCAGCTCGGTAGGTTGGGGCTGGTTTTTTGTGTATGTGTGTGTGTGCTGTAGTTAGTGGTCCTTGCGGACTGCTGTGTTACGCAGAGCGGTGTAGGTGTGTGACTGCAGAAAGGAGCCTCTTCTCTCCGTTTAATCCCGGGAGATATTTCCGTAGAAACCACCCCCCCACCACCACACACACCCCCACCTCCCCCAATTAAAAGCTTCATTAGCCGCACTGCCCTGTCAAGCATATTGCCATGGCGTGGGTGCATTTACATTCCAGCGCAGCGCCTCTCCTCCCATCGCTGCCGGGTCCCCTCCCTGCGGCGCCGTCCCCATCGCAGCCCCCGGCCCGCGGGGGTACCCGGCGGGGCTGGAGCAGAGCCGGGCTCGGTGCGTGTCCCTGTGCCCGTGGCTGCGGGGGATGGAAGGAGCCTGTCCGCGCAGGGCCGTGCCGCTTTCATCATCAGCTCCAGCCCGCTGCGTTTCGCTGGCTCACGTCGTCGTCCTCCTCCTCCTCCGCCAGACTGCTCCAGTCGCTCACAAGAAGGAGGCTGGACTCTGGAAAGGCGGCTGCTGCTCGCATTCTTGCTGCAAGGGCCTCCCCTTCAGACGGCCTTTGCCAGAGCAGAACTTTTAAAAATGCTGCAAATAGGATCTTCTTTTTCTTCTGCTTGCCTGAGCCCTCCTCTCCTCTCCCAGCGTTCCCGAGCGGGGCTGGTTCTCGCCTCTCCTGCGCTGTACATCCCAATGCAGAGGGCACAGCGCCGAGGGCTCGCCCCTCTGCTCATCCCTTTCCCTCACTCCCTTTTCCCTCTGTTAAGGAAATGGATTCCTTTGCCTGAGCAAAGGGCTTTGCAGGTTTGTGTGCTCTGAGGATGAGGGCTTTTGCTGGTGATTTTCCTCCCCGGAGTCCCAGTGCACAGTGCTGCGCAGGGAACGAGCCTCTTGCTTTCTCTGCCTTTCTCTTTCCTAGAAATATATTTTTAATGGCTGTAGGTATCTGCACCGTGTGAAATAGGGCGTGTGATATCCCTTCAAACCCCTTGTAATTGGACCGTGGCTGAAAAGGAAATATGGGGGGGATGTCTGGGGGGCAGGGGGTGCACAGGCTGTTTCGTCCTTGCAGACCTTTCCCCCCCACACCCCCCCTTTTCTCGGCTGAGGAGGGAAAAGGGGATGTGCAGTAAAATGCCGTCTCTGGGACAGGTGCCAGCTCCCAGACAAAAGAAGTAAAATAGGCGGTAAAGAGGGAGGGGGGTTGGGGGGTGGGG